>NC_080839.1:37191039-37563539 GCF_030435755.1 Ochotona princeps | reverse complement strand
CATAGATTTTAACAAAATTAACAATAAAGAAACTCCACCAAAGATACAAATTTGACATCCCTCATATATCCCACTAGTGTTTAAAGAAAATACTCTTGGGCCTGGTGCAATAGCTTAATTGGCTAATCCTCCACTTTCAAGTGCAGGCATCCATATGGGCTGCTCTACTTCCAATTCAGCTCCCTGTTTACAGCACAGGAAAGAAGTGGAGAACAGCCCAAGGCCCTGGGACCCTAAACCCAAGTGGGAGACCCAGAACAAGATCCTGACTCCTGGCTTCAGGTTGGGTCAGTCTCAACCATCATGGTCATTTGGAGAGTAAATTAGCAGATAGAGGAGTTTTCTCTGTATCTCCTTCTCTCTGTAAATCTGCCTTTCCAGTAAAAATAAATAAACCTTTAAAAAACAATAATCATATTGGGATAATCTCTAAACAAGTTCCAGAAAAGAAAAAACACAATAGTGCTAGACAAGCAAATAAAATAAATAAATAAAATAAAATCTGATAGATTCCAACAGTACTCAAGGCTTGAGTACCTGAGTGATTTATAGTCAAAATGTGACAAGATTCCACTTACACAAGTGAAACACTTGATACTCTTTGGACATGAAGTTTTTTGCTTTCTGATACTTTCTGGATATGTTCACACCTCAGATTCAGATTCATGCTAATGCTCCAAGGTAACACCAGAAGGCAGCTCAACTACTTTGGCCTCTGCCATCCATGTGGGAGATCAATTTGAGTTCCTGACTCCTTGTTTTAGCTCAGTCCAGATCTGGCTGCTGCAGTAATTTGGGGAATGAACCAGCAGATGGAAGACCTCTCTGTCTCTCCCTCTCTCTCTCCTTCCCTCTTTTATCTCTATCTCTGTGTCTCTCTGTCACACACTCACATACACCCATCTCTCTGTACCCTTTCAGAAAAACTAAAAGAAAAGGATCAAACTGAGAAGTAGTTGCAAACTTCAGAGAAAAGATGACACACTGAATCTTTAACAACAATCCATTAGTTAAGGTAATAAAGATGGGTCCGGCTCAGTGACCTAGCAGCTAAAGTCCTTGTCTTGCATGCACTGGATCCCATACAGGTGCCGATTCTAATCCCGGCGGGCACTGGTTCTAATCCCAACTCCCAGTCCCAACTCTCACTGGCAGGTGATGAAACCTGGCCCTGCTCAGTCTGCTCCCATCCTTGGCTCACGCAAACTGGTAGGTATGACAGCTTAGCCCAGCATGACCTGTGCTCCATCTTGGTTTCTGCACTTGCCAGTGAGCCAAAGTTTGCTCGGCCCTGCCTGGTTTGCCCGCTTCCAAAATAAACCCACACATCAGCCAACAGTTGGAACTACCTTGCCCAGCTTGCCCAACCCCCAGGCGTGGACCATGTGATCACCAGTGGGAACTATGGTCCACTAGGGAAGTTTCCCACATGCCCCCATTTGGCCCACTCCCAGACCCAGATTACATGCATCGCACTAGGTGTTAGGCCCTTGCCCAGCACAGCCTGCCCCTCCATCTTGGCCTTGTTTGAGCTGGTGAATGTTGCATTCTGGCCCGCCCCTCATCCTGTTTTTAGGATGCACATGCAGGTCCTACAGCCTGGATCTGCCAGACTATTCTTGGTCCCTGAACTTATGCATGATGACAGATTCCATGGTCACACCTAACTTAGCCCATCCCTCACCTAATTCTTGAGCTAACCAGCAGGACTTGTATTTCCACGGGGTTGGGCCACATATCCACCACAGAATCTACCCCCAGAACTGGTTCCCTCGTGTGTGGTTAGTGTCATGGCCCTGCCTAATGTGACCTGTTCTGACATTCAGTCAGATCTAGCCCTGCTAGACAGGTCCCCAGCCCTAGCTTTTACATGGACTGGCATGTGGTGGTCAGCAATATTCCATGATAACAAGCCCTACTCAGCACTCCCACGTAGGCTGATATACCAGTCTGACCCATAAAGATCTTTTGGTCTCTCCCCTCCAAACCACCAGGTCTCAGTCCCCTCACTTACCTGCAAGTACAGTGACGCTGTTGTTGGGAGTCCCTCAGGATTCATTCCTCACCTACACGCATAGTGACCTTATCCATGAATGTCCCTAGATAGTAATTCCACACCCCAAAGACTCCAGAGCACATCGCTGCTCAGCCAGCAGGTAGAATCCAAAGCCAGTTGGTGTACTGGCTGCCCAAAGCCCAGGACTTGCTCACTGCTTGGCAGTGGTGGCTGGAACTAGGGTCCCAAGCATTGAGCCCGACCTGGCTCAGGTATCCCCAGCAGCTGCCATACTGCTGCAAGCTCCCACCACCTCCATTATTCTTACAACACAAAATCTGTTACATAAAATCCATCTGTATAAGCCAATCTATAAGAGAAAACTGCTTACAGAGGGAAGTTAAAGTTGAATTTACCTGTCCGTTTTTTCCTAATTCCAGCTCTATTATGGCGACAGGAGTGTGTATTTGACTTGAGTGCCTTGACTGAGACTTGCCATCAACTCTCCAGCTCAGGCCATGAAGCCCATGATCCCAACGGCTCTGGTTAATGAGGCTCTCTCTGATTTTTGTCTTGTGGCTCTTCCAGAACTTTGAAATGACACCAGCTTGTTCAGAAGTGATCCCACCTTGCTTTTTAGTTTGAGCAGTCAAGTAAGCCTCCAGCTGGTTAAAATCCATGTCTGCAGATGCAATTGACTACAAACATAACAGAAAAAGCAATTTCATTATGATTAAATTAGAAAATTATATATTTATGCCTACAGATCACATTTTGAGTGAATCTTAACCACTTTCAAAAAGGATCATCAAGCAACAGTAATAAATACAAACACTCCCCATGCAAATACCAAAAAACAGAGAAGTTACTGCCAAAACCACAAATGTCAGGAGCAAGCACTTTGTCTATGTCCCGTGTCAGAGTGTCTGGGTTTGGTTACCAGTTCTGGCTCCCCAGCTCCAGGTGCTTGCTAATGCAGACCATACGAAGCATCAGTGATATTTCGAGTACTAGGGTTCCTGCCACCCATGTGGGAAGTCAGGGTCTTGGCTCCAGCTAGACTATTAAGGGTTAGTTAGGAAGTGAATCAACAGATGGGAATACTCTGTGTTCCTATCTTTCATACAAAATCCATGTCACTTGAAGTCTTAATCAACAACTAGAACCTAAGCTTTATGTATTCACTTTAATGGTGGGGAAATGAAATGAGATTTTTTAATAAGACTAAAATTAATTGACCCAATTGATCCTGTAAGGAAATCTTACAACATTTCATGGTGTCTCTGATTAGTTTTCATGACTACATAGACAAGTACACTTTTTTTTTTATTATGAGAATGGTATTTTTTTTATGTTCTTTTTATTTTATTTTATTTTTAATTATTTATTATTTAACTTCAGTAATTACATTGTATTATGTGACACAATTACATAGATACTTGGGTTCTCCCCATCCCTCCCCAAACCCTCCCACCATGGTGGATTCCTCCACCTAGTTGCATAACCACAGCTCAAGTTCAGTTGAGATTCCCCCATTGCAAGCGTATACCAAACATAGAGTCCAGCATCTTATTGTCCAGTCAAGTTCAACGGCTTCTTAGGTATACCCTCTCTGGTCTGAAGACAGAGCCAGCAGAGTATCATCCCAGTCAATTGAAAGCTCCAACATACCATCAGCAAAAATTTACATCATTATGGAATTAATTGACATAGTAATGAGTAACCAATATGTTAAAAGTAAATGCGAGTTCCCAGTCACCTTCTGTGACCACCTCACCTATAATGCTAAGGGAAATGAGCCAATCCCAAAAGGTTAAATACCACATGTTCGCCTTAATTTAAGATGATATGATGTTATGTATAACATGTTATGTTTTGAATGTTATATGTTGTGTATAAACTAAAATTGAAGTATAGACAAGTACACTTTTTAAAAAATACCTTCTCAGAGTCAGCATTGTGCCACGGTTTGTATGCCATTTGGGTAGCAGTTCAAGATACACCTGCCCCGCTTCAGATTCAGCTCCCTACTAACGAGCCTGGAAAAGAAGTGGAACATGTCCCAAATGTTTGGGTTGCTTCCCCATGTAGAAGAGAGATCTAGACAAAGTTTTGGGTTCTTGACTTCAGCCTGGCCCAGTTCCACTGCTGCCAGCCATTTGGGGAGTGAACCAGCACATGGAAGCGCTCCCTCTGACATTCAAAGAAAGAAAGAAATAGTTAAACACAAATCAATAAATAGTTGTCTTCTCACTAGTTTTACTTTAAGATTTATTGATTGATTTGAAAGAAACAAGAGAAAGAGAATTAATCTTACATTCACTGGTTTGCTCCCTAAAGTACTCACAACAACCAGGGCTGGGCCAGCCAAAGCCAGGCACATGGAACTCCATCCAATCTTCCACATGAGTGACAGGGGCCCAATCATTCATGTCATCTTCTCATGTTTTCCCAGTCACATTAGTAGGGTCTGGAATGAAGCAGAGCAGCTGGGACTCAAACCAGCACCCATATAGCACACTGGCATCGTATGTGGCAGCTCAGCCTGCTACACCATAATGCTGGTCCTGAAAAGCAGACTCATCACTAACCAGCAGGGGAAAAAACCCACATAACTGGTACATCGTGTCACAGTGAAGAGAGAGATGCCACTTCCCAAGTAGCAGCTGCAAAGCTTTAATCATCGGCCTTTGGTGACTCATGCGACATCAAACAATGATATGAGAAGAACTGCCACAAACTTCTTCATGAGGGCATTTCTGTTTGATTGAGGAATACACATCCAGAAACCTACAGGGTCAACTGGTTTAGTGTAACAGTGAATAGCTATCAAAACCACTCTGCTGGCTCTACCTTCAGACCAGAGATGGTCTCCCCAAGAAACTGATGAGCTTTTCTGGACAATAAGATGCTGGACTTTTGCCTGGTAGATGCATGCAATGAAAGAATCTCAACTGAATTTGATCTGTGGTGATGCAACAAGGTGGAGGAATACATCATGGGGGGGGGGGATCGCAGGGCCTATAAAACCATGTCACATAATACAATGTAATACAAAAAAAAACCAGAAAAATGTAATACAACAACAAGGTGGAGGAATCCACCATGGGGGGAGGGTGCAGTGAGGGGTTGGGGCATCCCCAGAGCCTATGAAACAGTGTCACATAATGCAATGTAATTAATAAAATAAAATAAAAACACAGTGAATAGCAAAACAGAGACTGGGAAAGCAACTGGAGTCAGATCACAGAGTATACCAATATAAGTAATAAGGCGGCACTAGAGGTTAGGCAACCGGGAAATCATTATATAAGAGGGGTGGTTTACAAAGTTATATCTGACAACATTAAGTAGCTATGCCGAGGGAGCAACTATCAGATGGTTATGACATGGAGTTTGGGAGAGGACAGTGACAATTAATGATTTATTCTCAAGGCAGGCCTCCCCATGTCTCTTCTTTGATATGCCCCTATTCTCTCCTGGTCAAGGAGGTTGGCATGAACTCAAAACCAGACAAATCACAAGACCCTCCTTTTTCTGGGCACACTGACTGATCCAAATCAATTTCCCAATTTAGAGCAGAAGAAGCAATTCTGCCTTTTAGATTCAAGATAGCAGAAGGATATGAGCTGAGAGTATAGACACCCATCTTCCTAATTGTGTACCAGAGACAAAAGGGGGTTTTAATTGGGTGATTTGTTGGTTTTCAACCAGCCCAGCCAAATGGAGAGTGAACCAGTCAAAGAAAGCTCGTTCTCCCCACAAACCTATCTGTAATTCTGTCATGACTTTGCAATACTATACATGATGCTATGCAGAAAAAAATGGTTTATAATAACTTGAACCTAGAAATTTACTTTATAAAATATATACAAAAGTATTTTTGTAAAGTTTTAATAAACGCCATATATCCTCCAGGAATACAAGTAATATAATCTGTACTTTGGCTTGATCAGAACTTCACAAACAGGATACTGATCATTTTAGAAAATCTTATTGATCATTTTGGAAAATCAAGACAATACATATGCATATAAGTGCATTTGCTGCTGCACCTTCTGTGGTTCCTTGTGTAGGTGCAAGCATCTGATTAATCCATATACTTTTTAAGGCAGTAAATTTGAATTTTTATACTTTAAATATATTTTAAATTATTATTTTCATTTCTTTTTTATACATTTAAGTTACACCAGTTTATTTATAAATTACAAAGGTGTATTTTATATATTAACTATAATTAAAGTAATTAAGTAAAAATTTCATTCAAGGATGAGAAAAGGGCATTAAGAGACACTAGGCTAGAAAGGCTTGAAAACACTAAGGATCAAGTTCAACTGCAACATGAAAACCCTGGATTATGTTTAATGCACTTCACCATTTCCTGCCTCCCATGCCTGAAGCTCAAACCCTACTAACCCATTTGTGATTCCATACTAATTCCATATTAATAATTCTAACATGTCTATGCTTCCTGTATGCCTAAAATGTCTTTTTATCACCACCTTTAGCAGGCCACTTCTACTTCACGAGTCAAGATTCAGTACAAGTATGAATAAGGCTCCTCAAGGCTAACAAAGCTGACATTTTTTTAGCTGTTTAGGTAAGTGGAAATTCACTGGAAATTTGATTCACTGTTTACTAGCTTTCTGCAGTATCATAAAGACAGGAGCAAAACACTAGCACCTTGCAACTAGCTTTGACAGTGTCACTGGGAGAGGACAGTGTACAACACCATTGCAAACACCAGCTCTTGCAGATGTCCAGTCCTTAAACATGCTCAGTTAACACTCTAAAGTATTAACAAGTACAAAGAGAAACTTAAGCAAGCATTTAAAGTAATTCTCTAGATTCTCCAGCAGTTGACAACTGACTTTTATTCTTCAGTGTAACTTTGCTGCATCGTACTGACTGTATGACTCTGTACTTCATTTTTTACACTCATGACTTCAGTATTAAGTATTTGCACACTAGGTGTCATCATCACCTTCCTCTTATGTACATGCAATGTAACAACATACAGTTTTGACGTTTAACAACATGCCATTTGTTCTATAATAAAGGATATTTATTTGCATTTAAAAAGATTAGGTCCAAGCATGGCTTCCCCAATTTTCCTCTCTCCTACTAAGCTAAGTACCCCCTCTCTCAAAGCTAAATATCTTAAATATGTGTATCACTTATTACTGCACCTACTTCAAAGGAATGAAATGATCTGCTTAGAAATTGTTTTCACATAACAGACTCTCATCTTTGAGATCTGATTCCTTTTTTATTATTATTATCGGAAAGGTGGATATACAGAGAGGAGAAGAAACAGAGAGGAAGATATTGCATCTGATGGTTCACCCCCCAAAGCGGCTGCAACGGTGGGAGCTGAGCCAATCCGAAGCCAGGAGCTTCTCTGGGTCTCCCACGTGGGTGCAGGGTCCCAAGGCCTTGGGCCATCCCCAACTGCTTTCCCAGGCCACAAGCAGGGAGCTGGATAGGCAGCGGGGCCACCGGGATTAGAACCAGTGCCCATATGGGATCCTGAAGCATGCAAGGTAATGACTTAGCCACTAGGCCATCACTCTAGCCCCATCAACAACTTTTCAAATCCAAAATACTGCAGAGCAATATTATGTCCAGAAGTATATACAACTACCAACTTCTTGCTTACAAAATACTCCCACATATATTCACAAAATGTAAACTCCTTTAAGATAAGAGTAGAAAATAATCCATGATGACAATGTCTACCCTTACAAATTAGCAAGGAGATCAGAACCTAAAGAAAATCAAGGGAAAGGAAGAATTTGAATGAAAAAAAAGTAATTTATCATATTAGTATTCTTAACAGAGAGTTGTTGCTGTAAAATAATCAGAGTGACTCCATGTGATGTGGCTGATGGTGAGAAGTCACTGCTCACCTGGTCACTACAGATCAATAATATGCTAAACATGTACTTAAATGAAACATAGCTAAAAATTGTTTAAAGACTAAATATTAAGTATTAAGCATTAAATATTAAAATTAACAGTTATCCATCTGAAACTGTTATTCCATATTAAAGCATGGAAGTATAGGAGGAAACAAGAGAAAAGAGATCATTGTATATGCAACTCCCACCAAAATCCTAGTGTTGTGGTGCAGTGGATTAAGCCATTACTTACAATGCCAGGATCCCACTTTGGAGTGCCATTTAAGTACTGGCTGCTCAACTTCTTATCCAGGTTCCTGCTCCTGTGCTGGAGAATGCAGTGAAAGACTGTCCAAGGGTTTGAGCCCCTGCCATCCACGTGGAAGCCCCAGATGGAGTTTCTGACTCTCTGCTTTGGCACACCCCAACCTGGCTCTTGGTCTTGTGATCATCCAGGGAGTGAACCAGTGGAGGGAAGATCCCCCCTTCTCTCTATGCCTTTCAATTCAAATGAAAACAAACACATATTTTTTTCTTTAAATGTTAACTGCTGCCCTGTGCAAAAACAAAAATCCTACAATTAATAGTGGAAGAAAACTATAAACTGAGTCTACGCCCATACCACTCTGAACGCGCCCAATCTCGTCTGATCTCGGAAGCTAAGCAGGGTCAGGCCTGGTTAGTACTTGGGTGGGAGAAAACTACAAATTGAGGCTGGCATTGTGGCTCAATATGCTGATCCTTCACTTACAGGCACCAGCATCCCATACAGTCCATGTCTCGGCTGCTCCACTTTCTATCAAGCTTCCTGCCTGTGGCCTGGGAAGACAGAGGACAATGATACAGGTCCTTGGCCTCTGCACCCATGTAGAAGACTCTGAGGAAGCTCCTGGCTCCAGAGCAGCTCAGCTCCAACCACTGTGACCATGAAGAGAATGAACCAGCGAAACAAAGATATTTTTCTGTGTCTCTCCTCTCTGTATATATGCCTTTCAAATAAAAATAAATCTTAAAAAAAAACTAGTCTCCAAAACTATGAAAAAACATATTTTCAACCCACATATCTAAGAAGACTGGCATAAAACACATAAAGGACTTTCAAAAACTAAATATTAAAAACAAACAATCTAGGGCAAAAGCTGCGGAACAGTGAGAAGAGCTACCATCTACAACACAAGCATCCCATGTGTGGAACAATTCATGTTCCAGCTACTCTACTTTTAATCCAGTTCACAAATAATACACCTAAGTATATGACTCAAGATGGCTCAAGTGCTTGGGCCCCTACACCACGTGAAAGTCCTGGAAGAAAGTTCTGGCTCCTGGCTTCAGATTGGCCCAATTCTGGCCGCAGTGGCCACTTGTTCCTTTTTCTTTATCCTTTTAAAGGAGGATCTGCAGAGAGAAGAAAGATCTTCTGTCACTGGTCCACTCCCTAAATGGCCACAAAGGCCAGAGCTGAGGTGTTAAGCACCCAGGACCCAAGAGCTTCTTCCAGGTCTCCAATGTGGGTACAGAATCCCATTGGGCTATCCTCCACTGTCTTGCCAGGCTACAAGCAGGGAGCTGGATGGGAAACAGAGCAGCCAACACACGAGTCAGCACCCATATGGAGCTAAAGGACAAGCTAGCTGGGCCAATGCACCAGCCTCCACTGGGGCCTCTCTCTCTGTCTCTCTCTCTCTTTGTGGCCTCTCTCTCTCTTTCTTTGTCTCTCTCTGTAATCCTATCTTCCAAATCAATAAAATAAATCCTTATTTCAGATCCTATCAGAAAATGAACAAAAAGACATGAGTTATTTCACTAAACAAGATACACAGAGTAGATAAGTACATAAAAAATTGTTTAGAAACTCACATTAGAGCCTAGAGAGATATTACTATAAACTTATCAGAATGGCTAAGATCTATACCTATAGTGACAAAACCAAAAGTTGGCAAGGATGTGGAAAAACTGGATCACCCACATAATGCCAATGGAATGAAATGTATATCCACAGCAGAAAACAGTTCAAGGATCTTTTTAAAAGCTAAATATGCAATTACCAACTGCATTCCTAGGGATTAATTATAGAGAAATGAGGATTTATGTCACCACAAAACTTAAACACAAAATGCTTCCAGCAGCTTTACTCACAACTCAAATGTGAACTACAAACTGTGGGTGATGGTAAAGTGCCAGTATTGGTTCATTCATTGCAACAAATGTACCACTTTGGTGCAAGATGTTGATGGCAGAGAAAGCTGCATATGTGGTCACAGGAGTCAGTACTCTGTAATTCCCATTCAGTTTTGTTAGAAAACTAAAACAGCTCTAAAAAAATAAAGTCTATTTGTTAAAAAGGTGAATTTTTTAAAATATCGTTAAAAAAATAATATCATGGGCCCGGCAGCATGGCCTAGCGGCTGAAGTTCTCGCCTTGAAAGCACCAGGATCCCACATGGGCACTGGTTCTAATCCCGGCAGCTCCACTTCCCATCCAGCTCCCTGCTTGTGGCCTGGGAAAGCAGTCGAGGATGGCCCAAAGCTTTGGGACCCTGCACCCACGTGGGAGACCTGGAAGAGGTTCCTGGTTCCCGGCATTGGATCGGCGCACACCGGCCCGTTGCGGCTCACTTGGGGAGTGAATCATCGGACGGAAGATGTTCCTCTCTGTCTCTCCTCTACTCTGTATATCCGGCTTTCCAATAATAATAAATCTTTACTAAAAAAAATGATACCATGACAGTTTTGTGGCATATGTTTCCCAAACCTGGAAACTTTCCTTCCCCCAAATTCTCCCAACTGCCATTAGGAATCCAGGTCCCGTGAGCTAGTGTTGTGGTGTAGCGCACAAAGCTGCTGCTTATCATGCCGGCATCCTATTTGGACACTAGTTCACGCCTCAATTGTTCCACATCTGATTCAGCTCCCTGCTGGTGACCTTAGGAAAACATCAGAAGATGGTCCTAGTGTTTGGGCCCCTGACACTCACATTGGGAGACCTAACTGGATGACGCCCCTGGTTTCTGCCTGTCTCAGCCTTGGCCATTGGAGCCACTTTGGGAGTGAAACAACAGGCTAACCCTGCATCTACAAGCATTGACATCTCATATGGGTGCTGGTTCATGTCCCAGCTGCTCCACTTCCCATCCAGCTCTCTGTTATGGCATGGGAAAACAATCGAGGAAAAATAGTGGAACATGGCCTAAGCCCTTGGGACCCTGCACCCATGTGGGAGACATGGAAGAAACTTCTGGTTCCTGGCTCCAGATGCACTCAGTTCCAGCTGTTGCAGCCATGTGGAGAGTGAATCAGTGGATGGAAGATATGTCTCTTTTTCTCTCTGGAAACATTTCTAATAAAAAATAAACAGATCTTAGAGAGAGAGACAGACAGACAGCATAGCAGATGCTATATGTTAGTTCTCTTTTTTGCAAGTCCATTGTGGATTTACATGGAGTGTTGTACTTAGCTTTCTGCCATACATCCCAGTAGGTAGTATTCCACTAGTCTATGCTGCCTGAGGTTGGGGAGGGGTGGTAGAAACAGTACTGTGGCAGACATGATGCATTTCCAGAAACTTGATTCAAGAGCACTGGCCAGTGAGCAGAGACCATGGAGCTCTTCCCAGCACTGAGTGTCACTGTGGCAGGCCTGAGCTCAATTCCCCCATCTCTCCAAATCAAGAGGCATCTCTCTCCATGCTGGGCTGCTTGAGGTTGAAGGAGAGATGATATGGGCAACTCTTCCATTGTTACTTCCTTCAACCCATCTTTTTTTAAATATATATAAATATAAATACAAATATATATGGTAGAGATAGATAGATAGATAGATAGATAGATAGATAGATAGATAGTAGAGTTAGAAATTTTTATTTGAGATAGAGTTATAGAAAAAGGAGAAACCCAGAGAAAGAGTTTTATTCAAGTCTTCCACATGGGTGACAGGGGTCCACATATTTGAGCCATCTTCTGCTCATCCCAGGCCACTAGCAGAGAATTTGAGAAAAAGGAGAGCAGCTGGGACACGAACCAGCACCCACGCAGATGCCAGCATCAAAGGCAGCAGTTTCACCCCCGACACCACAACACTGGCCTTCTCAAGGAATATCTTTACCTTAGTGTAACTTGCAATTTCAAGTTACCAAGTAGAATTTGGAGAATACTTATGACACTGAGTATGAAACACATTACTGTTGAAATAAAATGCTATACAATCGGCACAATTAAAACCAAATCTGTAATTTTTATTATCTAAAACCTTTACTACATCATCTATATGATTAGAATACCTAAGAAGAATAAAATGTATTTGTCCACTACGTTTAATACTGACATGCTACCTCCTTTGACTTTTAGGGGTAAAGGACCAAAAATTGGGTGTTTCGTCTCTTTGGTGTCTTGAAGCCAATAATGGAACTGAAGGTGACCATTAACAGTGCAAGCTATCTATATTCAGTATCCAAAGGATGGAAAAGTGGTGGGGCTCACAAATCAACTTCTCATTCTACTGGGAACTGAGGAGTCACAGGCACAAGACAAGATTGAGAGGGAGGAATATTCTTGGATTTTCTGGAAAAGGGAATATAACTCTTAGAATCAGGGAGCTTTAAAAAAAAGTCCTTTTACGGTTTCTTCCTTTGGCTGTCATGACAACTGTTAACTGTTATGGTACCCGTGGGAGTGCCTTTTTTTTTTTTGAGATTATAATAAGACCTGATGTCTGTTTGAGGACATGTTGGCCATCATCTTGGATCTCACTGATTTAAATCAGTGGCTCTGGAAAGTTCTGCCTTTCAGCCCTCCTGTTATAAGAGGAAAAAAAACATTAGGATATAGGTAGAAACTTGACGTGCACATATATAATCTTGGGTAACAAAAACTCTGAAGATTTGCCTGCCTTATTAAATCAACAATATTAGACTAGACTTATTTTCTTAAGATTGATCCACATCATGTGGGCCTGAAAAATATTTGGGTTAGTTTACTATATTTTTCAGAGTTTCTGGAATATTAAGTTTATGTAACTGCTTATTTTTCTCTAAAATAATTAGAACAGAGCTCTTTCATTACTTTGGTAATACCAGCCAGAGGTAGAAAAATATCATATCTACATAGTATATATAAAGTTGAACACTGAACATTATAACTGGAACTACGTAGATCTATTTACTTCAATTTGGGGGATTATTTTCTCTCTTTCTCTTCCTCTTTTGGAGATATGTAACAATTTGGAAAATAGTGAAAGAACTGCATAGACTAGAAATATTAAAACAATTAATGCAAAGATACGTCATGAATGCATAAAATCTATTTTGTCATTTACTAACATGAAATATCCACATGGCTAGTGTTTAGCCTAGTGGTTAAGGTGACTGTTAAAATGTCCACATCCTATATTAAAATGTCAAGGTTGGATTCCTGGCTCTGACTCCCGATTTCAGCACCATGCCAATGCAGCCCTTGGGAGGCAGTGGTGAAAGTTCAAATAACTGGGTTCTTGCTACCATGTAGGATCCCACTCTTGGCTCCCACCCCAGGGCTGACCCAGTCCTGCTCACTGAGGACAACTGGGGAATTAAATGATAGACTGGAGTGCTCTTCACTCTCAAATCAAATGTATAGAAACCTATCCTAAAATTTTTAAATTTATCAAAATTCACACACAGACCATATATTGTACCATTCGTGGTTGAAAGAAGGGCAACCATAAAGATCAAGTGTTAACTTCAATAATCCTATCCATACTGTTTTGTTTTGCCTTGTTTTGGCTGCATCCCATATGTTTTCATGTTTCCTATTTCAGTTTTACATATTCCAAATACTCTTTTCTCTTGTCGAATTCATGCTGGCTCATGGACTATACAGTGGCATCACTTTTCCCAAGAGACTTTTGTATGTATTTGATAAAACAGCTGAATGATTGATATTCTGGAACACTAATAATCCGTGGGAAAGGTTATGCTCTTGTCCCTAGAATTTCCTGATGGATCTTCAAAACTGTGGGTTTCCCTATGGCTCATCTGACCTCGGAAGTACAGCAACTCCCTTGAATACAACGCTGCCCCTGAAGAAGATGGAACCCCAGTGGAACTGCCTCTAAGAACTGAAAAACTAAATTTGTTTAATATTCCTCTTGCTCCACTACAGGTCAGGAGTGCAGAGAAATTCTCCACCTTCTTAGAATGTTTGAGGAAGACTTTAAGTGTAACTTATTATTTACAGATAACAAATTTTTAATGGCCTTAAACATTAGAAAAGCCATAGAAATATGTGATGGGATCCAAGAACAACCCAGACACCCTCTTAAAAGGAGGTTGTGTGTACAGAGCAGGAGGGGATCTCAGGGTGGAACAGAAGGATAAGAGGAGGTCTGTATCCTAGTCTCAGAGACTCCCGGAGGCCTCCCAAGTGCTTTCGCCACAGAAGCGATGGATACTTCGTCAGGGATTGTCAGTATGGACACCGAGAACCATATCCCGACTGCCTCAAAGATCACAGGGAATATGAATGCCTTTGGAGGCTGAGAACTCTGAGGTCACTCATTTCCTGTTGGATTTCCCGCATGGGATGGTAACAGCCCAAATCCTCTCATAGGGTCTGGTGACAGTGGAAAATACCATGTATACATTGGTTATGAGCTTTTTTTTGAGAAACTGCCACTGATTACAGAAAAAGTTCAGAGGTACAAGAAAGGCATAGGGAGGAAAATCATGTATTTTTTTAAACTCAGACTAAAAATAAAAAAAGAAATATTCAAAGGAAACCCTAATAATAAACAAATAAATAAAAAATTATACCCAGGGTGAGCAGTGTTTGACTAGCAGTGAAGCATCTGTTAAGACACCCACATCCCATGTTGAAGTGCCTGGTTTTGGTGCAAGAGCCACAATTAAAAAGGGGGGTGGAGGGGATCACTGCAATAGCCTAGTGGCTAGAGTCCTTGCCTTGCACATACCAGGATCCTATATGGGTACCAGTTGTCCTGGCTGCTCCACTTCCCATCCAGCCTCCTGCTTGTGGTCTGGGAAAGCAGTCGAATAAGGCCCAAGGCTTTGGGACCCTGTGCCCTCTTGGGAGACCTGGAAAAAGCTCCTGGTTTCAGATCGGCTCAACTTCAGCTGTTGTGGCCATTTGGGGAGCGAATCAGTGGACAAAGGATCTTCTTCTCTGTCTCTCCTCCTCTATGTATATCTGACTTTCCAGTAAAAGTAAGTAAATCTCAAAATATTTATGCATTTGAAAGGCAAAATTACACAAAGAAAGGGAAATACATAGACTGGTTTTTCATCCATTGGTTCATTTTCCAAATTGAGACAACAACCAAGTCTAGCCAGACCAAACCCAGGAGGTTGGAACTTTATTTCTCCCAAGTTAAGGTGGCAGGGTCCCAAGTATGTTGGTCATCTTCTGTTTCCTTCCCAGGTACATTAGCAGAGAGCTGGATTTGAAGTGGAACAGACAGGACTCAAACTGATGTTTATGCAAGATGCAGGAAACACAGGCAGCAGCTTATTTTTTGTTTAATTTTTATTTTGAATTTTATGATACAATTCCGTAGAACAGGCAGCAGTTTAATGCACTGTATCACAAAACATAATTCCAGCTTCCTGCTAGGGCATCCCCTGAGAGGCAGCTCTGAGGGCTCATTTGGTTGGGTCGCTGTCTCCCATGTGGGAGTCCAGCTTCACCTTGGCCCAGCCAGAGACACTGTGAGTATCTGGAGTGAACCAACACATAAAAATATGCAAACTTGCTTGCTCTCTCTCACTCCTATTCTCACTCTCACAATACTTCTCAAATAAATAAAAACTTTTTAAAAGTAAAACATTACTGTAGGTTCTGACAAAAAAAAAAATCTGCTTTCCAATTCAACATCCACATCCCATCTTGTGGATCGGGTCTGTTACTCCGCTTTCTTCTGTTGCCCACATGACCCACATGGACATTTTGCTGTTCACTGAAAATCTCAGCTAAATGACAACAAGAAGAGGTGAAATTCAAACTGATTCATTGTGATCCCTATAAGCCACCTTACTAAAAAGTATCATTCCTGTGTAAGTAGAAATCATAACAAAATCGTAAGATCATGATTTTGAGTATTACCTCTGCCTAAAAACCAATAAAAATATGAGTTTCCTAAAACACTTTACAAACTGAGGCACACACGGACACTGCAATGTTTTCTTCCCCTCGGCAAAATTCAAGCCTTCATGACAAAGTTTAGCTAATGGGGTGTTTTAAACATGTCTTAATCTGAAGGAATGCTGTGAGTCACTAATAAACCGTAGCTATTCAACAAGCATTATTTTTTTTCAGGCAGAGTAACCATGGGGACCAAAATAAGTCAAGCTAAAATATGATTACATCTTTTCTTGCCCCACCTATCCAAAGGTTTTACAATCCCCTTCATCATCACATAGTTTACATGTTTTACAGTGAGAGTAGTGAACCCTTGACTCAACACACATTTCCACATTTCTAGGCCAAGGTTGTTCTCCCTACATTGAATTTCTTACTCTGCTCATACAAACTTTACCTACTAGGCCCAACTTAAACGTTATCAAATTCTAGTAACTATTACTAATTGCAGTTTATTCAATAGCTATATTTCGCTTTCAATTCTTACCATTTACACACATACTCACCCTTCCCTAATAAGCCACAACTCTGAGATACACAGTGTCTTACCTCTTTTTACGTTCCTCCCAGTACTTACATAGTACAATACTTTGCACATATGTTGATGCATAAAGGAATGCCTTCACGTTTCACCAACTAATTAACAGGCAGATGTGAGTTCTGCATCATTCATCACTCAGTTTATCCATGTCAGAAGAAAAGTAATGACTATGCCTTACATAATGGAATATTAAGAGTGTACAATGTAATAATGAAAATTCTTGTTCTATAAAAAGGGGTGTCTTCTGTTTTCAAGTCTACTAATCAAGTCAGCTTTCAAACCTTAATATTCTGAATGCCTAAACAAACAGCTGAACATGTATGTTAACATGTCCTGGACTAAACATCTTAAAAGTAATTTGCTGACTTCCATATTGTCCAAGTCCAATTACAGAACATTATATTAGGATTAAACTACACTGTTAATCAAAAAGACTAAGAATTTTTGCTGAATAATGTTAGTCACTCTGAAACTAATTCACATGCTAGTCCAGAAACCATGCAAAGTCAATGGTGATTCTTTTTTTTTAATAAAGATTTATTATTATTGGAAAGCCGGATATACAGAGAGGAGGAGAGACAGAGAGGAAGAGCTTCCATCCGACGTTTCACTCCCCAAGTGAGCCGCAACGGGCCGGTGTGCACCGATCCGAAGCCGGGAGCCAGGAACCTCTTCCAGGTCTCCCATGTGGGTACAGGGTCCCAAAGCATTGGGCCGTCCTCTACTGCTTTCCCAGGCCACAAGCAGGGAGCTGGATGGGAAGTGGAGCTGCCGGGACTAGAACCGGTGCCCATCTGGGATATCAGTGCGTTCAAGGCAAGGACTTTAGCTGCTAGGCCATGATGCCGGGCCCGTCAATGGTAATTCTACAAACCTATTATGAAAGGCAGAACCCAGCTGTGGGTAACTGCCTAGGTTGCCTTATATCTAGGCAAGCATTACACTGCTGAGAGAAAAGCAGCTAATAGCTGGCAAGCATTCTGGGGCTGGTTATTGTCAAATTTGAGTTAAATATGCCAATATGGCAGCATAACTGCTTATTGGCCTTTGGGGTTTTTGTTGTTATTGTTGTTGGTTTTTTGTTTTGTTTTGTGGTTGTTGCTGTTGTTTTGATGTGGGGAAGGTGGGGAATGCTAGGCCAGGACACACCACCCCGGCTCCTAGGTTGGAAGGTTGCAGATTTTCAGGGGAAAGAGTCTGGGAACAAGACAGAATGGGAATGGGTGAGGGCATATTTGACAGGGAAGGAATGACTTCTGGAGTCTTACACAGATCAGGCCACTGCACTCACAGGTAGGTGAAGGAGCTGAGACAGAGTGGTTTAGACGGGGGGAATCAGAGGAAATATTTGGGTCAGGCCAAGCACCCATCACCTGGGAGACCTGGGCTGGACTCAGGCCCAGCACAGTAGCCTAGTGGCTAAAATCCTCACCTTGCATGTGCCAGGATCCCATATGGGAACCAGTTCTAATGCCGGTGGCCCTGCTTCCCATGCAGCTCCCTGCTTGTGACCTGGGAAAGAAGTCGAGGACGCCCCAAAGCCTAGGTACCCCTTATTCACATGAGAGACCTGGAAGAAGCTGCTGGCTCCTGGCTTTGGATCGGCTCAGCTCCAGCCACTGTGGCCATTTAGGGAGTGAACCAGTGCACAGATCTTTCTCTCTGTCTCTCCTGCTCTTTGTATATCTTACTTTCCAATAATAAATAAATAAATAAACAAATAAATATCATTTGCCACTTGTTGGCACATACAAATGCTAGGGTTAGGGGGTATGCCTAGCTTGGCTAGGCCATAGTATTAGCCCACGAGTGTCAGAACAAGGAGTGGGCCATGTCAGGCTGAGACCCAGCACCCACAAGAAAGCAAAAGAACCAGATCTTGGGGTAGATTCTGTAGGGGCATTGTGGGCTAGCCTCTGTGGGATTACAGCACTCACCAGCTTCCATGAGAGCTGGGGTGGTGCCAGACCAAGCCAGGCTGAACAACAGAATTCACTTGACAGGAATCCACCTGATACTCACAGGAGCTAAGGCTGGAAAGAGACCTGGCAAGGCCAGGCACATGCAAAGGCTAAGACTGATAGCAAACCACAGCAAGCAGGACCACTGTACCCACCAGCAGGTATGGGATCTGGGCTGGGAACAGGCCTGATAGGGGAACCTGGGGAACTCTCCAGTTCTCTACAGCTCCTGCTGAGGAGCAGAAGAACAGGGCCTGGGAAATGAGTCTAGGAGGGGAGTCTCTGGGCCTGTCTGCTGGGCCACTGCTTCCAATGGGTGAACATGAGAGCTGGGACTGGGGGGCAGGCCACACTGGGTTAGGCTGCTGCAACTTTTGGCGTGCACAAGAGCCAGAATGGGTGTGGGTCAACCAAGCTAGACCACAGCACCAGCTGGCAAGAGCCAGGACTGGGTGCAGTCATGTCAGGCTAGACCATAGTATCCCCCGGCAAGGGCAAAATCTGGGGCTGAGAACATGCCTGGCAGAGAAACTGTGGACACTCCCTGGTTAGGCTATACCTATTCAAATCCTGATTACTCCAATTCCAATCCAGCTCCTTGTTGATGGCCTGGTAAAGCAATCTTCAGAAGATGGCCCAAGTACTTGGATTCCCTGTCACCCACAATGGAGACCTAGAAGAAATTCCTGACTCCCAGCTTTGGCCTAGCCAAGTCCCATCCACTGCGGCTACCTATAGGCGTGAACCAGGATGGAGAAGATTCACTATCTCAGGTGAAGCCTGTCACTGATTTTTTTTTTTTTAAAGATTTATTTATTTTATTACAAAGTCAGATATACAGAGAGGAGGAGAGACAGAGAGGAAGATCTTCTGTCCGATGTTTCACTCCCCAAGTGAGCTGCAACGGGCCGGTGTGCGCCGATCTGATGCCAGGAACCAGGAACCTCTTCCGGGTCTCCCACGTGGGTGCAGTGTCCCAATGCATTGGGCCGTCCTCAACTGCTTTCCCAGGCCACAAGCAGGGAGCTGGATGGGAAGTGGAGCTGCCGGGATTAGAACCGGCGCCCATATGGGATCCCGGGGCGTTCAAGGCGAGGACTTTAGCTGCTAGGCCACACCAATGGGCCCACCTGTCACTGATTTTAAGAGATCAAAGAAGATCGTAGATAAAGAAGCATGGAAGAAACACATACATTTTCTGTCTTCTATTCCCTTATATACATTCTTATTTATGGCCAGAAAACTTCCAGCCTCATCCTTTCCTGGAATGTCAGAGCTAAGAGGCAGGGAAGTTGAGTTTGATATAGCGATGTTTCCAGTGCCAGACACAGGACCTAAAAACATTTTAAATGAATTACATAAACAATTTCATTTCTTGAAAAGTTAACAAGTGCCCTGAATAAACATAATGCAAATCTAAGGATTCCATAAATTATAGCTTCCTTATTTAGAAACACAAATACAGAAAATTGGGATGGGCCCAGTGCAGTGGCCTAGCAGCTAAAGTCCTTGCCTTGAACGCACTGATATCCCAGATGGGCACCGGTTCTAGTCCCGGCAGCTCCACTTCCCATCCAGCTCCCTGCTTGTGGTCTGGGAAAGCAGTCGAGGACGGCCCAAAGCTTTGGGACCCTGCACCCACGTGGGAGACCTGGAAGAGGTTCCTGGTTCCTGGCTTTGGATCAGCACAGCACCAGCCATTGCGCTCACTTGGGGAGTGAATCATCAGACGGAAGATCTTCCTCCCTGTCTCCTCCTCTCTGTATATCTGACTTTGTAATTAAAAAATAAATAAATAGGGCCCGGCGGCGTGGCCTAGCGGCTAAAGTCCTCGCCTTGAAAGCCCCGGGATCCCATATGGGCGCCGGTTCTCATCCCGGCAGCTCCACTTCCCATCCAGCTCCCTGCTTGTGGCCTGGGAAAGCAGTTGAGGACAGCCCAAACCTTTGGGACCCTGTACCCGCGTGGGAGACCCGGAAGAGGTTCCAGGTTCCCGGCTTCGGATAGGCCCGTTGTGGCTCACTTGGGGAGTGAATCATCGGAGGGAAGATCTTCCTCTCCGTCTCTCCTCCTCTCTGTATATCTGACTATGTAATAAAAAAAAAAAAAAAAAAAAAAAAAAGAATAAATCTTTAAAAAAAATAAATAAATAAATCTTAAAAAAAAAAGAAAAAAAGAAAATTGGGATGAGGGCAGGGTCATGCGGCAGCATCTTAAACCATCACCCGTGATGCCTGCAACCAACATGAGCACCACCAGTTCAAGTTCCAGTTGTTCTACTTCTGCTCCAGCTCCCTGCTAATGCACCTAAGAAGGGAACAGAGCTGCAGGATTCTGGCTTTGGCCTGGTCCAACCCTGACCACATCCCCTCCTCTTTCTCAGTAAATTCTGCCTATGAAACAAAGACAAAGACAGAGAAAGTAAGAAAACAATGCAGATATAGAGGAAGATATCATATGTCATGACAGAGAATAATCTCCAAAATAGAGTATCTTTCAGAGATAATTTCATACAGCCATAGAAAATGCATTAAAACTTAATACAGGCTGAGCATTCCTACAAATACAAAAAAAAAAAAAAAAAAAAAGACGCAAACCTCAAATCTCAATGCCACAAGTGGGCAAATGCACACCTGACTTCATGTGCCAGGGAATAGTCAAAACACAGCACACTAATTTGTTTGTTTATATGCATAAACAAATTGTATATTTAGACCCAGATCCCATCCCCAAGAAATCTCATCCAATAAAAGCATTGAAAATCCAAAAACATAAAAACCTGTGGTCCCAAGCACTTTAGTTAGATAAGGAATACTCAGTTAAGACCACGTATGAGAACACCTGGGTTAGACCCTCAACTCCAGCTCCAGACCTCAGCTTCCTGTCTATGTAGATCCCAATAAATAGTAGTGATGGCTCCAGTAACTGAGCTTCTAACATCCACATGGGAGACTCAGATCATATTTCTAGTTCCTGGCTCCATCCCATCCCTGATTACAGCAGACACCTAGGGAGTAAACTAATATATGAGAGTTCACTTTTTTTCTTTCACGCAAATTAAGAAAAAAGTATTAGTTGAAACATGAATTTTTACCAACAATGAATCATACTAGCACTCCAAGGTTATATAAATTTCAAACCCAAATTGAGACCCAAAAGGTGGATTTTTTTTTAATGTGGATTTTATTTAATTATTTTTTCAGATTTTTGCAATTTAAAAAATAAGGATCCAGGGGCTGACATTATGGCTCAACAGGCTAATCCTCCATCTTCAAGGGCTAGAACCTCATATGGGTGGCGGTACATGTCCTGACTGTGCCACTTCCCATCCAACTTGCTGCTTATGGCCTGGTAAAGCAGTGGAGGATGGCTCAAGTCCTTGGGCCCATACACCCACATGGGAGACCCAGAAGAGGCTCCTGGCTTTGGAACAGCTCAGCTCAGCTCCAGCCTCTGAGAAGTAAACAGACTGTGGAAGATGTTTTTCTCTCTACCTCATCTCTGTGAATCTGCTTTTGAAATAAATAAATAAAATCTTAAAAAAAAATAAATAAATAAGGATCAGGCCCAGCATAATGGCTCTATGGTAGAATCCTCACCCTGAAAGCACCAGGATCCCATATGGGTGCTGGTTCGTGTCCAGGTTCTTCCACTTCCCATCCAGCTCACTGCTTATGGCCTGGGGAAGGACAGCCCAAAGCCTTGGCACCCTGCATCCACACATGAAGAGACTTGTAAGAGGCTCCTGGCTCCTAGTATCAGATCAGCTCAGCTTCAGCTGTTGCAGCCACTTGGAGAGTGAATCTGTTTCTCTCCTTCTCTCCAGAAGTCTGATCTGCTTTTCCAATAGGAATAAATAAATTTTTTAAAGATTTATTTTATTTTTACTAGAAAGTCAGATATACAGAGAGGAGGAGAGACAGATTGGAAGATCTTCCGTCTGATGATTCACTCCCCAAGCAGCCACAAAAGCCAGAGTTGAGTCAATCCAAAGTCAAGAGCCTGGAGCTTTTTCCAGGTCTCGCACGCGGATGCAGGGTCCCAAGTCCTTGGGCCATCCTCGACTGTTTTCTCAGGTCACAATCAGGGAGCCGGAAAAGAAGTGAAGCAAGTGGGACACAAACCAGTGCCCATATGGGATCCTGGGCATGCAAGGCGAGGACGTTAGCCACTGGAAGATTCTCTATTTCTATTTCTTCTTCATTCTTTCTCTTACTCTACTTTCCAATAAATAAATCTTCCAATAAATGAGTAGCAGAAGGAATCTGTTTAAAGAGCTTTAAATTTTCTAAATATTGGTAGTCTAAATACAAAGTATAAACCCAAATATTTAGACTTCTTTGGGGGCTAAGAAGTTCTCATTGTCGAATAGCCAACTTTTGAGCATTTTCAGAACTAGAACATTCCAGAGAAAGAACATTCAAACATTATGTTGATTCCAGTATATTTTATCAGTGCACTATCAAGCCAATGTTCTACTGCCACCTACAGTAGAAAAACAGAATTACTTCTTATAATTTAGACCTTAAAGTATGACCTAAAAAAGCAATTGTTATCAGTCTCTTCTATTCTTTTTAAAGATTTGTTTAATTTTCATTGAAAAGTCAGATATACAAAGAGCAGAAGAGATAGAGAGGAAGATCTTTCATCTGTTGATGCATTCCCCAAGCCAGGAGCCAGGAGCTTCTTCCAGTCTCCCATGCGGGTGCAGGGTCCCACAGCCTTGGGCCATCCTCGACTGCTTTCCCAGGACACAAGCAAGAGCTAGATGGGAAGTGGGGCTGCCAGGGTGCGAACCGGTGCCCAAATTGGATCCTGGCGTGTGCAAGGCGAGGACTTCAGCTGCTAGGATACCGCGTCAGGTCCATCAGTCTCTTCTATTTATGTCCTCGGTCTAAGCATTTTAAGACCATACAATCTGGGTTTTGGTTTTTGTTTGTTTGTTTTTGTTTTTAATTGAAAGATAGAATGACAGAAAGAGAGAAAAAAATTTCCATCCACTGATTCAATCCCCAAATGGCTGCAACAGCTGAAGCTAAGGTGATCTAAAGCCAGGAGTCAGGATCTTCTTCCGAGTCTCCCATACCCTGGTACAGGGTCCCAAGGCTTTGCCCATCCTCTACTACTTTCCCAGGCCACAAGCAGGGAGCTGGATGGGAAGTGGAACAGCCCAGACAGGAACTGGTGCCCATATTGGATCCTGGCACTTGCAAAGTGAGGATTTAGTCACTAGGCCATCACGCCAGGCCCAAGACCATACATTTTGTAACTAATATTTTTAATTCAATTGAAACTTACTAAAATCCTACTATATATGTAATATGTAAGAGTAAAGATATTTCCTTTTTAAGATTTATTTATTTGTGCCAGACCCACAGATAATTCTTAAATTGACTCTAAAGCACCCAAGAAGTTAGACCAAAATCTGCTGTGTCCCAGAGTGTACACCGTCAGCAGTGCCGGAGAAGCCCAGAAGCTTGGTGCAGATCCTAGGAGGCGCAGCGAGGATTCAGGTAGTTTGGTTCCACTGCGCTCGTGGGAGACACTGTACCGAGCTCCTGGTCCTGACCTCTGCTGAGCATCGTGGACATCTGGAGTGAATCTGTGGAGAGCAGTTTGCTCATTCATTCTTGCTCTCTTCTCTCTCTCTCTCTCTCTGCTTCTTGAATTTAAAAAAAAAAAAAAGTTTGATTTTTTTCAAAATTAGATTAATCCACTGAATTCAAGGTTTTCAATTCTGTGAATATTTCAGTGATGTAAGATTTATTTCAAAGCTTCCCTAAGTGGTATATTTATTGCCCAAGATTTTATAGGTTACCTATATACAGGACAGTGGGATGCCAAAGCTTACAATGGCAGCGTATAAAAAGTACTAAATGTTTAAAAGATGTAAAAATCTTTCTAAACATCCCATACCCAATTCAGTGATTTCACTGATCAAAAACAAAAACCAGAGCATGTGAATGGCCAACTGCACATATGTACAACCATATAAGATGTTTGCCCTTTCGTGATTAACAGGCACAACTAAACAGGGTCATGTTCCTGGCCAAGTAGGGCAGAGTTCCATTCTAGGTGGGAAAGAGAGACCAGCCTGAGCGTCAGGAAGCAGTCCTTAACACCTGGGTACACACACAGGAAAGTTAAAGGTGGCACCTGAACCTGAAACAAACTGACAGGCAGCTGGCAACAAGCAGGCAGCAACACCATGAACAAGGATGCCACAGTGTGCCCTGCCAGGGGCCGGTCATCCATCCTTCTTTCTCTGCCATCCCTCTTCCTTTCTTGTTTCTTACAGACCACAACTCCTACAATGGCTGAGACGTATAAATCCTACTGTCATCCACATATAAATATGCAGGTCTGAGACCAGCTGCTCCACTTCTGATTCAACTCCCTTCTAATACTCTAGGAAAGTAACACAGGACGGCCCAAGTGCTTGGATCCCCGCAATCATGTGACAAACCCCAAAGAAGCACCTGCCTTCAGGCTCCATCAATGAGTCCATTTGGGGAGTAAACCAATAGAGAGAAGATTTTAGAACATTTCTCGCCTCTCTGAAACTCTGCCTTTCAAATAAATACACCAATCTTACACACAGACACACACACACACACACACACACACACACACAAAACAAACAGCTGTCATCCTGGATCCACATTTTCAGTCCTGAATCAAATGTTTTCTCCCTTGGCTTGTCACACCAATCATCTGGGGACAGGTTAATCAGTTGTCTACACACAATTTCAAGGAAATCATACAGCTTTACAACCCAGAACCACTCAGAAAACGTACATATCCTAGATATTATTCAATAGTGATTCAAAAAAAACTAAGAAGACAGTTTTCAAGCAATCTTTTCTACATGTACCCCAACATTTTTATCTCAAAACAACCAAAATAGGATAGAGCCGGAAAGGAGTCCCCACTGTTTGGAGATTCTAAAACATTGCCACTTACTGCTTGCTCTTATCCCCATACAGTTAGCAAACATCTCAAAAATCCAGATACAAGGCTAGCAATCTGGTGCAGCAAGTTAAGCTGCCACCTATAACGCTGGCATCCCATGTGGACACCAGTTCATGTCCCAGTTGCTCCACTCCCAATCCAGTTCCCTGCTAATGGTCTGGGAAAAGCAGCGAGACATTGCATGTCACCTGTTACGTTTGGTGGCCTAAACCTCAACAGGATACACACGCTCTCTTAACCACACAGCGGTCTGCTTGACTTGTGTTCTGGCTAATCCAAATCCCTTACCCTGGCGGACACCGGCTTCCTTCAACGTTCCCAACCACCAACACCCAAGAAAACTAGACACCTATAACTCTTCAAGTTCACAGCTCAAAGAACACCGAAGAAACTCGTAACTGCTGACCCAAAAGTCTTTGGGGGAGAAAAAAAAACCTCACTGGAGGGTGTCAGTGAGCCTGATAGAAAGGGAGAAGGGGAGACACAGCAAGCACCCACGGAGTGGCAGTGTAAGTCTGCAAGCCCGTTTGTGGGGCCCCGGGCGAAGGCGAGAATGAGGGCGCTGGGGAAAGGTCTGGGGTCCGCGGCGGAGCCTAACCAGGAAGCGCGGTACCTTAAGAATGCCCCTCATCTTCGCCAGAAAGGGGCGAAACTCCTCCGGAGGCACCTCCGGATAGAGTTGGCTCCTCAGCAGCTCCTCCGTGATGCCCGGGTGCCCGTGGAAAGCGTCCTGGGCAATGCCAACCAGCAGCCCGTTCAGAGACTTGCAGCTCTCAAGCTCACCCGCCATGGTCCTCCAAGGCCCCGCCCCACAACAGCTGACCGCGGTCCCCGGAGAACGGCGGCCGAGAAAGGCCGAAAGAGCTGCGCAAAGACTTGCAGAAACCGCGACCGCGAGCTCCTCTAGGGGTCAGTGGTGGGAATTTCCAGTTTAGCATCCCCAAAACCCATTTTCTTAAGATGTCAAATCGGAAACATCCGTTCATTGAATCCACGGATATGGTTCAGCACTCCAAAGCCTACTGAAAAGAGAGATGCTTTGGTGAGAATCACTTCGTTTTCTATAGGGATTGCCAACCCATTAACTTAATAGAATCTACACTTAGATCTAATCTCTACCTACTTGTGGACCTGTGGTCCAAGAAAATGTAATGTCTCCTGATGACAAACTGCCAGTGCTTGGGTTGTCAACTGCTTTTTGACATAGATGTGTCTTGGTTTTTCAGATAAGTCAGTGGCTCTGACCATGTTCCAGAAGCTCCTGGCTCCTGCCTTCAGGTTGGCCTAGCTCTTGCAGCTAAGGCTAAAGCCAGATATTAGCAACCTTATTGATATATGTGCAAAATAAACAAATACATGAAAACAGAAAGAAGTTATAGGAAGGGGTCCAGACTTGTGGCAAGAAGATTAAGTCAAAATTTGCAACACTGGTATCCCATATTGGAGTGCCACTTGGAGTCCCAGCAATACTACCTTTGATCCAACTTCCTGCTAATGCATGTAAAAAGAGGTCCCTAGGGCCTGGCATGATAGTGTAATGGTTAAAGTCCTCGCCTTGAACACACCCCGGATCCCATATGGGTGCCGGTTCTAATCCCGGCAGCCCCGCTTCCCTTCCAGCACCCTGCTTGTGGCCTGGAAAAGCAGTCAAGGACGGCCCAAATCCTTGGGACCCTGCACCCATGTGTGAGACCCGGAAGAGGATACTGGCTTCAGATCAGCTCAGCTCTAGCCATTGTGGTTGCTCAGGGAGTGAAGCATTGGACAAAAGATCTTCCTATCTGTCTCTCCTCCTCTCTCCTTTCCTCCTCTCTCCTTTCTCCTCTCCTCCTCTCTGCCTTTCCAATAAAAATAAATAAATGTTTAAATTTAAAAAAGAAGTCCCTGCACCCACTTCAGCTTGGCTCACCCCTGGCTGTTGTGGCCATTGGGGGAGTGAATCAGCACATGAAAGATTGATATCTCTGTATTTTTTAAACTCATTTAAAAGATTAATTCCCTAAGAGACAACTTCAGAGATATTTTTCATGGCTCAAAACAAAGCAAGCTAGAGACAAACTGTACACTGTTAAGTGTGCCTGCAGAAATTGCAGGGAATGATTGATTAGAGGAAAAAAGTAATACAAGGTCAAAGGAGTAGGGGAACAATATTAAAAACATAATTTCTGGGCCCAGCGCAATAGCCTAGTGGCTAAAATCCTCGCCTTGAACACACCAGGATCCCATATGGTCACCGGTTCTAATCCTGGCAGCTCCACTTCCCATCCAGCTCCTTGCTTGTGGCCTGGGAAAGCAGTTGAGGATGGCCCAAAGCCTTGGGACCCTATACCCATGTGGGAGACCCGGAGGAGGATCCGGGCTCCTGGTTTTGGATTGGCACAGCTCCAGCCGTTGTGGCCGCTTGGGAAGTGAATCATCGGACAGAAGATCTTCCTCTCTGTCTCTCCTCCTCTCTGTATATCTGCCTTTGCAATAAAAGTAAATGAATCTTTTAAAAAAGAAATAAACACAGAGGCCTGGCAGTGTGGCCTAGAGGCTAAAGTCCTCGCCTTGGACACGCTGAGATCCCATATGGGTGCTGGTTCTAATCCCGGCAGCTCCACTTCTCATCCAGCTCCCTTCTTGTGGCCTGGGAAAGCAGTTGAGGACGACCCAATGCTTTGGGACCCTGCACCTGCATGGGAGACCTGGTTCCTGGCTTTGGATTGGCACAGCACCAGCTGTTGCACTCACTTGGGGAGTGAATCATTGGACGGAAGATCTTCCTCTCTATCTCTCCTTGTCTCTGTATATCTGACTTTGTAATAAAAATAAATAAATCTTTTTTTAAAAAAAGAAATAAACACAAAAAAGTGGCAAAATGTAAATATTTTTATAATAAATTTAAAAAGAGAGGGAGAAAGAGCGGGTAGGGCCAGTGTTGTGGCACAGTGGATTAAACCATGGTCTACAATGCCAGCATCCCATATGGGTGCTGGTTCATGCCCCAGATGCTCCACTTCCAATCCAGTTACCTGCTAATGGACCTGGGAAAAGCAATGAAGGATTGCCGAAATGCTTGGGCCCCTGCCAACCACATGGGACATAGAGAAGGAGCGCCTGGCTCCTCGCTCCCAGATAAAGATCCTGGCCTAGCTTGGTCATTGCAGCCATTTGGGATTAAACATCTCTCTGTCTCTTCTACTCTCTCTATGTACCTCTGTCTTCCAAATAAATAAATAAATCTAAAAAGACAGAAGTAATTGTGAAAAAGTAACTAAACCATGTGGGGAGACCAAATGATGATTTTTTTTTTACAAGGTCTGTCTGTACAGAACTTTCTCAGACTCAACTTCCTGTCCCTGTTACTTTGCTTCAGGTACACAGAGGACCTCTTCCATACAACGGTTTCATCACCTACTTTAAGGAAGAGGAGAGGATCAGTGCTCCCTTATTGTACAAGATAATTTTTAGGTGCTTTTAGCTCAGTTTCTTTTTGCCAAAGTAGCACATCTTGGGGTGCATCGCACCAGACATAGCTCTGCCTCCCTGAGCCTACAGCAAGCTCCGTAACACCTGGGTGACGGATAAATTCACTCTTGTGCCACTAGAGGCCGCTATTGCCAGTGCTACCAACCTGTTTCATATTAAAAGAATTGACTGAGGAAAGGCAATCACAAGAAAAAAAAACCCGAGACCTTGATCAAAGGGAAAAGTATAAATACCTAAATAGAAGCTCTCCTTACAAGGTTTTCTTTTCATGTAGCTGAATAGCTTTCCACTACAAACTGTATTAAACGACTGGTCACAGACATGAAATAAGTATTTTCCTATGATTTTCTACCTCTGAAAACATTAGGATACAGAAATAGCATGCAAATAAATACCAGGGTCCCAAAGTACTGCAGCACTCTACACCTCCATCTCTATTCTTCTGTTTGCAATTCTGCCTTTACTACCATTCCCTCCACTATCAACCCAATACTTCACAGATTTAACTCAGAGATTTGTACTAGCCATTTTGCTAGGCTCCAGGGAATACATAAATGATGGCTTCTGCCTTAAAATCTTAAATTCTGGTGAGAGAAAAATATATGTGTGCAAATTACTAAATACAAATTATTAAAATAGTAATTTAAAGTTGTCATTATTTGGTATCAAGAAGAAGCTATCACATTGGTGATGGGAGAATGAAGGCATTAACTCAAGTAGGTCGAGAGAGGCTTAATGATGAAGTTGACCAAGCTGTGCGTGAAACAGCATCTTCCCATGTAAGCAAGTATATATAACATAAACAATGTTAATTACTTATATTAAATGTAAAGCCAGAACTTTGATGCTTCAGGAATGGACTGCTGTCTTCTCAATCACCAAAGCCCTAAGGCACACATTGCCTTGTTCTTTGTCTCAACTGCAGAACAGAACAGGACAACCTGGTCTAATCCTAATAGCTGTGGACCTCAAGGACCATCATGGCAGAGAAGGAATGTATTGCTGTCCATCCAGTGACAAGCCTGGGCACCTGACACCACAAATTTGCAGTTCCTTTGTGATTCTGCCAAATCAGCTCTCCTTTTCTTGTAGCCTTTTAACCTCTACTAATCCCTCCCTTCCCCCTCCCCCGCCAAAAAACACTCTCATTTAGCAGGGTGGCAGTTCTTCAGACCTGGAGGTCTACTACCCTTTCATCCATCAATAGATTAAATGTTCTGTTTCTTCACCCCAAAACCTTGTTCTCTTGTTTTTGTAGTTTGGCACTAAAGACAGGGACCAAGCTTTCAGTATCACCCATACTATCCTATTTGGAGACACTAAACAGAATGTTGTGTTGAGGCATCAGTAAGCAGGTGAGTGGAATAAAACCAGCAGCCTAGAGTAATAAAGCTGAACAGACACAATATAGGTCATAGAGATAGAGAGCTTATATGTAACACCAACTTTTTTTTTCACATGATCTCTGAGTTTATTTCATACTTCGCTACGTTTAATTTATGAAGAGTAAAATTACTGTGCTAGATATAACCTGGCAGCTGTGATCCTTAAGGGAGCTAATGCCTATGGGTATTGAAATGCCAACTTTTAAACTTGGTCATTGTAGGGTATGTAGGAGAGAGTTTATTCCCCACACACGTTAGGGTCTTGGTTAGCATCCTAACAAAAGAAAAGCACACAAGTGCATTTTTCAAAAATTTATTCATTTCAAAGGAATAGCAACATAGAGAAAGATAGCCACAGAGAGAAAAAGGCTTCTTCCATCTGCTGGCTGATTCCCCAAGTGACAACAACAGCTGAGGCAGGACCAGGCCAAGCAGAAAGCCCGGCAGTCCACCCTGATCTCCCACATGGGAGCAGGTACCCAAGTACTTAAGTCATCTTCTACTGCATTCCTAGGCTCATTAGCATGGAGTTGCTTTGGAAGCAGAGCAGCCAGGAGCCGAACAATACTCTGAAATGGGATGCTTGCTACATTGCAAGTGGAGTCTTAACCTGCAGGGACATAATACCATCTCCCACACAAATTTGTCTAATATAAGTTTTATATGACGCGAAAGATGTCATAAGGAAATGAAGACACAAAGAAGCAGTTTGAATCTCATAATTACAAGTTAAGTTGGACAAAATATAGTAAATCATGAAAATAAGGGGATTTGGGCTAGGGCAATTCATCAAGGAGAAGTAACTTGAGAAACAAGGGTGTGGCAAAATTTGCTTTACAGGTTTCTCTTGTCCTCAATTCTGGCATTCCTTTTTGGTAATGAAATGTCCTCCTTCGTTTAGAATAGGTGAATAGGGAGGCAGCAGTGGTTTAGCTATCTAGGAATAGTTCTTTTTTTTTCAGTGTTGATAATTTTTTTAATAGTAAATTTGTTTTATTCCTGATAATGTTTGCCTAGTTGAGAGGGATGCATGCCTGTATGGATCACTGATTAGGGAGGGGAGGGTCAAAGAATGGGGGAAAATAGGTGAGACAACAGCCTCCAAAATCCTTTTTTGTTCCTATATCTGGGGAAGGTGGGGAGAGAAGGGGAGAGGGCCACTACCAGCAGTCTAGTCACATCAGTACCCTGGGATGGGGGACAGCCACCCGATGTCATCCCAGGGTCAGGGATATTTCTATTATACTCAAGACCTATAGAACATGGATTTGGTTTCACTTGATCAAAGACAAATAGCCTCCCTGCCTGGGCCAGGTTCATACCAGCTTAGGCGGCCAAAGCTGATGTTCAATAATACACAGGCATACCATATGACACATCTACCAGGAAGCACGACAGGAAATGTTGGCTGAGAGAAGGAGTGAAAAGGGGCGGCAGCTACATTCTAGGAAATCTCCCCCTGTATTCCAGAAAAACCATGAATAATTCTACCCTTTATTAGAGTACACCTACTCTTTCACTAAACAAGCAAATAATGCTAAGCACAGTTAAAAAATGCGGCCTCTCCCCTCTGAGTGGGCCTGAACTCTGACTATGAAATGTGCACTTTGCTAATTCAATGAACAATTGCTATTTGTTTTTCTTTTTCTTAAAGGTTTATTTATTTTTATTACAAAGTCAGATATACAGAGAGGAGGAGAGACAGAGAGGAAGATCTTCCGTCCAATGATTCACTTCCCAAGTGAGCGCAATGGCCGGTGCTGCGCCAATCCGAAGCTGGGAACTAGGAGCCTCTTCTGGGTCTCCCACGTGGGTGCACAGAATACTATAGGGGGCCTGGTATTGCAGCACAGAAGATTAAGCCACCACCTATGGTGCCAGCATCCCATATACCAGTGCCAATTCAAGTCCCAGCTGTTCCACTTCCAATTCAGCTTCCTAATAATGTGTTTGGGAAGCCCCTTTCACACATGTGAGAGACCAGGCTGGAGTTCTGGCTCCTGGCTTCAGCTTGGTCCTGATCTGGCTGTGGTCATTTGAGAGACAAACAAGCACATGGGCGATTTCTCTCTGCTTCTGCCTTTCTTTGTTGCTCTGCCTTCCAAATAATTTTTAAGCAAAAGTATAAACTAATAACATTTATTATTAAGTAGTATATACTACACATAGGTGTCATACTTTTATATGATTCGCAGTACAGTGCGTTTGTTTACACTAGCATCACCACAAACACTCTAGGAATACACTGTGCTGGTAAGTTACAGTGACATCACTGGATGGCAGTAACATCACTAGGCAAAAGCAATTTTAGTTCTGTTACAATTGTATAAGATCACGTTCATGTTACACATAAACACAGTTGGCAATGACTTGATTAAATTATGTTTGGGGCTTTTATTGTGTGTGTTGTTTGTGTGTGATGTTCGCTTACTATGCTGTTTGTTTTGTCCTACCTGGACCCCCAAAATAACAATCATTTATTTTGCCAATAAACTCACACATTCTGTATATCTCAACAGCACCACAGTAATTATAGATTAGTTCATTTCTATTTTTTAAGATTTATTTATTTTTATTTAAAAGACAGATTTACAGAGAGGAGAGACACAGAGAAAGAGCCTCCATCTGTTAATTCACTCCCCAAATGCCTGAAAAGGCTGGAGTTGAACTGAACTGAAGCCAGGAGCTTCTTCTGGGTCTCCCAATGTGTGTGCAGGGTCCCAAGGACTTGGACCGGCCTCTGCTGCTTTTCCAGGCCATAAGCAGGAGGCTGGATCAGAAGTGGAGCAACTGGGTCATGAACTGGTGCCCTTATGGGATCCTGGCATCACAGGCAGAGGCTTAGTTTGCAAGGCACCAGCCCCATAATTTCTGCTTTCTAAATAGAATGTCCTTTTACTTGTCCATTTATCAGAATACTAAGTTTGCCAGCTTTCTACTTTGCCTCTCTCCATTTTTTCTTTTTTTAAAGACTTATTTACTTTTATTGGAAAGGAAGATTTACAGAGAGGAGACAAAGATTTGCTATCTACTGGTTCACTCCTCAAATAGCTGAAAAGGCCTGAGCTAAGCCAATCCCAAGCCAGGAGCCAGGAGCCAGGAGCCAGGAGTTTCTTCTGGGTCTCCCATGTCAGAGCAGGAGCCCAAGGCTTTGGGCCGTCCTCTACTGCTTTCCCAAGGCTACAAGCAGGGAGCTGGACGGGAAGTGGAGTAGCTGGGCACAAACCGGTGCCTGTAGAGGATCCTGGTGTTTGTGAGGGGAGAATTAATCAATTGAGCCAATTAATCAATTGAACCCTTCCACCCATGTGGGAGACCTGGAAGAAGCTCCTGACTCCAGGCTTTAGACCAGCCCAACTTCAGCCATTGAAGCCATGTAGAGTGAACTAGCAGATGGAAGATCTCTCTGTCTCTCCCTCTCTCTGTAATTCTCCCTTCCAAATAAATAAACCTTTAAATATGTTTATAACTTGACACATTTCAAATAATTAAAGCAATCGTCATACAGAGACTCTCCCAACAAGCGCATACCGGGCACTGTCGCCTATGGTAATTTTAATCCCTACACTGACAACAGGAGAGTTTAATAAGGCCTCAGGCATCATCTAATCTAATTATCAGAGTCTGATGATGAGAAAAATGAAGCCAGAGCACAAGCAACTCTCCTGGAACCTATGAAGGCAGTTGTCACTTTGCAGCCACCTAATGATTATTTGTAAATGAATATTGAATGTCCCTGACCTGCATAAATGCCTTCCTTCAAATGTAATGGTAACAGGCGTTTGACAGTTCAGCTCATTCCTTTCAAGCCCTTGTGCTGTGCTAGATTATTTACCTTGGGCTTCCTTCCCTCACCCACTGAATTAAGGGCACCTATTTCGTAGGATTATTGTGAAGAGTAAACAGAAAGAAACATGTAAAGGTTTACCACAGTATTCAGCCAATAACAACTAAACAACTTCGGCAACGTTTAGTGGCCATGTTCTGCAAGCGAAGCCAGTGCAAAAGGGCAGACTGTGTAACTAGACAGGCAATCCTGTCTCCGGATACAGCCAGCTTATTTAAGCCTGTGTGCAGCCCAACGCCAATCTACACGAAACAACCTCCATAGGCAAAAAGGAAAAGAGCCGCCATCTCAAAATCAATCTCTAAATCCTACAATCTCCTCAAATGGAATAAAGCCTGCACTGTCAGGTAATAACGGACCGAGCCACACCCACTCGAGTAAAGCGAGAGTCAGCATCGCCTACCGAGTCCTGCCAGAGTTAATGAGGGGACCTCACAGTCAGGGAGGAGCTATGGGTGCCCTCAACCCTCGCCTCCAACGTTGGGGCTGTCGTCGCTGCCTCGAGGGTTTGTACTCCACCGCACCGTCCGGTGCTCCCCACTCCAGTAACCACGTAAACCGGAGCTTCCCGCTCACAGCCGTCCTCATCCGGCGCGCGCCGGACAGCCCGCGACGTCACAGCCGCGCCGCGCTGCCGGCCAGGTCCCCTTCTCAGACCCCGCCTTCTGCCGGCGCCGGCGCCGGCTCCTCCTTCTGGAAGGTTCGTGCAGGCGGGTGTACTGTACCGTTACTCTGCTGCTGGTCGGAATCCGTGTCCATCCGACCTTCTAGATCTCGCCCAGAGCCGACCAAGTGTGCCATGCCTGAGAACGTGGCACCCCGAAGCGGGGCGCCCGCTGGGACCGCTGGCGGCCGCGGGAAAGGCGCCTATCAGGACCGCGACAAGCCGGCCCAGATTCGCTTCAGCAACATTTCCGCGGCCAAAGGTATCTCTCCCGGTGCCTGAACGCGCGCGGCGGCGTGGACCTGTCCACTCATCCTGGGTGGCTGTGGACCAGCTCCATTTCTTTTTGATGAGCTTTTTAAGCTATTCTCCCCCGTGGACGCTGTCGGAGGGGCGGGGTAGGGGGGCAGCCTTTTCTGCTTCCTGCGGCTGATTGCCGAGTGTGGAATCCATTGCACAACGCCATTTTATGTTAGTCGCCCAGAATTCCTCCTCATGGGTTGTTAGCCGTTCACCGCCTTGGGCCGAAATCAGTTTAAAATGTCGAGGGCTTCAGATGTGACATTGTTGAGCTGGCTGACTGCATCCCACATTTCACGTTGTTTGTACATTGTTTTTCAGGTTTGTTGTTGTTCTTGTAGAAATGCTGTTCAAATGGATTGGATAAATGCATCAGAATTTGAAGGAGTCTGTTGTACCAGGGTGACTGACCTAACTAGTCTAGTTGGGAATAGTTAGGTACAACTTACCTGTGCGCTTTCCAGACGTTTCTGCGTAGGCAGTACACGCACACTAAGCAGCAATGTTTTGGTTTTTGTAGAACTGTGGCACGTGTTAGAAATGAAGGCTGCACTCGCACCTTCAGTTTATTTGCAGTTTTGTAACCTTTAACCTCCAAGCCTATAAAATTAAGGGCCCTATTTGATCTTTGGAGCATTAAAAGAAGCTGAGAGAAAAACCGGAGGAGAAAAGTGACTAAGGTTTAGACATGCTGCCCAAGTGTGCGTTTGCTGCAGAAAATCTGGACAGGAAGGTTGGGCCCAGATCTCCAAGGGCCTCCTGTTGTGAACAACTTTTGGCTCCTATAGTTACAGTAGAGGGAGAGAATAGCTAACCTCGGAGTTGGTGTGAGGATTAAATGAGAAAATAGGAAGGTGTATCAATGCAGTGATCAATAAAAGATGATGGTTTCTATTTTGGGCTCAATGAGTTGGAGAGATCAGAATGGTGGGCTGGGTAGGTGGGTTTAGGAGTTAGTGGAAGTTTAGGAGCATATATACCTGGAGGTAAGACTTGGTACGTTGTCAGTACTAGGGCCTAGTAGAAGCTTTAGTCTGAATGACCGGGAGCCTCTATGTCTGCAGTTGATTTAGAAAGTGAACATTTATTGGAGTGACATTGAAGCAACAATATACGAGAAAATTGAAACAGAAAAGAATATCCAGGTAGGATGGAAAAACTGTATAAGTTGTTTACCAACATTTTCTAGTTTTTTTTAATCTATTTGATTTTTAGCATGGAGAGACAACTGTCTTCATCTGCTAATTCTTTCCCCACCTGCCCACGAGTAGCTGAGGCTGGGCCAGGTCGAAAGCAGGAATTCAGTCACGGTCTCCCATGTGGATAACAGGGACTCAAGACTGACAGCTGTAACTTGGTGTCTCCAGGGTGGGTGTTTGAGCAGAGATGGAACTAGAAGCAGTGTGGACTCAAACCTAGATCTGTGATGGAGCATGTCGGCATCTCAGGCAGCAGTCTTAGCCACTGTGCAACTTAGCAAGTTCTATCAAGCCCAGTGTGTTATGATGCTGGCCGCTAACTCTAGTATTAAGAACCTCTTTGAAATGATAGTTTGTATATCAGACTGTATTGACAGCTGTGATTTTGAAAGGCTGGCTAGGGGCGCCAGGATCCCATTTCAGAGTGCTGGATTGAGAGGGCAACAGAAGGTGGCTCAAGTATGTGAGTGCTTGCTACCTGTGGTAGACCTAGAGTAGAGGTCCTGGCACCTGCTCCAGTCCTGGTTATTGTGGCCTTTGGGGGATTAAGCCAGCAGATGGAAGATCTCTGCCATGGTAGAGCTCTGATGTATAGGTAATATATATAAATACATGAATGTTTTTGGGTCCAGCACAGTAGCCTGGTGGCTAAAGTCCTCACTTTTCATGAGCCAGGATCCTATATGGGCCCTGGTTTGAGTCCTGCCAGCCCTACTTCCCATCCGGCTCCCTGCTTGTGTCCTGGGAAAGCAGTTGAGGACAACCCAAAGCCTTGGGACCCTGCACCCGCATGGGAGACCAGGACACAATGAAATGGTATAAACTATACCCTAATTAAGGACGAAGTGATGGCCTTAGAGGAGGAATACTTTGTTTTTAAGGAGATTTGATTTCTTTTTCCTCTTCTGTTTGTAGCGGTTGCTGATGCTATTAGAACAAGCCTTGGACCAAAAGGGATGGATAAAATGGTAAGTAGATTAAGGATTCAATACTTAGTGATGCTGTTCACACTGCAGAGTCTTCACAGAGGGTTAAGATATGCTGTTTTAAAATTAAAAAGGGTTAAAGAAGTTCTTTGAGAGTTTGGAAGAGAGATTATTTTGGAGTGAACAGTGATTATAATTTATATTTAGTGTTTTACTTTTATGCATATACTAAAGTAGTTACTGTGTAGTTTGTTGGAAAGCATGTAAGTCCAAATGTTAGGACTTCACTTGAGTTCAGTGTTCTTTGTAAATGTAGTTCTGTGTGCTAGTGTAAGTCTGCAGGGTTTCAGTTTCTAGGTTGGTTGGCTAAAAGCATAAGGGAATTCAGTGATATACCTATTTCAAATTCAGTGCAGATTAATACACAAAAGAAATTTATAAGGCTGTCTAGATAATATGTGTCATTTTTTCTGTGTATTTTAAAAACCGTTCCTCCTAATGCTACTTCCCTTTGTTGAGTGTCATGGAACTAGTTAATAATAATAGTGTTGTGTCTTTTCTGGTGTGTTTGAATGTCTAGATTCATTCATTTCTAAAATACACTGATCAAGGCTAGTTATTCTTAATTGAGGTAAGGGGAGACAATTTGAAATTAAAACTGCAGATCTCTACTATGGAAGTATTAAAATTCAGTAGAGGTTCTAGGACATCACAATGAAATACAAGTTTGTATTTTTAAAAAATTTTTTTCCAGATTCAGGATGCAAAAGGTGATGTGACCATTACAAATGATGGTGCCACCATCCTGAAACAAATGCAGGTATTACATCCAGCAGCCAGAATGGTAAGGTTTTTTGATATATGTGCTATATTGTTTGATAAGCAGATTTGATCATTTAATGACATAGTATGATTAACCCTGGTAAAAATATTTGCTGTTCATGCTCAACAGGCCTGTTTTTATGATATGCTGTGTGTCTAGCCTTTTCATCATCAATGCACAGTTATGGTAAAAGATAATCACCTGATTTTCATGTAGGAAAGTGTCATACTATTGAGAAAGGAAGAGGTGGAAAAAAAGGTAGCCTTTTGGGGCAGGAAGGCAGATACACAGAAGGAGAGGCAGCTAGAAAGATCTTCATCCGCTAGTTCACTCCCCAAGTGGCCACAGTGGCTGGAGATGAGCCAAGCCAGAAACCAGGAGCTTCTTCTGGGGTTTCCAAGGCTTTTGGCCATCCTCTACTGCTTTCCCAGGCTACGGACTGGGAACTGGATTGAAAGTGTGGAGCCACTGGGATTAGAACTGGCACCCATATGGGATCCTGCCACGTTAAAGGCAAGGACTTAGTCCCTAGGCTAAAGCTCTGGGCCCTGTGTATTTATTTGAAAGGCACAGACAAATCTGATTAACTTGCCAGATGGCTACAAAGGCCAGGTTGTGGCTAAAAGACGGAAATCCCATTTGTGTATCCCAAGCGGGTGGCAGGAGCCCAAGTACTTCAGCCATCTTCCAGGCACATTAGCAGGGAGAAGGGTTGGAAATGGAGCAGCCAGGACTGAAGCTGGTGTTGCAAAACACTGGCCCCCAAAGTAATACTTGTAAAATACAAATTGGTGGATGTTTGATAGAACAAAATGCTTCTAATTATATGCAAAAATAAATCACATCTAAAATGTACTGACTTGTTTTTTTAAAGATTTATTATTTATTTTTATTTTAAAGGCAGATTTACAGAGAATGAGAAACAGAAAGATCATCCATTCACTAATCCACTCCCCAAGTAGCTGCACTGGCCAAAGCTGAGCCAGACTGAAGCCAGGAGCCAGGAACTACTTCTGGGTCTCCCATGGGGTGCAGGGTCCCAAGGCTTTGGGCCATCCTCAACTACTCTCCCAGGCTGCAAGAAGAGAGCTGGGGTGTGAACCAGCAGCCATATAGGGTTGCCGGCACTTGAAGGTAGAGGGTTGGCCTATTGAGCTATGGTGCCTAACCTTGTACTGGCATTCGTTAAAAAATGCCTGAAGAGGGCCCGGTGGCGTGGCCTAGCGGCTAAAGTCCTCGCCTTGAAAGCCCCGGGATCCCATATGGGCGCCGGTTCTAATCCCGGAAGCTCCACTTCCCATCCAGCTCCCTGCTTGTGGCCTGGGAAAGCAGTTGAGGACGGCCTAATGCTTTGGAACACTGCACCCACGTGGGAGACCCGGAAGAGGTTCCTGGTTCCCGGCTTCGGATCGGCGCGTACCGGCCCGTTGCGGCTCACTTGGGGAGTGAAACATTGGATGGAAGATCTTCCTCTCTGTCTCTCCTCCTCTCTGTATATCTGGCTTTCCAATAACAATAAAATCTTTAAAAAAAAAAAAAATGCCTGAAGATTATGATGATTCTCATGACAAGTGAGAGAACACCATTTTAGAAAAAAATATCAAATTAGAAATTCATGTCTAGGTATTGTGTAGTATGTAAAGCCACGGCCAGCAACATTTGCATCCCACATGGGTGCCATCTGATACAGCTTCCTGCTGGTAGCCTGGGGAAAGCATCTAAGGATAGGCAAGGGGGTTCGGCCCCTGTCACATATATGTGAGACCTTGTTGAAACTAACATCCATGGCATCTGGGGTGTGAACCAATAGATGAAAGATCTCTGTTTCTCTCTACCTCTGATTTTCAAATAAATAATCCTTAGAAAGAAAAGGAATTAGTGTCTGTTAAAGGAGTGTAAACTGGTCATTTTGCTCACTTGGAAAATTAAGCCCGAATTATCTAAGTAATCAGACACCAGAAATTACCCCAAGTCTTCAAATTCCGTGACTCTGATCTGAATATTTGTATTAGTTATTCTCACATTTCTCACTGTGTGCCTTCATATTTTTGTTCCTATAGCTGGTGGAACTTTCTAAGGCTCAAGATATTGAAGCAGGAGATGGCACCACATCAGTGGTTATCATTGCTGGTTCTCTCTTAGATTCCTGTACCAAACTTCTTCAGAAGGGTAAGTAAAACATGCTTTGTTAATGAATAAAAAATACATTTTTTAAGCAAGCTTTAGGAAAAGCTAGGTTATCTTTAAGTAATCTGGTTGTTAAGACTGAATTTGGAAATGAATATTTTTATTATAAGGTTTGGAGTTTGTTCTAGTAAAATTTTTCTAAAACAATACACATTTGTATTAAAATTGCTTGCAGTAAAAAAATTTAAGGATTTATTTGTTTTTATTGGAAAGGCAGATTTTTACAGATAGAAGGAGAGACAAAGAGATCTTCCATATGCTAGTTCATTCCCCAAAAGGCCACAATGGCCAGAGCGAGCTGATCTAGAGCTAGGAGCTTCTTCCAGCTCTCCCACATGGGTGCAGGGGCCCAAAGGTGTGGGCCTTCCTGTGCTGCTTCCCCAGTCCATGACCAGGGTGCTGGATCAGAAGTAGGGCAGTCTGGACACGAATCATCATTTTTATGGATGCTGACTCTACAGGATGGAGGATTAACATGATAAACCACTGTGCCATTCTAATCTTAGATTATAAATAAGAAAGATGAACTAGGAGATAAAGGAACTTGCTTTGGTAAATACTATTTAATCATAGTAATGACTCTCCAGTCACTATTCTAACTTAATATGTATATTTGTGATGTTCTAAAAATAGTCTGTTTCAGTGTCAGGTATCATGTAAGTTTGTGATTGATGTGTTTCAAATTAAGTGAAAGTAAATTGTTCTTTATTAGCAGTTAAAATTATCAGATAGTTGGTAATTAATAATAAATATCTGGGAAGGCATCAGAGAAGATGGCTTGAGTTCTTGGATTACTTGCCACATATGTGGAAGGCCTGCATGAAAATCCTGACTCCAGGCTTTGGCCTGACCCAGGCTTGGCTGTTGCAGCCATTTAGGGAACTAAACCCACAGATGGAAGATGTTTCTGTGCTTCTGCTTTTTTGATCTACCTTTCAAAATAAATTTTAAAGTGTAAGAAAAAGTAATTTTTAAACAAATGTGCTTTGACAATAACAGGTATTCATCCAACCATCATTTCGGAGTCATTCCAGAAGGCTTTGGAAAAGGGTATTGAAATCTTGACTGACATGTCTCGACCTGTGGAGCTGAGTGACAGAGAAACTTTGTTAAATAGTGCAACCACTTCACTGAATTCAAAGGTGAGACAAGCACTGAGGGAAGAGGAAGGATAATTGTCAAATAACAGTTTAAGGGACATTCTCTCGTACCCTGATTCCTAACATTATAACAGTATATGGAGTCTCAAGAGTGACTAAGTAATTTGAGTAACTGAATTGATTAGGAGAGAAAATGAGCCATTAAGGATTTAGAATACTATGCACCTTACCCATTTTGAGGTTTTAATATGCACTTTTAACATTTAATGCTGAATGTATTAATTTGCCAACTTTCAAAGTACCAATTTAGAAAACTTTGGAGATCCAGCTTGGATTCCAGGCTTCTGGCATTGGCCTTCTCCAACCCCATGTGTTGCAGGCATTTCAGGAATGAACCAGTGGGTGGAAGCGCCTTTAAAAAAACATACAAACAAAATATCATCTTGGAATCTCTGGCAGTATAGCTTAGTTTTACTTATTGCTTGAATGTGCCAAGCATTGCGGTAGATTTATATTTTCAAGGCTTTCAAGTTAATAATTATCCCCATTTTACAGATAGGAAAATGAGATTTAGATAAATTGAGAAAAGTTTTTCAAGGTCCACTGCTAAGAGGTGGTACTAAGTTTCAAGCCTGCAAGTTTTTAACAAATTTGACAATAAAATATATTTCATATTAGGTGCAGTGGTTAGGACATCCCTTGGGACTCGCACATCCCATAATGGAGTGCCTCAGGTCAAGTCCTGCCTCTGCCTCTTTCTCTAACTTCCTGCTTAAATGTGCTCTGGGAGTAAGGGATTGATGTCTGTTGGTTAGGTAAGTCCTTGCCAACCATGTGAAATTTGTGGTGTTTTTTTTTTTTCCATTTTTAAATTTTAATTTTGACAATCTTTACATAGTTAATTAGGGCACAAAGGTTCAAGGGCTACAGGAAAGTGGGTAAGACTATCATTTCCACTTTTTTTTTCTATATGTAGGATAAAGGGGGAAGTAGAGGGAGAAGCCCCACCTAGTCTCCCACCCCATGTGAAATATTTGGATCAGGTTCCATACTCCTGCCTGCAGCCTGGTCAAGCACTGTCTATTGCTGGCATTTGAGAAGAAAAACTGTTGGATGGGGCATCTTTCTGGTCTCTGCTTTTTTTGTTTGTTTTGTTTTCTTTCTGCCTTTTAAATACAAATTTTTTCAAATATTTTGTGTCACTTCCTTTTCTGCTATAATGACCACCATTCCCATTTCAGGCATCAATATAAAATCCAGACATGCATTTTCTTAGTTCAATTAGAAGCTAGATAACTTGTTTTAAGATTTGTATTTTTTCAAGGCAGGTTTACATGGAGGGAAGAGGGGGAGAGATCAACTGGTTCAAGTGACCACAACAGGGCTGGGTGAAGCCAAAGCCAGGAGCCCAGAACCCATGTACGAATAGTCAGGCCATCCTCCACTGCTTTCCCAGGTTCATCATCAGAGAGCTAGATCAGAAGTGGAGCATCCAGGACTCAACCTGTACTCATAAAGGATGCCAGTGTCACAGGCATGGGCCTAACCCACTGCTACAGCAGTACTGGCCCCCAACAAATAGAGGTGGCTTGTTATTCAAAACACAAAGATCTTCCATCTTCATCCATTGGTCACACCCCACCCAAATGGTTGCAACTGCTAGGGCTGGGTCAGGTCAAAGGCAGAACAGGAGCCCCATTTGGGTTTTGCATGGGTGGCAGGGGACCAAGTACTTGGGCCATCTTCTGCTTTTCCCAGGTACATAATAGGTAGCTGGATCAGAAGTGGAACTGTCAGAACTCGAATCAGTGCTCTTGAGGGATGCCAGTGCTACTGGCAGTGACTGATCCCACGGAGTCACAGCACCAGCCCCCACCAAATCATTCTAATGATACTGAGTGTTACTATGAACATCTCCAGAACCAATAGCAGAACGTGATGGCTAAGTGCTAAGATTACTGCCTGGCCTGATAAACAAGTAGTTGGTAAAACAATAAATATTTTTGTCATTCCATCCAGTATTACGAATACACATGCATAACTCTTGATTACTTGTTTTGGATAGGGAACTTTTGCATAAATTTAGCTTGTAGTACCATCCTATCTAGGCAACTACTACATTAACAGGCAAGGGAGTGTAAATATTTTTTGCCATTGGTGACTAATAACTTGAAGAGGAAACAGTGTTTAACCTCTTTCCACTGTACCCCAAAAAGTGGCGAAGTCATTTACTAGTTTTGTCATTCATTGGAAAATTAGTTGGAATCTTTTAAGGGTTCTGTTGGTAACTTTTATTTTTAATTGTAGGTTGTCTCTCAGTACTCAAGTCTGCTTTCTCCGATGAGTGTTAATGCAGTGATGAAAGTGATTGATCCGGCCACAGCTACTAGTGTAGATCTTAGAGACATTAAGATAGTTAAGAAGCTTGGGTAAGCATCTGTAATACAACTTGAATAGAAATTTGAGAGTGAGCATAAGCCACTGCGTATGTAAACTAAACAAGTACTTATGTGAGATTCCTATAGCTTTCTTTTGTTCCTTTTGGTTTTGTTTTTTGTGAGATTTTTTTGGTATGGGAATTTCAAGATACCATTTCTAGAAAAATCTCTATTAATAGCACAGTGGTGAATCTCAGAGATCCAGGAGTGGGGTACTAATCACTAATACAGGTGAAGCTGATATATTCTTTTTGCTTGACTGATGTTTGTTACTGGTTTTGCACTGTTTAACTTACTAAACTTATATACTTCTACCCCTTATTAACTATTCCCTCTTTTGTTTTCTTTTTCTCGAAGTGGGACAATTGATGACTGTGAGTTGGTAGAAGGACTAGTTCTCACCCAGAAAGTGGCAAATTCTGGCATAACCAGAGTTGAAAAGGCTAAGATCGGACTCATTCAGTTTTGCTTATCTGCTCCCAAAACAGATGTAAGTAGAATACAGATGAAAATAGTTCCGTATTTGTATGCCTTAACCCCTTTGTGAATTTGACCGTATTAGAGATCAAGTATTGGCTTATTAAAATAAAAATAGAATGTGCTGCTATCAGTGATTATAAAGCACAGATCTCAAAGGAATTCTAAGCTAATAATATAGGAATTATTAGTGACACAGGTAACAAATCTATCACCTCAACTTAATAGTTTCTGAAATTGAGTTCTGACTTGAAGATGAGTTATAGGAATATATGTGAATACTGTAAGCTATATGTGGAATTTTCAGTTTGTAAGTGAATCTTTTTTTTCACATGGCACCTTAAGTTGGTTTAATATTTGTGCTTTGAAGAAATTGCTTTTTCTTGAAGGTACCCCCTGTTAGTCATGAGTGCATTTCCCTGAAGGGGGTAGGTTTGCTCTCATGTTTTGTATCTTGATATCAGTAAGGGGTTTTGTTTGTTTTGTTATCGCTGTCACAAGCTATAAAATTAAAAGGATGAAACAAATTATTTCTGTAACACAATTTCTTTGTGGAAAAAAATTATCAGGAAATGGAATAATTTGCATTTTTGTTATGAAAAATGTAAACGAAGCAACAGTTGGTATCGTTTCAACACTCAAGTTTGGAATATGTATTTTTGGGCCTTTTTTCTGTGCATATTTATTGTTTGATGTGATTTAATTGAAATACCTTAGAAGTCTACTTAATTTTTTTTAACAATCTAAGTTACTAATACATCCTTTTTCTAAACAGATGGATAATCAAATAGTAGTTTCTGACTATGCTCAGATGGACAGAGTGCTACGAGAAGAAAGAGCCTATATTTTAAATTTGGTGAAGCAAATTAAGAAAACAGGATGTAATGTCCTTCTCATACAAAAGTCAATCCTAAGGTATTAAGGCTATTTGTTCATCCTTTAATAATTATTTTTTATTTTTTTGAAGATTTCTTTAGGGCCAGCATTTGTGCAATAATAGGTGAAGCTGCCCTCTGCACTGAACTGGACACCGGTTCAAGTACTCACTAGTACACTTTCATGCACCTCCAGTTTCATATAGTGTTTAACAAGCTGGGGAAAAACAGTGGGAAATGGCCTTTGTGGCTTCTACCAGCATCCCACATGGGTGCCAGTTTGAGTCCCAGCTAAGGTACCAGGGAAAGTGATGGAAAATGGCCTGAGTACGTGGGTTTCTGCCACACTGAGAAGACCAGGATGAAGCCTCAGGCTCCTGGCTTTTTTTCAACTTGAAAGAATTAAACAGTGAGGTATTGATTTCTCTCTGCTGATTGATTCTCCAAATAACCGCAACAGGAGCTAGGATCTTCCTTTGGATCTCTAACATGGATAGCAAATGGCCTCAATCGCTGGGGCTGAGGCAATCCAAAGCCAGAAACCAGGAGGTTCTTCTCAGTCTACCACATGTATGCAGGGGCCTAAGAACTTGAGCCAGCTTCTGCTTTCCCAGGCCATAAACAGGTTGCTGGATCAGCAGTGGAGCACCCAGGACACAAACTAGCAAAGAGATTAATGTGCTATACCACAAAGCTAGTCCCACCTTAATATTTGCAACCCAAATAGCAGTAATTTTTGTAACAAAATTTTATTTTTTAAAGATTCATTTATTTTGATTGGAAAGTCAGATATACATAGAGGAGGAGAGACAGAGAGGAAGATCTTCCTTCCGATGATTCACTCCCCAAGTGACCCAATGGCCGATGCTATGCCGATCCGAAGCCAGGATCCAGGAACCTCCTCCAGGTCTCCCACACAGATGCAGGGTCCCAATGCTTTGGGCCATCCTCGACTGCTTTCCCAGGCCACAAGCAGGGAGCTGGATGGGAAGTGGAGCTGCCAGGATTAGAACCGGTGCCCATATGGGATCCCGGTGCATTCAAGGTGAGGACTTTAGCCGCTAGGCCACGTCGCCGGGCCCCCCATTATCTGGTTCCTACCACAGCTGCAGTAGCCAGGGAAAAGTCAGGTCAAAACTTAGGAACGTGAGTGGCAGAAATCCAAAGTTTTGGACCATCACATACTGTTCCATAAGTGCATTAGCAGGAAGCTGGTTGGGAAATGTAAAATGGCTAACACTCAGGCTAGGTGCTCAGGTGCAGTACTCACCTGTTGCACCACAAATCCTGCTCTACAATTGGATATGCTAAGCCAAAATTCTAAGCTGATTTATTTCCCTGCTGCTGAACTTACAATCTAGCTTCCTCCTCATTATGGAATGGGAAAGCAGCAAAGGATGGCTTAAGTCCTTGGACTCTGCACCCATGTGAGACTCCTGAACAGGCTCATCATGGTCTCTGGCTTTGGATAGTCTCAGCTGCAGCAGTAGGGGTCATCTGTGGAGTGAACTAGTGTTTTGGTGCTCTTTCACTGACTTGCCTCCTTTTTGTTAACCTCCTTTCAAACTAAAAATTAAGAATTTTGAGTTGTAATTTTGACTAAAATTTTTGAGTTGATATTTAGAGTATTTTTCTTCACAAATAATATCGACCATTTGAACAGTGAATAATTAGGAGCAATTGAACAACAAAGGTTTTTTACCTAGCATTAACGTGATATGATTGATTTTGTGTTTTAGAGATGCTCTTAGTGATCTTGCCTTACATTTTCTGAACAAAATGAAGATAATGGTGATTAAGGATATTGAGAGAGAAGACATTGAATTCATTTGTAAGGTAAAATGTTGATGAATCTGTAAGTATAAAAATGTCTAGTAATCAACTATGTGCTATCTTAGTGTTCGGGTTTTACCATTTATTCCAGACAATTGGAACCAAGCCAGTTGCTCATATTGACCAGTTTACTGCTGATATGCTGGGTTCTGCTGAATTAGCCGAAGAGGTCAATTTAAATGGTTCTGGCAAACTGCTTAAGGTATCAGTTACAATTAAACTTTTACTTGACAAAAGCTTTTGTTATTATTTTAATAGCTCTTATGCAGATACCTAATTCAGAGTTTGTTTACTAAAGATTACAGGCTGTGCAAGCCCTGGGAAAACAGTTACAATTGTCGTTCGTGGCTCTAACAAATTGGTGATTGAAGAAGCAGAGAGATCAATTCATGATGCCCTATGTGTTATTCGCTGTTTGGTGAAAAAGAGGTAATGTAAGCATTATATTACTAAGTAACATTTTGAACATCAAAGCATCTGTTTTTGACTTTTAAAATATAACTAGTAAATTATTAAAAGTAGCTTCCTGTTGGACTAAATAAGCTATAAATATTTATGCATTTCAGAGCTCTTATTGCAGGAGGTGGTGCTCCAGAAATAGAACTAGCCCTGCGATTAACTGAATATTCACGAACATTGAGTGGTATGGAATCCTACTGCGTTCGTGCTTTTGCAGATGCAATGGAGGTCATCCCATCTACGCTGGCCGAAAATGCTGGCCTGAATCCCATTTCTACAGTAACAGAACTAAGAAACCGGCATGCTCAGGGCGAAAAAACCACAGGCATTAATGTCCGAAAGGTAATTTGTTTTTTTAGATGAGCATTGCTGAAAATGCTCATCTGAAAGTTTTTAAAGCTTTTTATTTATTCATTGAGTAAAAAAATTTAGTTTTAGAAACTCAATCTGGGTCTTCTACAGCAATAATAACAGTGCAATTGTATGTCTCTGCTACATACCAGGATCTTGTTAACAGGATGCTGGGGTTAAGTGCAGAGCTGGCATTCAGACCTAAGTAATCCTAGGATGTAAAGTATCCAAAGTGGCATCCTGACTGCTTTGCCAGTGCCTGCCCCCTGTTACTTTGTTCAGCTTTCTTTATTGTTAAGACAGGAAAAATTAATAGTTAATTACTCATAGGTCTTGTGAGGATTAAATGTATAACTTAATAACATCGTACATACCAAACCATTCTATTGTTACAAATCGGCTGTTATTGTCATAGGGGTAAACAGAATTGTAAGAAAGTTCCCTTTTTTAGTGGATAGTTGTGAGTACAGGGAATCAGGAAATTTTAGATATGGTAACAGTTCAGTGTTGGTGACGGATCTAACCAGTCTGCAGCATGGATTATATGTTGGCAAGGTAACAGATCCCAGGGTGGAAAACCCATACTATCTTTTTCTTTTAGTAGTTGAAATTTAGCAGAATTGTTTTATTTTTAAGCAAGATCTTATGAAAAAGTATTTTTTAAAAGGACAAAAGACTGGAGTCACAGATGTTAGTGTCCATCAGCAATGTTCCTTTGTTTAAAGAGGTTAGGATAGGGCCCAGTGCAGCAACCTATTGGCTAAAGTCCTTACCTTGTCAACACCAGAATCCCATTTGGGCACCGTTTCTAATCCTGGCAATTCTGCTTCCCATCCAGCTCGCCTGTGAAATTGGTCAAGTATGATCCAAAGCCCTGGGACCCTGCACCTGAGTGGGATACCTGGAGGAGGCTCCTGGCTTTGGATCAGCTCAGCTCTAGCCGTTACAAGTAGCTCTAGCTTCAAAGATGGTGTCTGTCTCTCCTCCTCTTTGTATATCTGACTTTCCAATAAAAAAATAAATCTTAAGAAAAAAAGTTTTGGAATAGGACTGGAGAAATCCAGCACTAATTTGTGTTTTGCAAATTATAAACACTGAAAAATAACTTGTGCTCATTTCAGGGTGGTATTTCCAACATTTTGGAGGAACTGGTCGTCCAGCCTTTATTGGTTTCCATCAGTGCTCTGACTCTGGCAACTGAAACTGTCCGGAGCATTCTGAAAATTGATGATGTGGTAAGTATACATAGGTTGAGATTTTGTTACTAGTCAAAAACGCCTTTTTTTTTTTTTTAATTTTTCTATTCAACAAAATCAGATCATACTTAACTAGTTTTTTCTTACCTAAAAATGGGGGAAGTTTATATAATGGCCTTAGGTATTTCTGGTGTTAGAATTTTATCATTATGATTTTTAAAACCTAAGTTTTCCTCTTTCCAGGTAAACACTCGATAATCTGGGTAACAATGTCAACCAGTACTGCCAGCAAGCAGTTCTGCAACCAGAGTGGAAGATCACCTTTGGGTTCCTAGTTGTTGGGAAAGTCACCTCTTTTTTAAAGTTACTGGTCCTGGTCTGCCAGTTGGCATTTCCTTCAAATTGTATTAAGATAATTTAACTAAAATATTAAATATTTGTTTTCAAAAGGCAGACTAATGTATTCACAAACATTGGGTTGTTTCTAAGAAGCAGAAAAAGTTCTTTACATGTTGGCTTTTGTTATGATTTACTCCTGGATACTAAGGCATCAGAAGAAAAAAAATGGCCTGACTTATTCATCATTGAAAATTGCCCCTTTGCATAAAAAACATTAGGAAATGTGTGCTATTATAAAAAAAATACGCATTAAAAATGAAAGCCTCCTTTTACTTTGTCATACTCATCACTTTCCCAAAGATAACCACTGCTTTTTGTTAATTGGTAGTCCTTTTATAAATGATTATATCTTTATATGTTGAATATATTAACTTATACCCATACGGTTTTTATACATAAAGATTTTTATTTGAAATGCAGAATTACAAGAGAGATAAGATGGAGAGAGAGAGAGAATCTTTGATCTGCTGATACACTCAAATGGCCACAATGACCAAAACTGAGTCAGTCTGAAGCCAAGGGGTTTCTTCCTGGTCTCCCACATTAAGTGTAAAGGCCAAAGACTTGGGCTGTCCTGCTGATTTTCCAGGCCTGTGTGGATGCTAAAATCACAGGTGGAAGTTCTACTAGCTGTGTCACTGTTGCAGTGTTTTGAAATCTTGATTGCCACTGATGTTTGAAGCATCATTGTATCCCACAGTGAGTAGTTGACTATCTCCTGATTAGTCTCTGTTCTCAGTTTGGTCATTTTCGCATTTGATGGTGCACATTTTAGCTAGTGATCTTGTTGAACACCTTTTATTGAAGTGAGAGGCGGTGGCCAAGGCGTTTAAAATGTGTTTGTTTAAAGAGTAATCTTCCATTTACTGAATCACTCTCCAGATAGCCTAATAGTTGGGCTGTCTTGTTGCTTTTCCCAGGTCATCAACAGGGGCCTGGATCAGAAGTGGGGCAGCCAGTACATAAACTGGCACCTGTGTGGGGTGCTAGCATGAATGCAATACACTACAACACAAGCCCCAGGCACTTTAAAGAGACTATTTGTTTACTTGAAAGGCAAAGTTCAAGAGAAATCTTCCATCCACTGATTTCACTCCCCACATAGTTGCATCAGTCAAGCTGAAGCCAGAACTCATCACCTAAGTCTCCCTGTCGCTGTCCCACAGCGATGGACTTGGTGCACGGAGCCGATAATAACACACGTGGACCCTGACTGATGATCAAAAGCCGTAGTTTATTAGTGGCATCAAACGTTATACACTGAGGGCCATACAGGATAAGGGAGGAAGTATTGAGCTCATCAACAAAACCATCAATGCTTTTGTTTGGAACTCTTTTGTCTTGTATATTCCACCAGGTGTTCTCATATACATACTCTCCACTCAACTGTTCTTATGCAAATGATATCCAATAAGGTATACTAAAGGTAGCCATTTGGTTATTCTCCAAATATTATCCAACCAACTGTAATCCTGTGCTCACTGACCTGCTACAGTCACAATGTCCTCCTACATCTCCCATATGGGTGCAGTAGTGTAAGCACTCGGGCCGTTGTCCAGTGATATCTCAGGCATGTTTACAAGAAGCTGGATCAGAATTGTCAGCCAGAAGCATTTTCCAAATGGGATGCAGGCATTGAAAGCTGTAGCTTTATTGCATGGGGATAGGAGACAACCTCCCCTTTTCAGTGCCTGCTACTTGGTAGCTGTGGCAAAACCCAAACAGGCTGCACTTAATTCTTGCTGCTGCATGCACCAGTGGATGTGGTCCCTTATCCCAGCTTGGCTGTCCCCCTAACCTAGCTTACTTGCCAGCAAACAGGTTTTGTGTAGCCTTACACAGCCTGATCTGCCCCCAGCCCCAGCTCTCATGCTAGCCAGCAGGAGCAGTGGCCCAGCAGGGGAGTCCCTGCAGTTCCCTTGCTCCCTGACTCCCCATCCTGATCCTTATATGTGCTGGTGGGAGCTGTGGCCCAAACGCATGGTTTGCCTCACCTGGGCATTCAACAGTGAATGAGCAGCCTGGCCCGGCCCAGACTGGTAGGGGCTGCAACCTAGCTTGGCCCAGCCAGCCCCCCGTCCCAGCCCTGATTGAACTGGCTGGTGTTGTGGCCTAACCTGGCCTGTCCTGCACACCATCCTAATTCTCACATCTGCCAGTGTGTGCTATGAACTGGCTCAGCCAGACCTGAGCCATACACATTGCCAGCACTGTAAGCTGGCCTGGCCTACTCCCAAACTTGTACTCATCTGCAGGTACTGCTTCCTGATAGAGGAGTTCCCCAAGATCTTCCATCAGGTTACCTCCCAGTGGCAGATTTTGCACACACCAATGGGTCCTTGGCCCAACATGACTTGATCCATCTCCTGTCTTGGCAGGTACAGTGGCTTTACCTGACTAGCCCACACCATACTGACTCTTTGGGTGCTACATGCCAGCCCTGCTTGGTCTACCTCTAGATCCAACTCTCACATGATTCAGTGGGTGCTGAGACCTAACCCCGCCTGTCCTAGACCCACTCGGACTTTTATGAGCACCAGTGGGTGCTGGAGCCTAGCTCGGTTTGGCACACATACGTTGAGGGAGACTACAGCCAGGCTCCCTCCCAGCCACAGAACTTGCTCACATTGGTGGTGGTTCTGACTCAGCCTGGCATAACCCATCACTCATCTTGGCCTTTGCTATCAAATGCTGCAGCCTGACCTGGCCCACCACCAGCACCAACTCTGCTGCAGCCTAACCCTGCTCAGTCTGCTCCCATCCCTGGCTTTTATGCAAACCAGTTGGTATAATAGCCTAGCCTAGCCCAGCATGGCCCACCCCTGATCCTGGATCCAGCACATGCCAGTTTGTTATGATTTTCCCTGGCTCTGCCAGGTCTGCTCTCCAGACCACATACCTGCTGACAAATGAAGCAGCCCTGCCTGGCATGCCCAGTACTCATCTGGCCCACATGCTCACCAGCCAGAAAGACAGCCCACCAGGGGAGTTCTCCAAGTTCCCCCACCAGGCCCACTCTCACATTCAGATCTCATACATGCCAGTGGATGCTAGGCTCTTAACCAGCAGTCTTCTTCCCAGTCTTGGCCTTTGTATGTGCTTGTGGATGTTGCAGCCTGACTAGCCTACCAACACTCAATTCTTGGATGTACCTGTGGGTGCTACAGTATGGACCAGCCCAGCCTGTTTCCAACCCCAGTACCCATGAGTGTTGGGGCATTCCATAATCATGCCTCGCTTAACCCATTACCACTCCCAGCCCTCAAACAAACCAGGTAGCATGGCAGTCCACAGGGGTGATCCCACAATCCCTACAGAATCTGTTCCCAGACCTGGTTCTTTTGTGAGCTGGTTAGTGTCATGGCCCAGCCTAACATGGTCCGCATCCTGCCCCAATACTCACTGGCAGTTACTGTGGTCAATCCCTGCCAGGCAGGCCCCTGAGCCATGGCTTTCATATGCACCAATAGACAGTGTTTGATACCAACAAACCCAGCTCAGATGCCCACATAGCCAGGTGTATTGGTCTGGCACTGAAAGTCCCTTCAGTTTCCCTCCTGTAAATGACCCAGACTCAGTTCCCTCATTTACCTGTAAGTCCTGTAGCCTGGTTGGTCACTCCTCACTGAGAAGTCACTCCTCATCTGTCACGTTTTCCCTCAGCAGTTCTCCCTTAAACACATCCCCAGACTCCCCAGACCCCATTCCTGAGCAATCCACAGTCCTCCATACCTATAAACATGCAGACTCCTAAGCCTGGTCCTCCAGTGATGTGCCATGCCTACCTGGGTCCTGCCTGCCCACACAGGGCCCACATATAATTGTGCTCAAGTCCCCAGACCCTGTGTGCTGTCATGCCAGCATCTGTCCCTGTCCCAATCTTCAAAAAGAAAACATGGCCCGGCATGATAGCCTAGAGGATAAAGTCCTTGCCTTGCATGCTATATGGGTGCCAGTTCTAATCCTGGAGGCTCTGCTTCCCATCCAGCTTTCGGCTTATGGCCTAGGAAAGCAGTCAAGGATGGCCTTGGGACCCTGCACCCACATGGGAGACCCGGGAGAGGCTCCAGGCTCCTAGCTTCTGCTGGACTGATTTTCCAATAAAAAGTCTTTAAAAAAAATAATAAAGGACCTGGTACGGTGGCCTAACGGCTAAAGTTCTCAGCTTGAATGTGCCGGGATCCCATATGGGCACTGGTTCGTTGTCCAAAAGCCCCCGCTTCCTATACAGCTTCCTGCTTGTGTCCTGGGAAAGCAGTTGAGGATGGCCCAAAGCCTTGGGACCCTGCACCTGCATGGGAGACCTGGAGGAAGTTCCAGGCTCCTGGCTTCAGATCAGTGTAGCACCAGCTATTGTGGTCACTTGGGGAGTGAACCATCAGACAGAAGATCTTCCTGTCTGTCTCTCTTCCTCTCTATATATCTGACTTTTCAATAAAAATAAATCTTAAAAAAAGAAAATGGAATAAGCAAATATGCTGACACACTGGTATAATTAACACAAATTTGGCATTAACCAGATCAAGAATGCCTGCCAGCTATTAGCTGCTAATGTCCCAGCAGTGTATTTTTCTTGTAATAAAGTGTCTGAAATGGTACTAGTATTGTTGCATTACAAGTTACTTCCACTTGAGATGCCAGCATCTGATAGCAGGACATCTTGACTATTATTTATCACACCCAACTCACTGCCTAGGAAGGCAATGAAGATGGCCCTGGTGCTTGTGCTCCTACCCTGGAAGACCTGGATGAGTTTCCTGGCTCCTCACTTTGGTGTGGACCAACCTGGGCTGTTACCTACATTTGGAGAGTAAACTAGTGGATTAAGATCTTCCCCCTCTGTCACTCACCTTTCCAAAAAAATCTTAACACACACACAAACTATTGGGAGCCCATTATGATGGCAGAATGGCTAAATACCTTGCAAGTGCCTGGATCCCATACGTCCTGGATGTTCTCCTTCCACATCCAGCTCCCTGCTTCTGGCCTGGGAAAGCAGTCAAGGATGGCTCAAGTGCTTAGGACGCTAACACCCGCGTGGAAGACCTGGAGAAGCACCTGGCTTCTGTCTTCAGACAAACTCAGCTCTGGCTGTTGCTGATACGTGGGGAGTAAAGCAAAAACAAAACAAAACAAACAAAAAAACCAAAATGGAGTATCTGTCTCCTTCTTCCCATAAATTTGATTTGTATTTCCAGTGAAAAAAATTAAGATTTATTTATTTTTATTGGAAAGGTGGATATACATAAAGAAGAGATAAAAATCTTCCGTCCACTGGCGCACTCCCCAAATGGCAACAACAGCTGGAGCTGAGCTGATCTGAAGCCAGTAACCAGAAACTTCTTCTGGGTCTCCCACATGGGTACAGGGTCCCAGGTCTTTGAGCCATCTTCTGTTTTCTGTGGCTACTAGGAGGGAGCTGGATGAGAGTGTAGCAGCTGGGATATGAACAAGCTCCCATATGGGAACATGGCACATGCAAGATGAGGATTTAGTCACTAGGCTGTCACGCCAGGCACAAAAGTAAACATTAAAAAAAGAAATTATTGGGTGCTTGATGTGATGCCCTAGTTGTTAAAGTCCTCACCTTGCATGTGCTGGGATCCTGTACGGAAGCCATTTCATGCCTTGGAAAATGATAAAAGATGGTCCAAAGCCCTGGGAGCCTGCACGGTCCTAGGCAACCTTGAAGAAACTCCTGGTTCCTGCCTTCAGACCAGCTCAGCTCCCGCCATTGCAGCCACTTGGGATATTGAACCAGGGAATGGAAGTTCTGTCTGTGTTTTCTCTCTTAATATCTGCCTTTCTTAAAAAAAAAAAAAAAGACTTATTTATTTTTATTGGAAAGGCAGATATAGAGAGGAGAGAAGATCTTTCATCTGATGTTTCACTCCCCAAGTGACTGCAATGGTCTTTGCTGCGCCGATCCGAAGCCAGGAGCTTCTTCTGGGTCTTCCACACGGGTGCAGGGTCCCAAGGCTTTGGGGTTGTCCTCAATTGCTTTCCCAAGCCACAAGCAGGGAGCTGGATGGGAAGTGGAGCAACCGGGATTAGAACCGGCGCCCATATGGGATCCTGAAGCATTCTAGGAGAGGAATTTAACCGCTAGGCTATCGTGCTGGGGCCAGATTTGCGTACTTTCAAGAGTTCCAGGAGAGGTGACCTCTAACAGTAATGGAACTTGGACAGAGAAGCCAGAAAAAGGGGAATGTTTACAGTTTTGCAAGGGCGTCGAGATTGTTCATTCCATGTCTCAGGATAATTTATAATGCTGGGGAAGCTGGGACATAGGTTTTCAGTTTAACGGACCGGTTTCACGGTAATGACCATTTGTTCCTTTCGGAGTTTTGATTCTGACTGGACTGCCACTGCACTTGTCATTTGCGTGGTGGCGGGAAGGCTCCTGGTGTTCGGAGTGTGTCCGTAGTCATGGTCGGGAACGACAGCGCTCTCACCGGAGAATCCAAATCTAAAACCGCCCGCTTCACGAACACCGTCAGGCCGGGCGCCCCCCCCCGCCCCCACTCTGGGTTTTTATTGGTCAGGACGAAGAGTCGCGCATGACAACTAGCAGTCTCTTTCTGATTGGCTGATTCTTGCTCCCTCTCAGGGTTAATTCTCCTCTCTGAGGGAGCCATGTTAGGAAGCGGAATGCAAAGCCCTGAAATCCTTACAGGTCGCTGCAATGACCCCCTGCTCTCCTCCGCCATTATCTCCTCATCACCTAGTATTCCAGTCAATAGAAATGCACTCTTTTCCTCACAAATCCGGTTGTTTTGTTATTATAACGCTGCAACATGCGTTTACGTGGTTCAACCCTGACGAAGGAAAGAGGTGCCCTTATCGTCTCGCAGCCTTTAAATCCAGCAGAGACCGTATTATCCAGTTACGTGCTGGATTAAGGTCCCAGGCTGTTTGCGAGGATTTTGAATGTTTTGATCCTTCGCGGCCCCTGTAGCGTCCGTAGTTACCGCGCCCCTGGTAACAGCCCGCCATAAGCAGGGTGCCTTCAGGTCGCCGGGCCCCGCGCCGGCTTCCCCGCCCCGGGCCAGCGCTGGCGCTTCGGCCTCGGAGGTGGGTGATGGCCGCCTCGCACCCAGTGGCAAGGCTTGCGGCCGCCAGTTTCCACCTCCCGGTCAATCCCAACACAGGAGCGCGGGTCGCCCACTACGAACGTGCAGCCCCCTTGAATTCTGTGGCGGCAGCGGCCTCGGAGGATGAGGACGACGACCAAGTTGTGCGGCCTGAGCGGCTGGCGGTAATGCAGGGGCAAGACAGCGGACGGGATTGGGTGCGGGGTGGAGGGGTGGTCCTGGTCGCCCCCAGGTCCGGTGGGAAACGCAGTACCACGTGCAGATCCTCGCTACCGGTGATTCTGGGCCACTTCCTTCTTGTGCCGCCACGGAAAATACTAAACACGGAGACGTTGGAAGGTCTTAATTTTCATCGAAGAGCTTACTGTAAAAAATTCTTGGAGAGTGTTTATGTTACTTCATTTCTAGAGAGTGCAAACTACAGAATTTTATTCCCTACTGTTTAGTATCTGTTGGAGATGGATGTTTGGTATTCTTTGTTGCTCCTTTGCTTAATGGGGAAATTTGATATATCCCATAGTAGATAATCCCTTAGAAACTCAGGTAAACCAGCTGTGCTGTCAAGTATATTGTCACCTTACAGTCTTGCTTACTATTCCTAAAATGGGTAGTTAAAGACACACATACAAATTAGCAGCCAGAGGGGTCCCTGTGTTTGCTGGGTGACTTCAGAGGGAAGCTAGACAGTAGGTCTCAGAGCCAGCTGCATCCTGCCCACCAGTCCATCACGTGGAAGGCAGAGTCCACTCTCTGCTCTTCTGGCACAAAAACAATGGAAACTTTCAACTGAAGCTAGCAATCTGCAGATACACTCTTGTTACTCCAGTTAAAGTTTTTTAATGCGTGGCGTGCAAGAGCCTCTTGAAAGCAAATCATTATGGCTCTGGGCTGATAAAAGTCACAGCCTATTTTGGAATTCTCTTTACACTGAAGCTGATAATGAATAACTCTGTAGCTGTGCTTTTTGTGACCAGTATTTCATCCACAGAGTAATAAATCCTGGTTATCCTAAGTAAGGCAGCTTAAGATCCTGATCATGAACCAGGGTCAGCATTGCTTATTACGAAGCTATTCCCCACACAATTTGAAGTGGGCAACCAAGGCACAGTATTGGAGAAAGAATCTTTCGAAGAAAAGGATTTGGAGTTTCAAATTAGTGCCATTTGCTAGGTGGTGTTGAAACATGATTTCTTTAAATCTCAAACACTATGGTTACTGTCGTTTTCCTATTTCATCTGACTGATGTAACTAACATCCATGTGAGCAAATGGATGTCATATCAAAAGTACAATTTATATCAAGTAACACTAATTTTTTTCAGCTTATTTATGTAAAATGCCAGGAGACAAAGAGGGATCCTCTATATCTTAGTTCACTTCTCCCTAAAGCCTGCAATAGATAGGGCTGCACCAGTCTGATGCCAGGAATGCAGAACTCCTGCTGGATCTCCCATGCAGGATGGCAGGGACACAAGCACTAGCTCAGCTATCACCTGCTGCGTCTTTGGGTGTGTATTAGCAGGATGCTGGAGTTAGAGGCAGAGTCAGAGGAGTTAGAGGACTTAAATTTAGACCCCCTAACATGAGATGCAGGCAACATTTTACCACCATGCCAGGTACCCACCCCTAAATTAAAAACAATTACCAGGGCCTGGTGCAGTAGCCTAGAGGCTAAAGTCTTTGCCTTGCACACGCCAGGATCCCATATGGGCTCTGGTTCTAATCCCGGCAGCCTTGCTTCCCATCCAGCTCCCTGCTTGTGGCCTGGGAAAGCAGTCGAGGACGGCCGAAAGCCATGGGACCCGCACCCGTGTTGGAGACCTGGAAGATGTTCCTAGCTCCTGACTTTGGATCGTCTCAGCTCAAGCCGTTGCGCTCACTTGGGGAGTGAACCATCGGAAGGAAGATCTTTCTGTCTTTCCTCCTCTCTGTATATCTCACTTTCCAAAATAATAATAATATAATAAAACACACACACACACAAAACTGCCAGCAAGACTTCCATTTTAGCAACTTGCCCTAAGATGAAATTGTAACTTAGTTTGCCCTGATAGGGAAGTCAGTTTCTGTAGTGACAGTAATACTGCCAGAGTGCCCTGTTAAACTGAGGTTTGTACTATGATTACTACTTTAGGAGGGATCAGTTTGTACAGCCTAGAGGAGCTGGTTGTCATGGCCCCTCTGTGCATCTGGGAATGCTGTCCACTGCACAACTATCAGCAACTGAACAGACCCAGTAATGATACATGCACTGCAAGGTCAGGCCACCCATCTTGTGATTTTTCCCTGTGGCCAGGTTCATCCCTCAAACAGGAAGGAGGGAAGAGGAGGCAACCAAAGACAGTATTCTGAGTGGCAAATTGAGGGAACTGCCCTCTTGTGGGTTCTGTTTTTTTTCCTTTCTTTCCCCTCTCTTCCTTCATTCTTTCCCTCCTTCCTATTTGAAAGACAGAATTACAGAAAATGTCAGGGAGACAGATATTTCACCCACTGATTCATCTGCAAATGGCCACAACCGCTAGAGCTGGCCCGGGCCACTGCCAGGAGCTCTCATGTGGGTGCAGGGGCCCAGGTACTTGAATCATGTTTTGCTGCTTTCCCAGTTCATCAGCAGGCAGTTAGATCAGAAATTGAGCAGCTGGGCCTCGTGGTGGCCTAGTGGCTAAAGTCCTCGCCTTGAATGACCCAGAAGAAGCTCCTGGCTCCTGACTTCAGATTGGCGCAGCACTGGCCGTTGTGGTTACTTGGGGAGTGAATCATTGGATGGAAGATCTTCCTATCTGTCTGTCCTCCTCTCTATATGTCTGACTTTGCAATAAAAATAAATAAATCTTAAAAAAAAGAAAAAAAATTGAGCAGCTAGGACTGGAACTCATTTAGGATGTCAGCACTGCTGGCAACAGATTAATCCACATTGCACCGCAGCATCTGTCCTAGTTTCTGTTTTTTTTTTTTTTTTTTTTTTTTTTTTTTTTTTTTTAAGATTTATTTTATGTTTATTAGAAAGTCAGACATAAAGATAGAAGGAAGATCTTCTATCTGTTGATATACTCCCCAAGTGGCCACAATAGCTGGAGACACACCAGTCCTCTTCCAGAGCCCAGAGCCTCTTCCAGGTCTCCCATGCGTGTGTAGCATCCCAAGGCTTTGGGCCGTCCTTGACTGCTTTCCCAGGCCACAAGCAGGGAGCTGGATGGGAAGCTGGACCGCCGGGATTGGAACTGGTGCCCATATGAAATCCCAGTGTGTTCAAGGCGAGAACTTTAACCACTAGGCTACTACATTGGGCCCACAAACCATTCCTTTAAAAATGTTTTATTTAATTTTTATTACAAATGTAGAATTAAAGAGAGTATACTTCATCCACTGGTTCACTCGCAAATGGCCATAATGCCTAGAGTGAGCCAGTCCGAAGCCAGGAGCCAGGAGCTTCTTCTGAAACTCCCACATGTGTGCAGGGATCCAAGGACTTGGGCCTTCTTCTGCTGCTTTCCCAAGTACACCAGCGAGGAGCTGGCTTCAAGTGGACTTAAACTGATGTCCATATGTTGTGCCTGCACCTCTGGCAGAAGCTTAACCTGTTATGCCATGGTACTAACCCTATTCATTTTCTTTTTTATTCTTACTTTTTTTTAAAAAAAAAGATTTATTTATTGTTGTTGGAAAGTCAGATCTATAGACAGAAGGAGAGACAAAAAGATCTTCTATCTGTTGGTTCATTCCCCAAAGACTGCAGTGGCCAGAGCTGAACCAATCTGAAGCCAGTAGGCAGGAACTTTTCCTGGGTCTCCCACGCAGGTGTTAGATCCCAAGGCTTTGAGCCAATTTCTACTGCCTTCCCAGGACACAAGCAGGGAGATAGATTGGGAAGAGGAGCAGTTGAGACATGAATCAGCGCCCAAATGGGACTTTGGCATGTGAAGGAGGAGGATTAGCCAGTTGAGCCATTGTGCTGGCCCTCATTTTCTTTTTTTAAAGTCTCATTTCAATAATGCATGAAAATGTCCTTTTGAAGTATCAGATGTTAGGTGTGAAGTTTTGGCTGTCTTAAAACCTTTCCCTCCAGAAAAAAAACCAAGGTTCCATGCCTCCCCAGTGGTAGCCATTATTTGGAATTTATATGTATTCTGTCCATCTGGTTATGTTTCCATATCCTGTGTATGTAATACATTTTTTGAAAGATTTGTTTATTTGAAAGACAGAGTAACAGAGTGTGGAGGGAGACACACACACACAGAGATCTGCTGTTTCACTCTCCCCAGATGGCTACAGTGGCTGGAGTTGTTTTATTCCAAAGCCAGGAGCTTTTTCTGGATCCTCCCACAGGGTACAGGGGCTCAAGCACCTAGGCCATCTTGCACTGCTTTCTCAGGCGCATTTGCAGGGAGCTAGATTTGAAGTGGGGCAGCTAGGATTTGAACTCGTGCTGGTAAATGATGCTGGCACTACAGTTGGCCTTACCTGCTATACCATAGTGCTGGCCCCTGCTACATAATATTTTAATATATAATATCATACTATGCAGTATGAAGATAGTTCTGCCTGATGGTTGCCACAGTTACAGAGGAGGGCGGAGCTTGCTTCGAGCCATATATGTCACTCTGACCTCAGGCTGGAACTTGGAAGGGCCAGCAGAAATCCAGCATGCTCTTGAGGCTGTGGAGCCGCTGCTGCACCAATGACAGACAACAGTCAATATTCCTCACCAAATAAGGACTGAAGCGCCCCCCTGTTTCAGCTTCCGTGTCAAGGGGGTTTAAAATTCTCTTGCACGTTTCTTCCTGGCTGTTTTTGTTCCTCTGTAGCTCCCTTCTTTATATCTGTCTTTCCACTACATGGAAAACGAAAGCCTGTAGATGGAGTTCCTTTGAATAAAAGCCATCTGTATTTTTCCTATACTCAGTTGATTTGCTGCTTCACAGGTGGTCAACGAATCTAACGCTGAAACTAGCTTTTATCTTTTTTTTTTTCCATTTATTGGGAGTTTACTCCTGTTAGTTTGTGTGACTGTGTCATTTCTTGCAAATCCTTTCCAGTGAAAAGCAATGTTTTAAGTAAAAGTGGCACAACTGCTGGTAACCCTAGGCAGACTACAACATAGAGCACTGTTTATGGGTGCTGATCACCTGTGATGCCACAGGGACTGGAAGGATTCCTTATCCAAATGGGTCAAGCCAGGCTGTGGGAGATTATCCTCTAAGCCTATGGTTGCATTTTGCAGTGTTCCGCAAAAAGCCAAACAATTAAAGGGAAAGAGTGCTATTTAAGGCTCCTGGGAAAATAATGCTCATGCATTAGGATTTGATAAACTAAGTATTTTCTTTGTGAAAATGATCAAAGAAGAAATTAGAATTGAAAGTCATTTGTTAGCCATTCTTCTATTTTAGGTAAAACATTGTGAGACCAGTTGACCAGAAAAGTTGAAGCCAGTGTTAGCACTGTGCTAGGGAGAGTGAAGGATAGGGTACCCTTGCACTCACTCTCTCTGTCTCTCTGCCTCTCAAATGGAAATATACATATACTCAAAGAAGAGAGCGGAGACGTTGCTTGAGTTGCTTGGCACACGTCAAGCAGTTCTCTGATCCGTAGGTTTCTTGGTAGCGAGTGTCTGCCTCTCTGTCATCTCTGTCCTGATTTTAAAAACTTGCTTTTGTTTTCTTTGTTGCCCCAAGCAGCACAACACTAGCCTCTTTGCCCTATTTTTAGTCCATTAAAAGCATACCTTATCTGTAAGCATTTCTTATAATTGACTCATGCGTTTTATGCTGGGAAAAATTGAACAGATTTATTTTCTAGTCTTATCAGGTTGGATCCATAATTTTCTATAGCAAATGGGCTTTTTTCATTTTGTGTCTTTCCAGGCAATATGCTAAATTTAAAACGAGGCTCGGCAGCCTTTTTATGAATCATATCATCAATAATTTCAACTGTTTCTCTACTGAAAACGTGAAACAATTTTTATATTTATGAAGAAAATGGTGTTTTATTTCCTTAGTTGCTTCAATTAAAAGCACTGAAAAGGAGTGAGGGAACAATTCCAGGCAGATCCTTCCATACATGACTTGTATGCTAAATTCCTGCAACCACGTGGCCCCTGCCCTGGTTGTTCTTACTCCAGAGACCCTGTCACTCATGAAGCTGTAACTCTTGTTTACCTGCTGGAGTGACTGCGATGGAGAGTGCCTTGGCTCTGCTCCCATGGTCTCTTACTCTGATCTAAGGTCTCACCCTACTGACAGCTCCTTGAGAGCCACTGAGACCATTGTCTACCCTCATTTCCTTGCCTTATTTCCAGTTGGTATCCCTTGAAGCCATGCTGCAGGAGCTGGCTCAGGGGAAGGCACTGTGGCTGGCTTCCCAGCAGAAGGGCCAGGGTTCTTCGTCACCTCACTTCAAACTTAAAACTCAGAGAAGTCTCCTTACAGAGATTCTTTCTGATGGGTGGATCAGTTCTGTCCTGTAATTAGGTGAGCATAATGGATTAAATACCTTTTTTTTTTTTTTGGTTGGGGAGGGGAGATGAAATGGCTCGATTGGTTAATCCTCCCCTTGCAAAGCACCAGAATCCCATATGGGCACTGGTTCATGTCCTGGCTGCTTACTTCCCATCCAGTTCTCTGCTGGTGGCCTGGGAAAGCAGTGTAGGGCAGCCCAAAGCCTTGGCACTTTGCACCCACATGGGAGACCTGGAAGAAGCTCCTGGCTCCTGGCTTTGGATCAGCTCAGTTCCAGCTATTGTGGCCATTTGGGTAGTAAACCAGCAGATGGAAGATCTTTCTCTTTGTCTCTCCTTCTCTCTGTAAATCTGGCTTTCCAATAAAAATAAATAAAATTAAAAAAAAAATACCTTTTTGGGTGCTGCTGTTCATCGAATCAAACGATCTTAAAAAATGGATTGGGTATGCCTGGTGCAGTAGCCTAGTGGCAAAAGTCCTTGCCTTGCATGTGCTGGAATCCAATATGGGCACTGGTTCATGTTCTTGCTGCTCACTTCCCATTCAGTTTCCTGCTTGTGGCCTGGGAAAGCAGTGGAGGATGGCCCAAAGCCTTGGGAACATGCACCCATGTGGAAGACCTGGAAGAAGCTCCAGGATTCTGGTTCCAGATCAGCTCAGCTCTGGCCGTTGCGGCCAGTTAGGGAGTGAGCCAGTGGATGGAAGAATTTTCTATCTGACTTTCCAATAAAATAAATTAATCGAAAAATATGGATTAAGTAGTATTTGTTTCTTAGCAGTTTGATCATTGTCTTTTCTCCTTATAATATCACTAAGGGATAATATGTATCCCACAAGTACCCAATTACCTCGTTAGCTAGACCCTTTAAGGAACAGTGTTTGGGGACCAGCATTGTGCTACAGTATGTTAAGCTGCCACCTGCAGTACTGACATCCTATGTGAGCACTAGTTTGAGTCTTGGCTACTTCACTTCTGATTGTGCTCCCTGCTATTGCTCCTGGGAAAGCAGTAGAAAATGGCTCAAGTGCATGACCTCTGCCATGCTCATGCAAGACTTCGATGGAGTTCCTGGCTCTTGATTTAAGCCAACTGAGGAGTCAACCAGCAGATGAAAGATCTCTCCCTTTCCCTGTATCTGAAACTCTGCCTTTCAAATAAAGGAATGAATCTTTTTTTGGTTTTTTTTTTTTTTATGATTTGTTTATTCTTATTGGAAAGACAGATTTACAGAGAGATGGAGAGACAGAAATATTCCATCTGCTGGTTCACTATTCACATGGCCACAGATGAACCGATCTGTAGCCAGGAGTCAGGAGCTTCTTCCAGGTCTCCCATGCGGGTGCAGAGTGCCAAGGCTTTGGGCCATCCTTACTGCTTTCCAAGGCCATAAACAGATGGATAGGAAGTGGAGAAGGCAGGACAGGAATTGGTGCCCATATGGGATATCAGTGCTTGCAGGCTGATTTTAGGCATTTGAGCCATCACACTGACCCCCCCAAGAAAGAAATCCTAACAAAAGGGAACAACATTTAGATCAAGGTCAACTGAATTTATATTTAACTTTCTAGTATTATGTAACTAGTTTTTTCTACCACTAGGCTGATCTCAACACCAACTATTCTGGCGTGGCTGATCATATGAACTATGAAGACTTTGTGAACTTTTCTGATGTTTACCACTCTAATCAAGAATATTTCAGGAAACTAGAAGAACTGAAGGCTGCCCACATAGAAACTATGGCAAAATTAGAGAAAATGTACCACAATAAATTAAATTTAAAGGAAGTTCAGCCAGTGGTTGTCAGGGAAAATGTTCCCAGTGTCTCTTCTAGGTAAGTATATGTCTGGTATTATTTGTGGAGTGTCAAAAGCAATGTATACTTAAAGATGTGGGACAATGTTTTCTCACAGTATTTTCTTAGCTATCTCTTTGCATTCTTTTTTTTAAAAAGATTTATGTATTTTTTTATTTCAAAGTCAGATATACAGAGAGAAGGAGAGACAGAGAGGAAGATCTTCCATCCGAAGATTCGTTCCCCAAGCAGCCGCAATGGCTGAAGCTGCGCCAATCCAAAACCAGGAGCCTGGAACCTCTTCCAGGTCTCCCACACAGGTGCAGGGTCCCAAGGCTTTGGGCCATCCTCGACTGCTTTCTCAGGCCACAAGCAGGGAGCTGGATGGGAAGCGGGGCTGACGGGATTAGAACTGGTGCCCATATGGGATCCTGGTGCATTCAAGGTGAGGACTTAAGCCACTAGGCCACGGCGCCAGGCCTGTCTTTGCATTATTAATGGTATACAGAAATGGAATTTATGTAAAATTTTTGACTGTTTGCCAGCTTATAAGATAACCTCTTGCTTTGAAGACCATTTGGTTTTTTTCTTTCAGACTCACCACTAGTGACCATTGGGCATAGATATCAAAATGTTTAGTTTGGGCCAGTCTTCCTTTCCTTTCCCTTTCTTTCTCTTCCTTTCTTTCTTTCAAGATTTATATATTTGTATTGGAAAGGCAAATTTACAGAGATAAGGAGGGACAGACAGAAAAATCTTCCATACACTGGTTCAACCCCAAATAGCTGCAGTAGCTGGAGCTGTGCCAAACTAAAGCCAGGAACCAGGAGCTTTTCCCTGGTTTCCCATGTGTGTGCAGGGTCCTAAGGCCAAAGGCCATCCTCCATTAATTTCTCAGGCCATAAGCAGTGAGCTAGATGGGAAGTGAGCAACCAGGAGAAGACCCGGTGCTCATATTGGATCCTGGCCAGTGCAAGGTAAGAACTTTAGGCACTAGGCCATTGCACTGGGACTAGGGACATTTTAAATGATGAATATTAAAATTGTTTTGATAGATTATTTGGAAGTTACCGTTACAAAGAAAGCTAGGTAAGGAGGGGAAAAGGGAGAGAGAGAGAGAGAGAGAGAGAGAGAGAGATCTTCCATATGCTAGTTTACTCCCTAAATGGCTTTAGTAGCCAGATCTGGGCCAGGCTTAAATCAGAAGCCAGGAGCTTCAGCTAAATCTCTCACATGCCAGCTCAAGTACTTGAGCCATGTTCTGCTGCTTTCTCAGGCCATTTGCAAGGAACTGTATAGGAAGTCTAGAAGTCAGAACACAAATTTGTACCCATATGTAATGATGGTATCATAGACCCCTGGTATTACAATTCAAACCCCTAGGTTTAATTTTAAAAGTGCTGTATAATATTTGTATTAGCATGAATCATTAAAGATACATTACAGAGAGTTCTAGGGGACATGTCTAGTTTCCATTTTCAAAATAGGCTGTAATTTCAAGGCCGTTTCTACTGTGAATCTCTTGCTTTGCAACTTGAGGCAAGTCCCTTACTTTGTCAGGCCAGTGTGCAGCACTGCATGCCAGACACGATGTCCTTCAGGAGCTTGTAGATGGGTTAAGAACCCAGAATTAACATTACAGATGATGTTACAGAATGTTCCAGAAATAGAAGAGAAGCAGCTGATCATGCCAATAAGTTGGTGAAAGTGAGGATTTTCCACAAAACTCTCCCATCTTTGCTGCAGCTTATGGGAGGCAGGGGTTTACCTTCTGGGAAACAGGAACCATGTGTGCAAAGGCACAGTGGTATGAGAAACCAGGGCATTTGTGAGCATTTCACGTAACTGTTGGATTTGACCTTAGAATGCTGACTGGGTTTAGGGAGTAGCGAGGGATAAGACTGAAAAGATAGGTAGGCACTAGGATTTTTTTTCTAAGAGAAATGTATGTATTTATTTGAAAGGCAGAGTTGGGGAGAGAGACTTGAAGCAGTACCCACAGAGGGTGCCAGCATCACATTCACTGGCTTACCTGTTACACTACAGTGCCGCTGCCCCCACCACCACCCAGGGGCTGGTCTTCAAAGGCTTTATAGTCTAGACTTTGCTTTGTTTTTTAAAAATGTTCATTGATTAGCGAAGCAGGCAAAGAGAAAGAGGGTGCTCTCCTTTGGTTGATTCCTCAAATGCTTGAGGCAGCTGACCAGCTGGATATTCAGCCTGGGTCTCCCGCAAGGATAGCAAGAACCCAATTAGTGGGAAGCTGTCTTGAGGAGAGAAGCCAGGAGTTGAATCTAGGTAATCCTCTGTGGGATGTGTTTCTGACATTTTGTGGGTGTCTCAGTTTGCATCTTAACTGATAGGCCAAGCCTCTGCTTTTACACCTTATTATTGTAGCAATGAGAGGCCAAACCTCTGCTCTTACACCTTATTATTGTAGCAATGAGGAATCATTAAAAGGTCTAAAGCAAGGGATTAACATGGAGAATCTAATAGGAGTTAGATGAAGTGTCTACTGTCTCAGGTTCCTTTCCTGCAAAATGAGAGAGTTAAGTCAGATAAACTTGCAGGTGCCTCCTAGTTCTGTTCCAAATAAAAATGGTACATTTTACCAGGCCTTGACTGATTCCTCTTCTGATGATGCCCTGATATTAGCAAACCTTCTTCGTTTTTATACATGGACGCAACCAACTGAAGATGTGACCTGATCTTTTCCCTCACTTAGGTCTGTGTCGGAGAAGAATTACTGTCACCCTGTCTCCTTGGTGGCATCGGTTTCAGAGCCAGATTTAGGCTGCTCTTCTTCCTGTACATCTTCTGAAGAGGAGTTGCCCAATCTAGAAAAAGACTATCCCGGGAAAACCAGAGCAATGTCTTATGCTAGGGAACTCATCAACAACATGTGGACAAGCTTCCGTGTTCAAGATTATATTCGGGGTGAAGATGCTGACTTTCCAGCAGTTGGAAAGCCAAAGAGGAAACCCAAAGAATGGGTGCCGAGGATTACAGTACCTGAGCCTTTTCAAATGATGATTAGAGAGCAGAAGAGAAAAGAGACCCTGAAATCTAAGTCAGACATCGAAATGGTACAGACACTTCTCAAAAAGGAAGAAGAAGAGAAGGAGTTTAAGACGACATTCCGGGCCAATCCAGTCCCTGAGTCTGTCTTTCTGCCCCTTTATCATGACCTCATCAAGCAAAATGAAGAACGGAAGAGGAACATAAAAGAGAAGAGTAAAGCTGCTCTCTTGGCTTCTCAAAAGCCCTTTAAGTTTATGGCAAGAGAGGAGCAGAAGCAGGTGGCCCGGGACAAGCAGCTGAGAGATTACTTTAAGTCTAAAAAGAAGACATATAGATTTAAAGCCAGGCCAGTACCCCGATCTATTTATGGTTCCATGAATAGCGACAAGTCAAAGGAAGAAGATCGCCATAAAAACTTCAAGGTACAGCTGAAAGCCCAGGAGAGCCTACAGAATTCATCTCCCCTGCCTCGGAAGTCAGCTTACAAGCGGTTCAGGAGCCCCAGGCATCCAGACCTGTCTGTGAAGTTGAAGTACAAGCCCAAGGCAAGGAGCCAGCCTCCTGAATTCGAAGACTCTGCTGAGAGGTACCAGGCACACTCCTCAGAGCACAGGGACTCGAAACTCCTGACAGACTTTGAACAGTTTGATACTCGTCCATCCTCCAGCACTATTAACAGAGAGAAGGTCTTGGCGGACATTAAAGCAGATGAAGAAGGCTTAAAAGAGGCACCTTGGTCATATCTGTCCCCAAGACGTAAGTCACAAGTAAGAAGTCTGAATTCAAAGCCGAGGCCTTGTAAATGCAACCCTCCAACGCCCACAATGGCTTCCAAAAGACGAGGAGAAGCCATCAGGTAAATAACTAGGATGCAGTACTGGCAGGCTCATGGTTACAGAACCGGTATCTATAGCTCTGTAAAAGAAGTAAGAAACCCTTACATTGTTGAGTTTCAAGATGCTAACAAATGCTAAGATATATCTGTAATATCTGTAACATATTTTACTCCATAGTGTATAACATTGGCAGAGGGTATTGTAAGAAATGAATAGATTTTCTGTTTTATGAATTTGGGGCTATAGAAAATGTAGCAGTCAACCTTTGTTTGCTTTCCTGTTTCACAAGTCAGATCTTCTCAAAAGGTTGCCTTTTCTCAACCTCAGGATTATAAATCTTTGCTAAATAGCATTCTTCTTGGCTTAAAGTGAATTAAGCCTTAGTTTGTTGCCCTCAGGAGATCACTTGAGGAAAAGAAAATGTTGGAAGAGGAGAGAAATCGGATCCTAACTAAACAGAAGGAAAGAATGAAAGAAATGCAGAAACTCCTGACTACCCGGGCTAAGGCCTATGACTCCCATCAAAGTTTAGCTCAAATGTCTAAATCCAGACTTACGTACCTCAGGTATCATGAAAGAATCTTAAGCCTCCAGAACACTGGTTTTCAAACTTGAAAAGTGAATCCCAAGATTTAAAGAGATGGAGAGTGATTCTCGTGTCTGTTTATATGTTCAGGCTTTTGTCAGTTATTTATACTCAACACACGCACACACACACACGCACACAGGCACTTCATTGTGAAGGAGCTTCAAAAGGTCAGTGGAACATGAGTATGATGAAAAACTATGCGTGGATCTCATTTTTTTCTTTTTTGGCACCAAAATAGACTTAACTTTTTTTTAAATGATTTGTTTATTTGTATTGCGAAATTACATTCAGAGAAAAGGGGAGACAGAAAGATCTCCCCTCTGCTGGTCCATTCCCGAAGTGGCTGCAACTGCCATGGCTGAGCCAACCCAAAGCTTCTTCTGGGTCTCCCACATGTGTGCAAGGTCCTAAGGCTTTGGGCCGTAGTCCACTGCTTTCCCAGGCCACAAGCAGGGAGCTGGATGGGAAGTGGGGCTGCCGGGACAGCAACCAGTGCACACATGGAATTCCAGCACATGCAAGAAATTTAGCCACCAGGGTAAGGCGCAGGGCTCAGACTTATCTTCTAATTCTGTCTTGTCAAACTTTTAGATGTACCGTTGTATATACACCTTCATGGTGAGAATCATGATGAACAGAAACATCTTTTGTAGTTATGATCTTATTTTAGCATCTAGTATTTTTCTGTATTATTTTTGATTGTACAGTACAGTTTTGTGAAAAATTCTGATTCACACAGATGAAAACTCTTTTCTAACACTTATCTTGTAATCTTAGGATATTTTTCAATAAACATGTTACAGAGTTTTGTCCTAAAGTAGGCATAAAATCTGAGAGCACCAATTGACATAGTGAGGTTCATTAACATCAGCTCTGTGATGCTACATGTGTTAATGGTTAGTAGCATGTGTTACATTTTAATTTGTTTTGATGGGGGGGATTAATGGAACCCCCTAGAACTGCTTCACTGAGCAGTAGAATTCAGCAGTACAGAGTTTGAAAGCCAGTGTTCCAGATGTTGCTATTAACATGCTCATGTTTAGGAAAATATCTTCCCCCCAAACCAGGTAAGTGATATGATTTATTTATAATATGATTTATAAAAAGATATATATGTATACTTTATATGTACCTATATATTTTTTAATTATAATAACTACTCCTTTATAATTTAGGAAAAGGTTGATTTAATGAGTTTTGGCAAAAATTCCTTGACAATATACCATTTACTCTTAGGAAGTAAATAAGCTTTTTTGTAGTACCAACTTGTCTATAATAAGCGTCATTTTAAACTATATTTTTTCAAGTCCACAAAATCTTATTATCTAAGTAGTGTTATTATATCTTACATATAGAAAATAGCATTATTTAATAGGATCTTGTCCAAGGATTAACTATATTTACAGTAAATGTGTGTGTTTTCGTTCTTTTTCCTCTGTGTATTCTATCCGCCTAATCCTCTTTCTTCTCTGAATAGTCTCATTTAATTAACTTTGACAACAACCTGTAGGAGATCTTGTGTAAGGTAAAAATAAGGGCCAGGTCTTGTTTTCTGAAGAAATCCCTTGAAGAGAAGACCTCTAATTTAAACAGTTTTTGCATACTTAACAAAAGAGAGAGAACTAGTCCAACTCTTGAGCCTGGTTTGAAGCCCCTTGGGGTAGTACACTGTGAGGTTTTCAGAAGTCAGAGTACCCACGCTGTTCTGGGGCATAAAATGTGTGTTCCCAGAGCCTGGGGTTTTGACTCTGCCTCTTGTGAGAGTTGGCCAGTCTAGAAAAAGAACTGAGGTGAACTGCAAACTGTGCTCATAAATTCTGATTTGTCATCTAAGCTCGATGTTACATGTTTTCTGAGATGACTTTTTTTTTTTTTTACAATTCCATTCCTTTTATTTGTTTCCAGAAAGAGTGAAAAAGAAAGAATGAGACAGTATCGACAAGAACTAGAAGAAAGAGAAGAAAAATTAAAAACGAGGCCACTACTGTTCGAAAGAGTTGCTCAGGTTGTGTTTGTTGGAATTTAAGAGCTACTGTCAGCACCCACTCCTCTTTTTTTTAATTAACATTTTTAGCTTCTTAACTTAACCATTTTTCCTGTGTGTCAAAGAGGCATATCATTCACCAAATCAGCCAAGTGAGTAATTTTGCTTAAAATCTAATCACTGGACCTTGTTGACAAGGTACATAAAAGCCTGATAAAAAACATGCTGCTAACCCAATGATTCTCAAAATACTCGTTTCACAACCTATTTTTAAGGGCTTGTCTTCTTCAATACCATCTTGGTCAAATATTCAGGTGAGGCTTTATGATACAATTTGAGATTCACTGAAGAATTAAAATGTGAAACAAAATGGCTGATTGAATCAGATTTATTTCTGAGGGTTTTTTCTTTTTTGAGTCTATAATTCACTTTTCTGTGTAATTACTAAAAGGACTTCCTTTCTAACAGGAAAAATAAACTCATGGGGAGAGAACACTGATGCTACTAAATTTACACTCAGTTTTTTAATTTCTATAATTTTACGTCCTCTTTGTCCCTTAAAGGAGGAGTTTTTGGGTTTTTTGTTTTATGTTTTGCTTTGTTTTAAACTTATTTTTTTTAAATTGGAAAAGCAGATCAGTTTTACAGAGAGGAGAGACAAAGATCTTCCATCTGCCTATCCACTCCCTGAGTAGCTGAAATGGCCTGAGATCTTCCAGGTCTCCCACACAGGTGCAGTGTCCCAAGGTTTTGGTCCGTCCTCGACTGCTTTCCCAGGCCACAAGCAGGGAGCTGGATGGGAAGTGGAGCAGCCGGGATGTAAACCAGAGCTCACATGAAATCCTGGGCATGCAAAGTGAGGATTTAGTCTCAGAGCAATTGGGCTGGACTCAAAGGGAGGGGTTTTTAAGATTGCCATGATTTAGCAACAGCAGACAAAATCCCTGGAGGCCACAGGTGCTGAGTTGTGGCTTTCAGGCTGTCATGGTTGGACAGCAGGCAGCAAGGGACTGGCCGGGGACACATGAGTGGCCGGACTGTTCTTGTACCTGTCAGGGACTCACTGAGGACTCCAGGTGTGTATTGTGGGTGAAAACACACATTAGTCTTTCAGAGTTACATTACCTTTTAAGTTAATTAATTGGATATAAATTTAAGGCAATGTGTTTCATTTCATGGTGGGTTTTTTTTTTTTTTTTTTTTTTTCTTTTCTTTTAACATGTTAGTTCTGAGGGGGAAAAATCACTTTAAGCTGTCCTGGATTATTCAGTATAGAGTGACTTTTGGCTTAAAGAAATTGTGGGTATTTGTAAACTGCAGATTTATCATATCTTTTACTGCTAACCTCTATTCACTTTTCCCATCTGCATCTCACATTCTTTTCCCCCCAGCTAAGTGCTTTTCTTGATTCTCTGTTTTATTTGGGTGTATGGTTCACATTAATGAGCCCTTCGCTACCTCGCTATTCAGTTGGTCAGAGATTTATCATCTCTTCCTAAATAATCTCTGGATCTGCCCTCCCTCATGCCTGCTGCTGAAATGTTGTGTGAAACTGTCACTTCCTATGTGCATTGTTAGGAATAATTTGACAATTCCTGCTGCCTTCCTTTTTTTGAAACTGTCTGTTGTTACTCCATTCTGCCATCCCTGTTCCACTGCCGCAGCACTCTCCCTGGGTAGGCACCTAAATTTCCTTGGTAAACGGGCAGTCATCCACTCTCAGTGATTAGCATTTTCAGTGAGTGATATCAAACGGTCTTGTCATTAACTTCTCTAAACAATGTCTCAAGGTAGGTTTTGTCTGCCAGGTTATACGTGAAGTTCAAAGAAGGTTAATAACTTTAAAGTGTATACTTAGCAGATGGTAGAACTGAGATTGAAGTTCCAAGTTGATCTGTTCCCAGTACTTAACTGTAAGAGGTCCTGCTCCCTCCCAGAAGGTAAGTCCATGGGTCCTAGCAGGGTATACAGACTTCCCATGGTCCATGTGAACGTCTTCAGTCTGTCTGCCATTGCCCTCTTCTCTAGCCCACCTTACTCTTTTAGACCATCCCAGACTATCAGCAGACCCTAGCGTCAAAAGTGAAGTGTTTTGGTTTTAATATTTATTTCTTAAATGAAAGTCCAGCTTATAAAAAGAGGGAGATAGAGAGACACGGAGAGAGATTTTCCATTCACTGGTTCATTCTCCTTATGTCTGCAATGGCCAGAGCTGAGCTGATCTAAAGATGAGCATGAAGAGCTTCTTCCCAGGTTCCCACATGGGTGCAGGGGCAACCTTTGCTGCTTTCACAGGCCACAAGCAGGGAGCTGGATAAGAAGTGTTGTAGCCCAGACATGAACAGGTGCCCAAATGGGATTCTGCATCGCAGGTGGAGACATGAGACACCATGCCACAGTGGTAACCCCAAATGTGAAGCCTTGGTTCAAGCAGAGAATTTCTTCCCATCTTGGCTAACTCCTACCCGTGTAGTCTTCCTGTGCACAGTCTCTTGTGGCATTGTTTCTCAAGGTTTGGCTTAAGTATCCTTCTCTGTGCTCTTTGACCAGCTGGCATACCTGTTTTTGCTTTTGCCACAAGTTGTGTAAATTATCTGGGTAGGTCTCTCCTCCCTTCTAGGTAATTAATTTTAATGAGGGGGAGAGTAAATCATTGTGTTTCTAGTACCTGGCACCTAAAACAACGTCTGACACAGTGGCCACATTTTTATTATTTTATTTATTTTTATTGGAAAGGCAGATATACAGAGAGGAGCAGAGACAGAGAGGAAGATCTTCCGTCCAATGGTTCACTCCCCAAGTGACAGCAATAGCCGGTGCTGTGCCAATCCAAAGCCGGGAACCAGGAGCTTCTTCCAGGTCTTGCACGTGGGTGCAGGGTCCCAAAGTTTTTGGGCTGTCCTTGACTGCTTTCCCAGGCCGCAAACAGGAAACTGGATGGGATCAGGGCTGCCAGGACTAGAACCGGCGCCCATATGGGATCCCGGCACGTTCAAGGTGAGAACTTTAAGCACTACACTATCGCGCCGGGCACCACATTATTTTTTTTTAAAGATTTATTTATTTTTATTGCAAAGTCAGATATACAGAGAGAAATATCTTTAGTCCAATGATTCACTCCCCAAGTGACCACAATGGCAGGTGTGGGTCAATCTGAAGCCAGGAGCCAGGAGCCTCTTACAGGTCTCTCATGCGAATGCAGGGTCCCAAAGTTTTGGTCCGTCCTGGACTGCTTTCCCAGGCCACAAGCAGGGAGCTAGATGGAAAGTAGAGCTGTCAGGATTAGAACCAGCGCCCATATGGGATATTGGCGTGCTCAAGGCGAGAACTTTAGCTGCTAGGCCACCGTGCTGGGCCCCACAGTGGGCGCTTTAACAGGCCTTATTTGAACTTGTTCTGAATGACTGTCATAGTGTCAGCCAGATAATGACCTTCCGTGCTCATTGTGAGTGTGGGCCAGGCTGAAAGCATTTCGCTAACACACTAGTGACGAGGTCCAGGATTAATAAGCAGTTTTGTCATGTTATGAATTATCAACATTTCTAGGCACATGAGAAACTATGACAAAACAATCTGTATGAAATTAAACCCATTTGGGGATAGGCTGTTAGCCTGGCAGTTAAGATAACAGTTGAGATACTCATAACCAACATCAAATAATACCTGGGTTTGATTCCTGGTTCATGCTCCTGTGCCTTCTTGCTCCTGATGCAGGCCCTAAGGAGGCAGTAGTGACAATCCCAAATTCTCAGGTCCCTGCCAGCCACGTGGGAAACCTGGATTAAATTCCCTGCTCCCTGCTTTGCCCTGGCTCAGCGCTAGATGTCAAAGGTATTTGGGGAGTAAACTAGTATGAATGCTTGCTCTCTTTCTCACCCTTTTGTCTCAAATTTAATGAATTTTAAAAAGGAAATGTAATATATTGAAAACATAGATTAGTTTTTTTTCAGAGTTAACTTTTATGTAGAAAGATGCAGTAAGCAAAAGTATACTCACTTAAAAAAAGGACATAATTTTTAATGAGATATATAAGCCTCTTGTTAAATGACTAATAACTTGAATATTATTTGTTAGAAACACAATGCATACAGAATTGGATTGCTGCATAGATAATGCTTTCATCAGAATAGAGAAGCTTATATGATCTAAAACAACTGATTTATTTTTTAAGATTTTTTTTTTTTTTATTACAAAGTCAGATATACAGAGAGGAGAGACAGAGAGGAAGATCTTCCGTGAGATGATTCACTCCCCAAGTGAGCCGCAACGGGCCGGTACGCGCCAATCCGATGCTGGGACCTGGAACCTCTTCCGGGTCTCCCACGCAGATGCAGGGTCCCAATGCATTGGGCCGTCCTCGACTGCTTTCTCAGGCCACAAGCAGGGAGCTGGATGGGAAGTGGAGCTGCAGGGATTAGAACCGGAGCCCATATGGGATCCCGGGGCGTTCAAGGCGAGGACTTAAGCCGCTAGGCCACGCCGCCAGGCCCCCATCCTCAGCTTTTATAAATCAGTTGTTGGGCCCGGTGGCGTGGCCTAGCGGCTAAAGTCCTCGCCTTGAACGCACCAGGATCCCATTTGGGCTCCGGTTCTAATCCCGGCAGCTCCACTTCCCATCTAGCTCCCTGCTTGTGGCCTGAGAAAGCAGTCGAGGACGGCCCAATGCATTGGGACCCTGCATCTGCGTGGGAGACCCGGAAGAGGTTCCAGGTCCCAGCATCGGATTGGCGCGTACCGGCCCGTTGCGGCTCACTTGGGGAGTGAATCATCTCACGGAAGATCTTCCTCTCTGTCTCTCCTCCTCTCTGTATATCTGGCTTTCCAATAATAATAAAAAATCTTTTAAAAAAAAACACTTATCTCTCCCTTCATACTTCTTGTGAAAGCTTGTCACGAAGTAAGCGTTCAGGTTTTCAGTAGTTGCTAAATACATGAATACTTGAAAGAATTACTACAAACTGAGCTGATGACATCTTGCTTGATTCTATATCTTAGCTATTATGAATTGAGCTGTAATAAATATGAGGCAACAGCAAAAAAAAAAAAGGATTACTACAAACTAAACTTCTAGTTGCAAAATAATAATAATAATAATAACAACAATAATAATAATGTTTTCCTCAAACTAAGGCATTGATTTATAGGCAACTTCTTTTTGTGACTTATTTTAGTTTCTGGGAAAAACAATGCTTGCTCCCCCCCAGAAAAATATTCGGTGGCAAAATAATGCTGTTTATATCCTGGGTGACGGTCACATGAGTATTGATCTATAATTTATATTCTACCTAGGTTTTATATTCTTTCATGATGATGTAAAGATACCTGGAAAAAGAAATAAGTTCATAGGAAGGTTGTTAGAGTTATTTGACTCTATGTTCCTATTATGAAAATTTCTCTATACCATATTCCTTGATGCTCAGTGTTGAGAAAAAAAAATCATCAATATTTTTATTCTGTAGTAGCAGCAATGGCATGGATGTAGTTGTTTTAACTGTTCCTTGTAATTCATACTCCGTAGTCCTTTTGTATGGTGGATTATTTGTTCCAATTAGGAGCAGTTACACATTATCCACCTTGATGAAAGGTATTAAAAAGATAATTCTGTGTACAGAATGGCTGAGACAGTGATTCATCATTGTTTTGGTTTTAGCATAAATTAGTGCTCCTGTTTTTTTTTTGCCAGCCTATTTTGCTGTGACCATTATTGCTAATTAATAGTTGTTATATAATAAAGTCACTTGCAGCTTTATGCCTTGCCCATTTATGAGAGTTAATTGTGGCCTCACAGCTGTTGAATTTATCCCCAGCAGAATATGTCTAGGATTCATTACAAAACAAACCATATTGTTCTGTTTCTTAGAAATCCCAGGGCCTACTAACTGGGTAAATGTTAAATTGAATTTCAAAGCAAATTCAGATGCAGGCTTACTATCACTAGCCTTGATTGGGGTCTTTTTAATCTTTTTATATCTAATTTGCTTAAACCAAAACACACTGTTCTTAATGCATACCGAGTCATGTTTGAGATTTCTTTATTCTTCTGTGCAGCCTTTGGACCCTGATTCTCATTTCTTTCGTTGTCCTTTTTGGTTTTTTTTTTTTTTTTTTTCAGTTCACCAAGCATTGTCTATTGGTGTTCACAGTCTATGGATTCAGTTTTAATCTCTTTTCTGAAATTGTTATTCATAATAGATCCCTTTTAGCAGCAGTTTGGGTGCTGCTTTTTCTGTTTCCCACAGTGTCAAAAAATGCCCAGGTGATACCTTTGTCTGCTATTAGGTTTCCCCTGATGAACTCCATGCTCCATGGTCCCTTATTGTGCTGGCATCTCTGGATGAAGCAGCTGACAACTGAATTGCTGAAATCAGGCAGAGGTTCCTGCAGACTCCTAGACCACCACTGCCACTTGGAGAAAGCAGCATGATGGGGCAGAAGAAGCCAGCAGAGTTGAGACTTGGCTGTGTACTCAGTAGCTTTGTGACCTGAAACAAACCATTTAACTTCTTCTTTTTATTTTTTTGCTAAAGATTTATTTTTATTGGAAAGTCAGATATATAGAAAGGAGGAGAAACAGAAAGATCTTCCATTCACTGATTCACTCCCCAAGTGGTCACAATGTCTGGAGTTGAGCTGATCTAAAGCTAGGAGTTTCTTCCAGGTCTCCCACGCAGGTGCAGGGTCCCTAGGCCTTGGGGCTACATTTACTGCTTTCCCAGGCCACAAGCAGGAAGCTGGATGGGAAATGGGGCTGCTGAGACATGAACTGGTACCCATGTGGGATCCTGGCACATTCAAGGTGAGGACTTTAACCACTAGGCTACCGTGCTGGGCCCCAATCCACTTAACTTCTAAAACAGGAGCATAGTTTCCTTATTGGTGAAATATAGGAGTTAGGATGGGTGTTCTTGCATGCCCTTTCCCTCAGAGAGTTCTACTGGTGCATTGGAACTAGGCCAATCTCACCTTGGTTTTGTTGAAGATTTAGAAGGCAATTCTTAGCGCTGTGCTAGTTCAGATTCACTAATAGGGCTGGGCTAGACCGTCTGGTGGTTCGCACCTCAAGTGGCCGCAATGGCCATACCTGGCCAATCTGAAGTCAGGAACCAGGAGCCTGTTCTGGGTCTCCCACACAGATGCAGAGTCCCAAGGCTTTGGGTCGTCCTCTACTGCTTTCCTGGGCCACAAGCAGGAAGCTGGAAGGGATGTAGAGCAGCTATACTTGAACTGGCAAGCATATGGGATCTAGGTGGATATAAGGCAAGAATTTAGCCACTAGGCTATCACGCCGGGCCCTCATCGTGACTTCACAGATCCTGGTGCCAGAAGATAACATTCCAGAGGTTTAAACCTACTTCACTTCTGTCACAGAGTGAATATAACAGTATTGCTGATTTTATCATGTTTGCGAGAGTAAAATAGATATATAAAAATCTCTGACCACTGTGACATCAGTGTATCCTTTTATTTATCTATTTAAGAAGCAAAGGAACAGAAAAAGAACTCCTAACTTCTGAAAGAGCTTCCATCTGCTGATTCTTTTGATTTGCTTCCTAAAGGCCAATTATACTGGGGCCTGGTCAGGCCAATGTTAAAATTTTGAAGCTTAGGGCCCGGCACGTTGGCCTCGTGGCTTAACTCTTCACCTTGCATCCACCAGGATCCTGTGTAGACACTGGTTTGTGTCCTGGCTGCTCCACTACCCATCCAGCTCCCTGCTTGTGTTTTGGGAGAGCAGTGGAGGAGGGCCCCAAGCCTTGGGACCCTGTACCCACATGGGAGACCCAGGAGAAACTCCTGGCACAGCTCCAGCCATTGTGGCCACTTGAGTAGTGAACCAGCAGATGGAAGATCTTTCTGTCTTTTTTTCTCTCTGTGAAATCTGACTTTCCTATAAAAATAAATAAATAAATAAATAAGTTAGAAAGAGATCTAGCTCAATGAGCATGGGTCAAATGTCAGCTCTGAACGTATTTTCTTCACTTGATCGTAGCCAAAAGGCCGAAAAGTGATGAATGTATTTTCTTGGTGATGTTTTTCAGGTACGTTTGTACAGTCAAAAACATACGAAACCTAAGTAGTGTGTAAAAGTTAATTGTAGACCAAAACTCTCTGCTACCACCCAGCTTAAAGAGATTGCCAGCACCACAGCACCTGGGGTGCCCCTTCCAGGTCACAGCCTTCTGCCTTTACCCTTTACAGAACCACCATTCTGACTTTGGAGAGAAGCATTTCCTGTTTAGTTTGCAGTTTTGTCACCTCTGTAACAGTCTGCAAACATACTTCTGCCTGTTTTTGAACGATGTGAATGAATCATTCTATACTTGTTTGCACTTTACCTCCCTTACTCAGTATTATTTTTAAGATTTCTATTTTTCATTTGGTTTGAAAGGTAGGAAAGGGGGGCAAAGGGTTTCCATCTGCTGATTCATCCCCCAAATGCCCACATCAGTCAGGTCTGGGCCAGGCCAAAGCCAGGAACCCAGGACACCTTCTACGTCTCCTTACATAGATGGTAGCAGCCCAAGTATGTATACTATCTTTTTTCTTAATTTTAAGATTTTATTTTCATTGGAAAAACAGATTTATAGAGAGAAGGAGAGACATAGAGAAAGAGCTTCCATCTGCTGATTCACTCCCCAGATGGCCACAGTGGTCAGAGCTGAGCCAGTCTCAACCCTGGAGCCAGGAGCTTCTGCTGGGTCTTCCATGTAGTTGCTGGTTCCTAAGGCTTTGAACCATCCTCCACTGCTTTCTGAGGTCATAAGCAAGGAGTTGGATGGAAAGTTGACCAGCCGGTACACAAACCACCCATAAAGGATTCCACCTCTTGTGAAGGAAGGATTAGCTAATTGAGCTGTTGCATCAGGCCCCTTGAGCTATCGTCTACTCTCCCAGGATCAGAGCTGGTCTGGAAGCAAAGTGTACAAGACTCAAAATGGCACTATGACATGAGCTACTGGTTACCCTAGCAGCAGCCTGACTGTCCATACCATAATGCCTGCTCCTAGTTCATTCATGTGTTTCTTTTATTGTGCCATTATTTATTCATCTGTTGCTCAGTGCTTGGACTATTTATAATCTTAAGCGTCACACAGTAATATCCTAAGCAGTCTGGTACACATCTCAAGGCTCACATGTAGTTTGGGTATATAGCTAAGGAATCATTTGTTCTTCATAGAACATGCATGCGTATTTTCAACCAGCTGTGATTATTCAGCTTAATTTTCACCGGCACTTTGAACTGATGCATTTTAATGGAAATTTAACGTCTTTGTTCTCATCTAAAAAGATTTGTCTTTCCTATAGAACAATGCAAGATTGGCAGCAGAAAAGCATTATTCCAACACCCTAAAAGCATTAGGAATATCTGATGAGTTTGTTTCAAAGAAAGGCCAAAGCAGAAAATTGCTTGAGCATTTCACCAGTCAAGAGACACCAAGTTTCAGTGAAGATGAAGAAAGGTAACATATGTAAGCTGTCTGAATGGTTTACCTTTGAAAACATCCTTACCTGCAAGCAAGCATAAAATGCTATCCTGTATTCTTTAGAAAGATCTTTTTCCTGTTGAAATATATGTGAACAGTCGTAAAACATACTGACATTTTAATGTGTCTGACATTCAAAATATTAGCATGCTGATGGAGTATTTTGCAGAATAAGATTTCTGGCTGATACAAATAACAAAAATCATAGTATGCTTTCATGTGAAGTTTAAAGAGTCATTCAAGTTTGAAATAAATTGGTTGTCAGGGGAGTATTTAATTTCCCAGTTGGCACTTTTATAGAGCTAGCTAGTTCTCAAGAAATTGGAGCTCATACATGAGGAAGACTGGCTAAACGATGGAATTCATTGCATTGTGTTTTTTTTTTATCTTTAAAGTAGCTCATTTCCTTTCAAAGATTGATAAATTTCTTCCTCTAGCCTTCATGAAGAGGGAGACACAGAAGAGAGAGAGAACGAGGAAGAAAATGATTCTGTTGATGCTGACAGTCAGGATTCTTGCAAGGAAGAAGCTGAAGCTGAAGAAGCAAATGGAGAAGAGAAGCCTGCTGAGGAATCTCACTGAGTCAGGAAGATCTCCTCTCCATGACCTTGTAATCCTTGGCAGCCTCAGGACGGTCGCAGCTGCATTTGTGATGTTGAGAACATCCACGGGTCGGCCTCAGCTAGGGGCAGAGCTGTGAACCAGGACAGTGGTAGCCTGAGAGGGCTGAGTCTGGCTCACCGGTCATTTGGCCACTTGGAGGAAGGCTTTGCCCATTCCGTTTTTAAAATGGCAGCATTTTGTGTGTTTGCCATTCTGATCTTCTATTCCTGAAAAAACCCACCTGCCTCTAACTGATTACCCATTAAAATATTCATTGCTTCATTATTACCAGTGGGGAAATGTGACTTACCATGGAAAGCAGAAGGATGGTTTGGCCTTTGGTATTTGACCATTTAAAAAAATTCTGGAAGACACGATCAATAAATATTTTAAATTACTAATCTTGTCCATTCTTTTTCTCTGCATGGCATTTCACAAAATGAGTTCTCAAGCTTCTTTTGCCAGGTATTTTAATTTTTATTTTTAATCTGAGGCCTGAATCCCTTCTCCCCCTGCCTTTTTTTTTTTTTTAAAGATTTATTCATTTTATTACAGTCAGAAATACACAGAGGAGGAGAGACAGAGAGGAAGATCTTCCATCCGATGTTTCACTCCCCAAGTGAGCCGCAACGGACCAGTGCGCGCCAATCCGACGCCGGGAACCAGGAACCTCTTCCAGGTCTCCCACACGGGTGCAGGGTCCCAAAGCCTTGGGCCGTCCTCGACTGCTTTCCCAGGCCACAAGCAGGGAGCTGGATGGGAAGTGGAGCTGCCGGGATTAGAACCGGCGCCCATATGGGATCCCGGGGCTTTCAAGGCGAGGACTTTAGCTGCTAGGCCACGCCGCCGGGCCCAGCCTTTTTTTTTTTTTTAAGATTTATTTATTTCTATTGGAAAGGAAGATTTTTGCAAGAAGGAGAGACAGAGGAAGATATTCCATCCCCTGGTTCACTCTTCAAATTACCACAATAGCTAGAGCTGAGCCAATCCAAAGCCTCTTATGTGTCCTTTATGTGGCCCAAGACCTCAGGCCATCCTCCACTGTTTTCCCAGGCCATAAGCAGGGAACTTAATGGGAAGAAGAGCAGCTGGAACATGAACTGGCACCTATGTGATATCCCAGCACTTTTAGGTAGAGGATTAGCCTGTTGAGCCACCATGCCATCTCCAAGGCATTTTTTTTTTTAAAGATTTATTCATTTTATTACAGCCAGATATACAGAGAGGAGGAGAGACAGAGAGGAAGATCTTCCGTTCGATGATTCACTCCCCAAGTGAGCCGCAACGGGCTGATGCGCGCCAATCCGATGCCGGGAACCTGGAACCTCTTCCGGGTCTCCCACGCGGGTGCAGTGTCCCAAAGCATTGGGCCGTCCTCAACTGCCCTCCCAGGCCACAAGCAGGGAGCTGGATGGGAAGTGGAGCCGCCGGGACCAGAACCGGCGCCCATATGGGATCCCGGGGTGTTCAAGGCGAGGACTTTAGCCGCTAGACCACGCCTCCGGGCCCTCCAAGGCATTTTTAAGAAGAAAAAATAGCACATGCAAATTTACATTCATTTCTGTACTGAGAGTTTATGATTATCTATACCACTATTTTCTCTTTTTCTCTTTATTTTTTCCTAACTTATTTTTGATAACGTAATTTATTAGGAAATTTATTACACTAGTTTCTTTAAACCTTTTCTATTATTACAGACAGAAATAAGCATGGCATCCATGAATTATAATCTTTTTTAAAGATTTATTTATTTGTATTACAAAGTCAGATATACAGAGAGGAGGAGAGACAGAGAGGAAGATCTTCCGGAAGATTCACTCCCCAGGTGACCGCAACGGCTGGTGCTGTGCTGATCCGAAGCCAGAACCAGGAACTTCCTCCAGATCTCCCACGTGGGTGCAGGAACCCAAGGCTTTGGGCTGTCCTGGGCTGCTTTCCTAGGCCACAAGCAGGGAGCTGGATGGGAAGTGGAGTTACCGGGATTGGAATTGGAGCCCATATGGGATCCAGGCGTGTTCAAGGCTAGGACTTTAGCCGGCAGGCTATGGCACCGGACCCATGAATTATAATCTTATGTAATTCATACATCCCTCTTATGAATGATAAATCTGTACATAATGATTTACCTAAGGCAGATGTCCAAAGTAATTAAGATTTATTAATTTTATTACAAAGTCAGATATACAGAGAGGAGAGACAGAAAGGAAAATCTTCTGTCCGATGATTCACTCCCCAAGTGACCACAATGGCCAGTGCTGTGCTGATCTGAAGCCGGGAACCAGAAACTTCTTCCAGGTCTCCCATGCAGGTGCAGGTTCCCAAGGCTTTGGGCCATCCTCAGCTGCTTTCCCAGGCCACAAGCAGGGAGCTGGATGGGAAGTGGAGCTGCCGGGATTAGAACCGGCGCCCATATGGGATCCCGGTGCGTTCAGGGCGAGGACTTTAGCTAGGCCATGCTGCTGGGCCTGAAAGTTATCAAGATTTAATACTTCAGTGTTCAACCTGTTGTGCTGAACTCTGCACCTGTGATTACAAATGCACTTTGTCTCTCTATGCTTGAAATTAACTTGGTTTCATCACTCTATACTTTACAAAATTCTGTTTGTTTTATGTATTTGAAAGAGAAACAGAAATCTCCCATCTGCTGGATTACTCTCCAAATATCTCCAGCAGCTGGGGCTGGACAAGGCTGACGGAGGGGCCAGGAACTCAATCTGGGTCTGCGATGAGGCTGATAAAGACCCTCCGCTTGAACCATCAGCCGTCTCCCAAATGTGCACTAGCAGCAGGAAGCTGAAATCTAAGGTGGAGCCACAACACTCAGGCACTCCAATGTGGGATCTGCTTGTCACAAGAGGCCTCTAATTGCTGTGCCAAACACCTTCCATGTGAATTGAAATTTATCCTCTTTAAGCAAAAATTTTTATTCAAATGCATCTGAAAGATGATACAGGGTAAGATGTTTTCTAAAAAGAAGGAATGTCCTTTAAGAAGGAAAAACTAATAAAGATATATATGTGTGTATATGTATATATAATATATATCTTTAAGTGTTTCTCAAGAGGAAATTTATGCTTTAAAATTTAATCAGGTAATTTTCTCAAGTAGGGGCAAATGTTTACTGGTATTCTTTCCCTACAGGGTATACTAGACTACTATGGTTAGATTGTAAAATCCTTGAGAATTGGCACCATTTAAAGTTTTATCTTTGTATTCCCTTAGTACTCAGCAAAGGACCGTATATGACACAATAAATGCTCCATAAAGATTTGAATGAGTGGATAACTATATTTTTTTTTATACAAAGTGAGTGCCTATGGGGGTTAAAACCTTTCCCTTCCAGCTTATTGAGAACCTGTGAAGGGCCTGGTGTTATGACTCAATTGGTTAATCCTCTGTCTCTCAAGAGCTGGGATCCCATGTGGGCACAGTTCGTGTCCCAGCTGCTCCACTTCCCATCCAGCTCCTTGTTTATGGCCTGGGAAAGCAACAGAGAATGGGATCCTGCATTCACATAAGAAACCCAGAAGCTCCTGGCTCCTGACTTTGGATCGGCTCAGCTCTGGCTGTTGTGGCCACGTGGGGGAGTGACCCAGATGAAGATCTTTGTCTCTCCTCTCTGTAAATCTACCTTTCCAATAAAAATAAGTAAATGTTTTTCTTCTTTATTGTATAAATTTTATTTTGGATACTTTTTACATATTTCATTAGGATGCGAAGGGTCAACGGCTACAGGAAAATGGATTTTACCTTTTTTTTTTTTTTAAGATTTATTTTTGTTGCAAAGTCAGATATACAGAGAGGAGGAGAGACAGAGAGGAAGATTTTTCATCTGATGATTCATTCCCCAAGTGACCACAATGGCCGGTGCAGCACCGATCTGAAGCCAGGAGCCCAGAGCCTCTTTCAGGTCTCCCATACGGGTACAGGTTCCCAAGGCTTTGGGCCGTCCTCAACTGCTTTCCCAGGCCACAAGCAGGGAGCTGGATGAGAAGTGGAGCTGCCGGGAGTGGCTTGGCTCCTAATTCTAGCTTCCTCCTTCTTTTAACATGTTAAATTTTAGTAAGAAATATTTAACATTTTGCAAATATTCTAATACAGTTATAGTATTATAGCATAAACACTATATCAGGAGCATTTACATTCACCATTAAATGTGTTTTCAGTGGTGGCTGAAGTAACTGAGTCCTGGCCGCCCATGTGGAAGATTTGCCTGAATACTAGACCCTTGTATTAGTCTTGTAGCATAAACACTATATCAGAAGCATCTTTATTAAATTCATGGTTAGATGGAAATGGTATTGCAAATATTCCAATTTCTACTTCTCATGTTACTGTGTGAATACTAGCAGTCCAATTATAGAAGTAGTCTTAGAGCATAATGATAAACATCATAATAGAACTTACTCAAGTACAATTTTATCTGTTACTGAACAGGCCAGAGAAGCCCTTTTACACAACTCTCATAGGTGAGAAAGGCAGATAAGCAACGTTCATGGGCTCCTAACCAAGTTGCTACTTCATAGGAGCACCCTTATTAGCTTCCTCCTAATGCAGACCCGGGGAGGTAGCAGTGGTGGCTGAAGTAACAGTCCTGGCCGCCCATGTGGAAGATTTGCCTGAATTCTTGGCCCTTGACTTTAGCCTGTTCCACTCTCAGGTATTGCAGGCATTTGGAAAAAGCAGCAGCAGATGAATACTCGTTCACTCTCTCTCCCTCTGTCAAGTAATCACAAATCCTAAAAACATAAAATTTGTATTTATAAGTCAACATTATTGTGCTTGTTCATAATTGCCTTGCAGTTGGGTATTGTTCACCCTCTACCTCATCCCACATCATAATCTGCAGTGCCATTTTATTGTTAACTAGAATGATTTGGTCTTCTCTCTTCCTCCAACGTGACAATTTACCTTTTCCCTCCAAGACTTCCTGAACTTATTCTTATTATGTATTCCAGAATATAATAAGACTATTGATTTCCCGAGTACACTCCATGAGTGAAAAAAAAAACAAATTTAAAAGCCTGGGTACAGCTCATAATTAGAAAAAAATTATCACTGTCTATAAACAATTATTAAGAAGCTTTAAATACATTCACCATTAAAAACCATAATTTCAGAATAATTCTGAAGATTAGACAATTATATCGCTTCTCAAAGGTTGCCAGGTGGCAAGTGATCAGATCATGCCCACTCTGTCGGAACTCCCTGTGATCACCCCCCCAAAAAAACCTGCATCCTAAATCCAGCCACACCAAGACAGTGTTCTTCCAAATCTTTGAATGTTGAGGCAGATATTGGGTGCAGTAACTAAAATGCTGGACTGCCCACATCCCACAGTGCCTGGGCTCAAGTACTGGCTCTTGTGATTCTAGGTTCCTGCTAATGCACACCATGAGAGGCAGCAGGTGACATCAACCACTTGGTTTCCTGCCACCCACATGGGAGATGCGGATCAAGTTCCTGGCTCCTGGCTGTGGTCTGGCATACCTCTGGCTGTTGTAGGCATCTGGGGAGTAAATCAGCAGGTGGAAGAAATCAGCAGCAAGAAGAAAACAAAACAAAACAAACCCACAAACAATAAAATTTCCAGCACTACTGAGCCCAGACTTTGGCTGGCAAAGGATGAGAGGGGTCCAGAGGCAGCTGGCCCCCTCACAGCGATGTGACCCCTTTCCTTCCACGGCCTTCTGCGGGAGAGGGCCCACTGGCACCTGAATTTGCAATCCTGTGCATGTAAAACACAGAAGAGGTCCCCTTTTTGTTGGCAGTAGTGAGAGAAGGGACACACAACAAACTTTACAACTTCAAAACTGTAGTATAATTGATGCAGTGCATATGGAAAAGCTATGTAATTAAACAAAATAATCCTTCATCTCATATTTTTAAGTTTGGGACTTTTTTTTCTGTTTCTTCCTTCCCTCTTCTTGCACTTCTGTTTTCTCAAGTTGGAGTTTCAAGTGTTTCATTTCAAGAACTCTCTTGCTTTGCTTGGGTTTGTCCTCTGGGCTCCTGTTACCTCATTAGTGTGAGTGCTTTCAGGAGCACATCTAATGCTTCTGCTTCAATTAGCAGCTCCCCTGGAAGAAAAAGCACACTGCTGTCACTTCTAAATTCATTTCACAACGCTGGAAGATTGGATTTCCAGGAAAGAATGTGAAATCATGTTAGATCATTTAGACATCAGTTTCAAAGGACAAAAGCAAGATTTGATTCTTTCAAATAAATGGACAGTAGAGGGTAAAATTGCTTTCACGGGGGCAAGAAGAACATCCACATGATTGAAACTCTTAATGTTAATCACTCATAGAATTTTCTTTTTCTAGACTTATTCCTAATTAAGAAAGGTTAATCTGAGAGTTAATCTTAAGCTTTCAAGACCATTAATCCTGCATCTGGCTTTAAATATGGTTGATATTCGTGGTGCTGAAGATGAATATTTCACAGTGATAGTGACAGCATAACAGGGGGCGGCTGCAGTCACTGCCACACCTGAAGGCTGCGCATTGTATGAATGATCACTAGATCCTTTAGCAAGGACTGAAAAGTCATGTGAGTTTTTAAGCAGAATATCAGTAACACTTATTTAAGTAGGAACGACTCCTTCAGATGAATGGTTTTATATCTTGCGAACCCTTGTGGGAGTATTAAGAATTATCTTTCTGGACTAAAATTGATTTCTGACCTGGGAAGTGTCCTCCTGAGTATTTCAATACACCAAGTACTTTAGCAACAGGTGAAAAATTTGTTTAAGATTTATTTTATTTTAAAGAGAGAGCTATAGAGAGAGGGGTAGGAACAGAGACAGATATTCCGATACCTTCTCAGAAGGTCACAAAGCCAGGACTGGGCCAGGCTGAAGGCAGGAGCTTCATTTGTGTCTCCCATGTGGGTGCAAGGGCCCAAGCACTTGGGCCACTGTCTGCCTTTTTCCTCGGTGCACTAGCAGGGAGCTGGGAGTGAAGTGGAACAGATGGATCTCAAACCTTTCCAGTGTTGCATGTTCTGGGTCAATCTGTTGTGTCCCCAACAGGTTCTTTTTTTTTTTTTTTTAAACTGGAGAAAGTAATTTGCTCATAAACCTGGTACAAAAAGTTAGACAATCAAACAAGTGGTGTTGATTTAGAGAAAAAAAAAAAAAGCCTGACAGTACAGCAATGAGACTGGTATTCTAGCATTGCTCAGAGAATGCCTGTGAGATGAACCAACCACCATACCCTTAGCACCTGCTAATAGTGTCTTGTGCATGGATGCATGGCAGGTGTTCAATAAACTTTCATGAAATTATAGACCAAATAAATGACTAATTCAAAGTGCCCAATGCTCATTTGAATGACTACATTTGGATAGCTTTTATTGAAATATTAGTTTCTATAATTTGTAAAGAAAACAATAATCTGTTAGTTTGTAGAAAATTTCCAACTTTTTTCATTTACTTTTATTTGACATAATACTATCTTCTAAATATATTCTAGCTTGCTAAATAAAGAAACTTACAATGATTGTTTTGGACAGCCATAGTACACAATATCACCCCTGCTTTATAAATAAGAACACGGGAATGCTGAACAGTTAAATATTTTTCTCATTGAATAGTCTCATGACTATTAGTAGTAGCATCCTAGCTTGCTGACTAATCTCCGTTCCCACCCAAATCAACGGCCAGGGGCAGGGAACATCCCTAGAGTCCTGGGATGGTGTTAGTTCCTCCTAAGGAGAGCAACATTAAGTGCTGCTAGAAGGGAGGAAAATGGAAGCGAATCATAAGAAGGCACTTGTCTTCAGCAGTCACCAAGTAATCACCAGAGGAACAAACACTGAATCCTGGCCCTCCCGAAATGAAATGCAGTTCTTTTAAGGTGCTGAAACAGTTCATTTTAAGGACTGATTTTTACGGGTTAACACATTTTCCCCCAAGAATAATAGATGAACAGTTTTATTCTGCACAAAAGTCCAATTTGATGTATGTGTCCTGCATGTTTCGATACAGTGTATTTTAGTGCACAAAAAGTAGTGGGAGAATGTAAATTGTAAGGGTTTTGTTTTCTTTGTCTTTTGAAGTTGTGTCACATTCCTTGAGTCCTTGCCATAACGTTAGGATAAGTCCCTTATTGGCATTGGTCAAGAGAGTCTGCAGTCCAGTGCTTTCTAAAGTGGCATTCTTGAAGATTCTCCTACAGAGAATTGCTTCTTGTTAGCTTCTACCTGAAGCTCTAAGAAATTCCAGAGTTTGTTAATCACCAGGTTTATAATTAGCATCCTTTAGACCTCTATTGCACCAGCATAGCAGAATGAAAGTTGCTTGCTCATTGTCTTTACTCACAGAATCTAGTTCTGTTCTGGATATCACATGCCCAATGAGAATATGGGACCACTAGTCTCCCTTGTAGTTGGGGATCATTTAGCATGGTTCTGGTCAGTTCTCAGCTTGTGAGCATGGCTTGGTGGGGGTTCCCCTTTCTTTCCTGCTTGACTCCTGTATATGATGCTTGACGGTAGAGGATCTGCTTGCCACAGTGAAGTTGAAAGCATCAACTGGAGAGTGGTGGAGGATGTGGGGGTGAACTAGGGTCTCCTGAGCAGCCATAGAAGCCTGTACTGCCTACCTTTCAATCCTTGCCATGTGAAGAAAACAAAATCCCTATTTGGTAAAAAACACTGGTTGGGTTCCTGTTTATATGCATCCTGATGCCATGCTGACTGCTACCTTCAGTATTTCCATTTTTGTGCATTCTTTAAAACTACAATAAGACTACACAACACAAAATCCTCCTCCTGCCTGCCCTCCCAACACGGTTCATTGTTCTGCGGCATGTGTTTCCGTGGCAATGATTAGCTCACCCGCAGTTGGCAAACAGGAGAAGGAGAACAGCACACTAGGAAAGCTGCACTGGTGTATGTGCTATTTTTCACAGCACATTGGAATGAAGATCTTTATAGGAAAAATACTGAGACTCTTCAGGGAATGCTTTCCCTAAGTATACAGAGTGGCAGTTTACAGGCTTCAGACACCCCCAATGTTTTCCACCAATCTTAAGCTCTCTGGTGAAAGGCAATGGAAGAGCAGCTGTAAGGAGCTGCTTGTACACAGGATTCGTTAAATCCCAGAAGACACTGACCCCCTGGGTGAAGATGACCTCCGAATCCCTTATGTCTCTGCGGGAACCTTAGTGTTGGCTAGGTTTAGTGCTACGAAGACTTTGAAGGTGATAGAGATTCAAGTGCAGATAAAATGTGCTATTATTTTTTTTATCAGAATTAATGTCTTTGTCAGTGCTTTTGATACAACACTGCACAGAATTTGAGCAGTCTTCTCCAGGCTTATTTCCTCTAAATCTCAGTTGGTTTTAGAATATGAATTTATAAAATTTTTTTTTAATAAAAAGGAACGCACATATCCATTGAACCAGAAGTTTGATTCTTAGAAACAAAGATATTCACCTTTGCCAGAACTGCTATGAACAGTCTCAACAGATCAAAAAACCTTCTAATTGTATCTCTCCCTTTTTTTTCTAAGATTCATTTATTTTTATTGGAAAGGCATATTTACAGAGAGGAGAGATAGAAAGATCTTCTGTTCATTGGTTCAAACCCCAAGTGGTCACAATGGCCGGAACTGCACAGAGCTGGAGCCTCCTCTAAGTATCCCAGGCAGGTGTAGGACCTCAAGGCCATCATCTATTGCTTTCCCAGGTCACCAGCAGGTAGCTGGTTGGGAAGTGAAGCAGGCAGGACATGAACTGGCGTCCATATAGGATCTTGGTGCTTGCAAGATGAGGATTTAGCCATTAGGCTAAGACACTGGGCCTCTAATTGGATAGCTCCCTTTTTAAATTAAGATTTATTTTTATTGGAAAGTTAGATGCACAGAGAAGAGGAGAGACAGATCTTCCATCCAATCATTCACTCCCGAAGCAGCTGCAATGGCCGGTGCTGCGCCGATCTGAAGCCACAAGCCTAGAGCCTCTTTCAAGTCTCCCACAAGCGTGCAGGGTCCCAAGACGTTGGGCCATCCATGACTGCTTTCCCAGACCACAACCAGGGAGCTGGATGGGAAGCAGGGCCACCAGGATTAGAACTGGAACTCATAAGGGATCCTGGCATGTGCAAAAACTTTAGTTACTAGGCTACCATGCCAGGCCCCTAACTGGATCTCTTAAAAGATACTGACAAATGAAAATAATCCTGTGATGACATGAATGTCCCAGGCACCAAGGAAATTCTCGTGTGCATAGTGTTCTCTCTATAAAGGAAGTAACTTACGCACTTCTGCAAGTAACTGTATGCTTTACTTATGTGAATTCCAGAAACAAATTATCCCACAGAGCAAGTGTTACCTACTTCCGTTTACCTAATAACCTGTAAACCAAATGGCAAGGGACAGGCTGAGGCCATCCCATGCGCGTCGCTGGAGGAAAGTTTCCACCAGGAGAATGCTAGAGGACATGGGAGAATGCTAGAGGACATCTCTGCCTTCTGTTTCTGGCCTTCCTCCATCCTTGAAAAAAACATGTTTCTTTCAGAAGAACTAAGAAAGGTGATGTCTTAGTCCTTTGGGATGCTACAATAAAAATATCAAAGACTGAGGGCTTCAATGATACATGTATTTTTAAAAAACATTTATTTAAGTTTATTGGAAAGGCGGATATACAGAGAGGAGGAGAGACAGAGAGGAAGATCTTCTGTCCAATGGTTCACTCCCCAAGCGGCCACAACGGCTGGAGCTGAGCCAATCCTAAGTCAGGAGGCAGGGGCTCTTCTAGGTCTCCCATGCGGGTGCAGGATCCCAAGGCTTTGGGCCGTCCCTGACTGCTTTCCCAGGCCACAAGCAGGGAGCTGGATGGGAAGCAAGGCTGCCGGGATTAGAACAAGTGCCCATATGGGATTCCGGCGCATGCAAGGCGAGGACTTTAACCATTATGCTATTGCGCCGGGCCCGATACATGTAGTTTTTATAGTTCTGGAGGCCAGTGTCAAGGTGCCACATGTTCAGTGTCTGAAACCCCACTTCCTGTTTCACACATACTGTCTTCTTGCTATGTTCTTTCCTGTCAGTAAGAAGGCTAGAGAACTCACTGGTGTTCCTCTCTTTAGGGAATTTATCACATTCACAAGTGCTCTATCCTCAAACCTAATTATCCCAAAGAGCCCTTTTCCTAATTTCATCGCATTTAGGTTGGGGCTTCGATTTATAACTTTTGGGGAGGGAGTGGCATTCCGTTTACTGCAGGCAAAGACTATTTTCTTATAGAACAATAATTATATTTTCTGAAGAATCAGTGTAATAGTATTTTTGAGTCATTCATAAAAATGTTTGTCTTGGGCTCGGCGGCGTTGCCTAGCGGCTAAAGTCCTCGCCTTGAAAGCCCCGGGATCCCATATGGGCGCCAGTTCTAATCCCGGCAGCTCCACTTCCAATCCAGCTCCCTGCTTGTGGCCTGGGAAAGCAGTCAAGGACGGCCCAATGCATTGGGACCCTGCACTCGCGTGGGAGACCCGGAAGAGGTTCCTGGTTCCCGGCTTCGGATTGGCGCGCATTGGCCCGTTGCGGCTCACTTGGGGAGTGAATCATCGGATGGAAGATCTTCCTCTCTGTCTCTCCTCCTCTGTGTATATCTGGCTGTAATAAAATGAATAAATCTTTAGAAAAAAAAAATGTTTGTCTTCCATCAAGAGACTCCTACAAAATTAACGAGCAGTGGAGGTGGCAAAGCAATCACTAAGAACAAACTGTATTGTACCAAGAGCTCCATCATAATGTGCAGACACAATATAAAATTGTCAGCACTCACCATTTAAAGAGTGGGTATCACTGTGTCTCAAAGCCAGGCTGTGCTCTCACAGTCCTTGCCAACTGTGCCATACAGTATTATCCAGCTCCACAATGAGCACTGGGCCTGACAGCCTTTGAGCCCCTACAAGGAACGGACACACCACTATCATTACCAAGAAGGTCATTTGGCACTATTAATTCTTTATGAAATTTGGAGTGGAGGCCCAGAAATTAAACTTGCTCTGCTTTTCACTTCAAAAAAAGAGGGGCCCAACGCGATAGTCTAGCGGCTAAAGTCCTCACCTTGCATGTGCCGGAATCCCATATGGGCACCAGTTATAATGCCGGTGGTCCTGCTTCCCATCAAACTCTGCTTGTGGCCTGGGAAAGCAGTCAAGGACGGCCCAAAGCCTTGGGACCCTGCACCTGCGTGGGAGACCTAGAGGAAGTTCCCGGCTCCTGGCTTCGGACTGGCTCAGCTCCAGGCATTGTGGCTGCTTGAGGAGTGAACCATTGGACAGAAGATCTTCCTCTCTGTCTCTCCTCCTCTCTGAATTTCTGACTTTGCAATAAACTTAAATAAATCTTAAAAAACAAAAACAAAACAACAAAGCCAAAAATGAAAATTATGTTATGAAAAATTTGCAGGAATTAAAAAAATATTTTGCAACAAAATCGCATTTGTTGAAATAGTCTATTAAAATTCTTCTAATAGATTGTTACTTTTTTAAAGATGTATTTATTTTTATTGAAAAATCAGATACACGTAGAGGAGGAGAGACAGAGAGGAAGATCTTCCGTCCAATGATTCACTCCCCAAGTGACCACAACGGCCGGTGCTGTGCCGATCTGAAGCCAGGAGCCAGGAACCTCCTCCAGGTTTCCCACACAGGTACAGGTTCCAAGGCTTTGGGCCATCCTCGACTGCTTTCCCAGGCCACAAGCAGGGAGCAGGATGAAAAGTGGAGCTGCTGGGATTAGAACCAACGTCCACATGGGATCCTGGTGCGTTCAGAGTGAGGATTTTAGCTGCTAGGCCACCGTGCCAGGCCCCTAATAGATTGTTTCATTCATCTGTGAATCATGTATCTTTTATTTGAAAGGCAGAGTTACAAACATGGAGGAAGAGAAACAGACCTCCATTCATTAGTTCACTTTCCAACTCCAGCTCAGAGTCAGAAGTTTTATCCTGGTTTCTCACTGGGCTATATTGTCTACTGCTTTTCCAGGCACATTAGCAGGGATCTGGATTAGAAATGAAACTGCAGGGACTTGAACGGGTACCCATATGGCATTACAGGTGGCTCCGGCATTTATCATTATTTGTTTGAATATGTATTATATGCCAGAGACAGTGGGCACTGAGGAAAGAAAAGCAAACAAGATTCCTGGCCTCAGGAAGCCCGCTGTGTGAACAGATGGAGAACATGGCCCCTTCCTGAGGCTCGTAGGGGATGTGAGGGTGGGTGGAGGCCCACCAGGTGCGCTGGCAATAGGGATCTCTCGAGAAAAGGGAAGCTAATACCAAAACAGCCAGGTGCTCCAACAAATATGGGTGTGTATGTGTGAGACACGAGTGTAGGAAAGGGAAATGGAGGCCAGGTAAGTAGGGGAAGGTTAAAGGAGGAGGTCGGGTGCTCCCCTGAGCGATTCCCAACAAACTAATGTGAAAGTCAGGACCCCCAAACCACCCGAAGACCTGCGGGTGGTACTTCCTACTTCTGGCAGTGAGCACAGGAATGGCAGGCGGCAAGATTTAGGCCGAGAATGGGCCAGGACAGGTTGAGAGTGGGACTTACCTGAACTAGTGGGAGAGAATGGACAGACTTGGCAAATACTTTCCCTTCAAAGTATTTGCGAAACAACAGAGTGAAGTACCTCGCCAGAGCCATAAGAAAATGTCACTGGGTGAAGGAGATACCTCATCTTACACCTTCCAGGACGGGACTGAAGCAGCTTTCTTTTTATTCCTAAAGTCATCGGTCCTTAGCCTATACCGGAAAACCTAACGGGTGCGCACAGGACACAAGCGGCCGCAGCCGTTCTGGCCTCCACAGAGGCGGCAGGGACGGCCGCCATGTTGGCCCCGGGCGCCTCCCTGCCGTCTTCCCGCCGGGAGGTGAGGCTGCCCGCCCGCTGCTCGCGGCCGCCTCGCCGGGCCAGGGAGCAGTGCAGGTGGCAGGCACACTTCAGGGACGGCAAGGTCGCAAACTTCTCCGCGGGGCACCCCTCATACCGCCCTCTGCCTTCCCGAGGGGCGGCGGGGGCACGTCCGGCAGGGCGCCGCGGCCTGACCGTGCGTTCACAGGTTGGAATGCCGCACTCGGCTGCACTTTTCCTGGTTTCCAGCAGATGGCAAGCGAGTAAGTGACAAATCCCAGAGAACGCCACTGCCAAGGCCGGAAGGGCAGGAACAGGTCTTTCCTAAAACGCCTGCTTTTAAAATAGCTAAATTTTGTTTAAGCTGACGTAAAGTGGGAGGTCCTTAGGCTTCCACAACAATCATGGCAGCAGAAAGCACCTTAAGATTTTAATAAAAATGGACTCCTCAATTTGATGGCTTTTTATATTAAATGATGCCAGGGACCAGTGCCAGCGGCGAGGCAGGACCCTCACCCCCGCTCCAGGTGATTCCGGGATATCAGGGCCATGACAAGCCGTGGCCCTGGCTCTTTCTGTTTCTCTCAGGTTCAGCACCTCGTGGCTAGCGCGTCTGTATGGGAGGCAGCTGACTTTCTGAGGTAACCTCTAGCTGCTGGCCTAGCAACCCAGAAAGGCTGACAGCAAGCTGTGTGTGTAGACTGCATCGACAAGGATGTCCAAGCTTTGCTCTTGAAAGAACAAAGTGAGCGGGAGGGATGTTTTTCTGCAGCTCCTCTCCGGTGACACGGCCAACCCAGTGCCTCCTCAGAGGCCGTTGACTTGTGAGTTTCCTGGCAGAGGCCGACCCTTTGTGAGTGTGTGAGTGGGCCTAAGCTGGGCTGCACAACAACCTATGCTTTGAATTCGCTTTCCCATGCTAGGTCTTCCTCCTGCCTTGCACCGTCCAGCCATGTGAGTTCTCTGAGGCTGGTCAATAGAAGAAACGAAGCCTCTATCTTTCTGATTAGAAATGGGTGGATAAAACCATGGTGTACATCCTAGTGGAATGCCTTGAAATCACTGAAAGACCGTCTTTTGGATAGGATACATGTGTCTCTGCTGTCATCTGTGACACTGCCAGTTTAGTTGACCTGTAAAATTTTCTGTGATGTTTTCTGCCCCATGTGTCTATGGAAACATATTCTGTGGATTTGATGAGGTTACTGAAGAAAACAAGTCCTCTGTTGTGACATCCAGTTAGAGTCAGCTCTGCTTCAGAACAAGCGAGGGGCTTGTCAGTGCTGCAACAGCTAAGTGCGATGACTAACCAAGGTCCTTGTAATGTGTTTCTGCAAACAAGATCTTTTCTCTTTGCTCTTCCTGCACCCATTAATAACTGAAAAAAATGAAAACAGCTCTTGAAATTAAATTATAGAAATCCTATTGCACCAAAGAGCAAAAATGACTATATTCTCTTTTTAAAAATATTTATTTTTATTTGAAAGGCAGAATTACAAAGAGAAGGAGAGACAGGGAGAAGCCTTCCATCTGCTGGTTCACTCCCTAGATGGCCACAGTGGCCAGAGCTGAACTGATCAAAGCCAGGAACTTGAAGTTTCTTCCAGATCTTCCTGTGGTGCAAGGGCCCAAGGATGTGAGCCATCTTCTGCTGCTTTCCTGAGCTGTTAGCCCGGGAGCTGGATAGGAAATGCAACAGCTGAGACACAAGGCCCATGTGGGATGCCAGTGCCTTTGGTAGAGGTTTAGCCAATCCTGACCATTCTTTTCAGCATGATCGAGATACTGTGTTTCTGATGACCTTGAAAAATCAGGTTATTTTTTAGTCAAATACGTGACTAACTTCCATAAATTGTCACAAATAATCTTCCTAACATGTAAAATTATACAAAACCTTTACTTGCTGTAGTTTTCACTAATATTCAACACACTAAAGAAACAATAATTTTTTTTCAGACAAGGAGTTAAATTTTCAGGCAGAATGATTGAAAATACCAAAATATTTCCGAAGATAATTTTTTAAAGATTTATTTATTTTTATTGCAAAGTCAGACATACGAAGAGAAAGAGAGACAGAGAGAAAGATCTTCCGTCTGATGGTTCACTCCCCAAGTGACCACAATTTTTGGTGCTGAGCCGATTTGAAGCCAAGAGCCAGGAACTTGCTCCAGGTCTCCCACACGGGTGCAGGGTCCCAAAGCTTTGAGCCGTCCTTGGCTGCTTTCTCAGGCCACAAGCAGGGAGCTGGTTGGGAAGCGGAGCTGCCGGGAAGAACCGGCGCCATCCTGGTGCTTTCAAGGAGAGGACTTAGATCAGTAGGCCAACATGCTGGGCCCCAAAGACAATTTTATACTTAAAAAAGATTATGTCATTTTTTTTCTTAAAAAAGATTTATTTATTTTTAAAGACTGGTTTATAGAGAGAAAAGTAGAGAGGTCTTCCATCTGCTGGTTCACTCCCCAAATGGCTGCAGTGGCTGGAGCTGGGCCATTCTGAAGTCAGGATCCAAGAGTTTCTGCTGGGTCCCCCCACATGATTGGAAGGGCTCAGGTCTTGGGCCATCCTCTGCTGCTTACCCAGGCTATTGGCAGGGAACTGGATTGGAAGTGGAGCAACCAGGATCCAAACCAGTGCCCATATAGAATGCTGGAGCTGCAGGCAGAGCGTATATCTGATAATTAAAACATAAGTATGAATTCTAATAATGCTTTTTAGAAGTAAAGTAACAGCTATTTGCAAATGTTTAAATTATTTGGCTTTGGGCCTGGTAAAATGACTTAATTGTCTAATCCTCCATCTAGCAGCGCTGGGGTCTCATATAGACACTGGTTCTTGTCCTGGCTGCTCCACTTCCCACTAAATTCCCTATTTGTGGCCTGGGAAAGCAGTGGAGAATGGCCCAAAACCTTGGGACTCTGCACCCGAGTAGGAGACCCAGAAGAGACTCTTAGCTCCATCTATTGTGGCCTTTTGGTGAGTGGAGCACCAGATGGAAAATCTTTCTGTTTATCCTTTCAGTAAATCTGCCTTTATAGCAAAAATAAATAAATCTTTCAAAAATCATTATTTGGTTTTATGAGTAAAATCATACTGTTCTGTTTTAAGGATTTACTTATTTATTTTTTATTTATTTTTTTTAAAGATTTTATTATTATTGGAAAGCCAGATATACAGAGAGGAGGAGAGACAGAGAAGATCTTCCATCCGATGTTTCACTCCCCAAGTGAGCCGCAACGGGCCGGTACGCGCCAATCCGATGCCAGGACCAGGAACCTCTTCTGGGTCTCCCACGCAGGTGCAGGGTCCCAAAGCTTTGGGCCGTCCTCGACTGCTTTCCCAGGCCACAAGCAGGGAGCTGGATGGAAAGTGGAGCTGCCGGGATTAGAACCGGCGCCCATATGGGATCCCGGGGCTTTCAAGGTGAGGACTTTAGCTGCTAGGCCACGCCGCCGGGCCCATTACTTATTTATTTATAAGTTAGAGTTACAGAAAAAAATCATCTACCTCCTGGTTCACTCCCCAAGTGCCTATATGACCAGGGCTGAATCTGGCCTATGCCAGGAGAATAGGTCTTTCATATGGGTGGCAGGGACCCAAACACTTGGGGCATTCTGTGCTGCCTTTTCCAGACCATTAACAGGAAACTGGATCAGCAATGGAACAGCTGGAAAATGAACGGTTGCACATATTGGTTACTAGCATCACAGGCGATGGCTTTACCTACTATGCCATGACAACACCCCAAATCATTCTGTTTTGCAGCCTGCTTTTCTACTTTACATCTTATACATCTTCCCATTCTATTCTATTAAAAGGAATTTGTAGTATCCCAGTAGAAGATATTCCAACCAATTTTGTATTTATGGGAATTTGCATTGTTTTTCAGTCTTTGCTCTATGAACGATATAATAAATGTCCTATATATGTATATCCACACAAGTAATATGTATAATATGCATATATATGTGTGATTATTTTATATGTGATTATTTTATATGACCGCTTGCTAAAGAAAAGGTTGGCAAGGCAAGTGGTATGAATATTTAGGTTTTATCATAGTTCCCCCCAAGTCAAACTACTTCACACTGTGCAAACACAATATTAGGGTTGGGCGGTGTCTTTCAGATTGTTGTTGCGTAGCAATCCTTTGTTTTAAAGAATTCACTTTCAGAATTCAGAATATAAAGCAATCAAAGGCCTTTGTTTTAGTGGAAGCTAATGTAGAAGTGGAGACCTGCAGTGCCCTTCTCTTAACCCTTTTGACACACCCCTTCCCCTTGCTGTGGCTTCCTGGAGCACAATTCAATAGGCAATTGCTTTCTTTCTATTGGAATATATTCTTTTTTTTTTTTTAAAGATTTATTCATTTTATTACAGCCAGATATACACAGAGGAGGAGAGACAGAGAGGAAGATCTTCCGTCCGATGATTCACTCCCCAAGTGAGCCGCAACGGGCCGGTGCGCGCCGATCCGAAGCCGGGAACCTGGAACCTCTTCCGGGTCTCCCACGCGGGTGCAGTGTCCCAAAGCATTAGGCCGTCCTCAACTGCTTTTCCCAGGCCACAAGCAGGGAGCTGGATGGGAAGTGGAGCTGCCAGGATTAGAACCGGCGCCCATATGGGATCCCGGGGCTTTCAAGGCGAGGACTTTAGCCGCTAGGCCACGCCGCCGGGCCCTATTGGAATATATTCTTAAATATATTTGACTAGCTGAAAAGAGAACTAGTATGATTTAAGTATGAATTAGTATGAATTACTCAGGCACCTGAAACAGTGACTTAACCACTGCACCAAATACTCACCCATGGACAAGAGCTATAGTTGTCTGAAGGCTTGCCTGGAGTTGTAGAATCAACAGCAATGTTTTGTTTGTTTTGTTTTGTTTTTTAAATATATATACTTGAGGGCCCGGTGTGGTGGCCTAGCAGCTAAAGTCCTCACCTTGCAAGTGCCAGGATCCCATATGGGTGTCGGTTCATGTCCCGTTGGCCTTGCTTCTCATCCAGCTTCCTCCTTGAGGCCTGGGAAATCAGTAGAGGACGGCCCAAAACCTTGGGACCCTGCACCCACGTGGGAGACCCAGATGAAACTCCTGATTCCTGACTTCAGATTGGCTCAGCTCCAGCCATTATGGCCACTTGGCCATAATGAACCATGAACTATGGCCATTATGAACCAGAGGGTGAAAATTTTTGTTCTCTCTTCTCCTCTCTGTATATCTGACTTTCCAATAGAAATAAATAAATCTTTTAAAAGATGTTTATTTGAAAGAATTACAAAGGCAGAGACAGACAGACCAGGAGTTGGAGATATTTGGTCCATTAGTACACTCCCCAGATGCCTACGATATTAGGAAAGACCAGGCTGAAGCCAATAGCTAGGAATTCCATCTTAGTTTCCCACATGCGTGTCTTCTGCTGCCTACCCAGGCATGTTAGCAGGAACCTGGGTTGGAAGCAAAGCAGCCAGGACTGAAATCATTATTCTGATACAGGATGCTGATGTTCCAAACAGTGACTTAATTCTCTGTGCCACAATGCCAGACCCCACTTCCATGCTTGATTGTCCTCACAACATGGTGTCTGGCTTCCCTCAGAGCAAGGGAGGTGAAAAGCAAACAAGAAGGAAATCAGTGCCTCTTATGACCTCGTCTATCAAGATGCCCCATCACTTTCACTAGACACTTGTTACCAAATCAGGCCTACACACAAAGAACAGAATCAGTCTCCACCTCCTAAAGAAAGGAATTGTTTGAAATCATGTGAACATATTCTATAACCATCACATCTCTCAAATAAAACATTTCCAAGGTTGCTAGTCCTTCAAGCAATTTCTCTGCTTTAACCTCTTCTCAGAGCCACTCTTCGCAAAATGGTGATCTTTTCTTTCCTTTCATCTAGATATTGAAAGTTCAGTTTAGGGGCTGGCATGATAGTTCAACTGTCTAATCCTCCATGTACAAGTGCCAGCCAGGCAATATGGTGAAAACAGGCTAATCCTCAGCCTGCTGTTGCCGGCATTCCATATGAGTACCGGTTTGTGTCCCGGTGGCTCCACTTCCCATCCAGGTCCCTGCTTGTGGCCTGGGAAAGCATTGGAGGATGGCCCAAAGCCTTGGTACCCTGCACCCATGCAGTGAGATTGGGAAGAAGCTCCTAGCTTCAGATCAGCTCAGTTCCATTTTGGGAGTGGACCAGTGAATGGAAGATCTTTCAGTCTCTACTTCTCTCTGTAAATCTGCCTTTCCAATAAAAATGAGTAAATCTTAAAAAAAGAAAGTCCAAATGAGCATGCAGTAAAGGTCATACAAAGCTGAATTGTAGCCCACTATGCTCTGCTTTCTGCTTCCTGCATATACTGTCAATTGGACTGCCCACTGCTGCTCGAGCACGCCACCTTCTGTGCCTTTACTCAGTTGGTTGCCCTCCCTGAGAGGCCCTCTCCTCACATTCCTGTTTTTTTCAAGACCCTGTTCAAATACCACATCATTTGAATTTCCCTTGATATCTCTCCCTCCTCTTCAGTCCCAGAGCACATTGATTGTCAAACTTACTGTAGCTGTCCCATCTACCCTGTTATCCAAGTGTTTATTTGTGGACACCTTTGTATCCCTTGCAGCAGTTCCTTTTTGTTTTTTATCCTTTTTATTTTTGTTTTTATTGTGCTGATCTGAAGCCAGGAGCCAGGAACTTCTTCCAGGTCTCCCACACGGGTGCAGGGTCCCAAGGCTTTGGGCCGTCCTCAGCTGCTTTCCCAGGCCACAAGCAGGGAGCTGGGTGGGAAGTGGAGCTGCCAGGATTAGAACTGGTGCCCATATAGGATCCCGGCACGTTCAAGGTGAAGTTTAGCCGCTAGGCCACTGCACTGGGGATCCTTTCAGCACTTCCAACATCTTGCACAGATTAAGTCCTTAATCTTTTTTTGAATGAGCAAATTTACCTAAGTAATTAAAATTTAAATTTGCTCTCATCAAAAGGCAAATTAAAGTCCCTAAAACATCCATCTCTATTAGATTAATACATTAAGCTAAGGAAAATTACAGAATGATCTCTGCTAGAGAAGAATACAGTTTTTTCCCTTTTATTCCTATTATTTGAACAATTTTAATGGAATCACTCAAATCACGACTGTTCTTCAGAAAGGTTTGCTTCTGAGACATGTTTGCATATAGTACTTGTTCAATTCCTGGTCAACATAAAATTTCCATGGAAACAGATTGCATACACTGGAGAAGAAAAGAATTGAGTTGTGTTTGAACTGCATTTTGTCATCTCCATGGAGCTATTTGTGTTTAATATTTGAGTGTTCTGGGAAGCAGTAATTTAAAATCACATAAGTGAAGATGTAATAGTTAACACTTTCAAAAATGCAAATATCTGCTATTAATCTTACATGTAGAGCTAATATAAAAAGAAATGTGAACATTCCCTGACTCATTTTGTAATACCAACAAACAAAATGCCCTTTTGCCTTTTTGCGACTGCAGAAAATGGAAAGAAATTAAGAGCTCACACTGAGAAGGGGAGTATGGCTGCTTCAGGATTCCAGATAAGATGATTTGTCAAACATGTCATAAACCTGTCTGTGCAAACAAACCATCCTTAGAATCTACATTCATTCTGTCACAATTACCTGTCCAATAATTTTTATTCCAAATATGATTAACCAAATAAGGACAGGTTGCTAAAAATACATATGCAAAAACTTTAAGATGAAAATCTTATTCTTGTACTAAATAGTTCTATAGACCTTTATGCTATGAATAATTTTTTAAGATTTATTCTATTTTTATTTGAAAGGCATAGTTATGGGGTGAAGAGTAAGAGATAGAAAGAGAAAACTTTCATCCTCTGGTTCACTCCCCAGATGATTACAACAGCCAGGGCTAAGATGATCTGAAGCCAAGAGCCTAGAGCCAGGAACTTTTTTCAGGTCTTCCCTGTGTGGTTGCAGGAATCCAAGGACTTGAGCCATCCTCTGCTGCTTTACTAGGCCATAAGCAGGGAGCTGGATTGGAAGTGGAACAGCTGGAACTAGAACTGGTGCTCCTACAGGATGCTGATACCATAGGCTGAAGTTTAGCCTTCTGCGCCATAGTTCCAGCCCCAAGTGATGTATCCTTTTCCTAAGTGCTATAAGAAACTACCCAGGGTTCAGTGCTGTGGCATAGTACCTTGAGTTTCAGCCTATGGTGCTGGCCTCCTATGTAGGCATGGGTTTGAGTTCCAGTTGTTCCACTCTGACCCACCTCACTGCTAATGTGCCTGGAAAAGCAGCAGAAGTTGTCCTCAGTCCTTGGGACCTGGCACGCGTGTGGGAGACCCAGAAGAAGCTCCTGGCTCCTAGCTTAGGATCAGCTCAGCTCTGGCTGTTGCAGCCATTTGGGAGTGAACCAGCAGATGGAAGATCTCTTTCTCTCCTTGCCTCTGTAACTCTGCCTTTCAAATAAAAGTAAAATAAATCTTTAAAGAAAAAAAGAACTTAGCCCATAAACCTAAAGTCACTATATATATATATATTTTTTAAATATTTATTTTATTTTCATTGGAAAGTCAGATATACAGAGAGAAGGAAATACAGAGCGGAAAATCTTCCATCTGATGACTCACTCCGCAAGTGACCACAACAGCCAGAGCTGAGCCGATCCAAAACCAGGAGCCAGGAGCTTCTTCTGGGTCTTCCACACGGGTGCAGGGCCCCAAAGCTTTGGGCCATCCTCAACTGCTTTCCCAGGCCACAAGCAGGGAGTTGGATGGGATGTGGAAGAGCCAGGATACGAACTGGCGCCCATATGGGATCCCAGGCATACAACGCAAGGACTTTAGCCACTAGGCTACCATGCTGGGCCCCTAGAAATATATATTTTAAAGGATTATCTTTATCCTCTCTTTCAAATATTAGTATGTTTTTGAAAATTAAAATTCTGTTTTTTTTTCAAAGTTTTATTTATTTTACTTGGAAAATCAGAGATACAGAGAGAAAGGAAGGAACAGAGAAAAGTTTCCCATGCACTCACTGGTTCACTCCCCAAATGGCTGCAACAGCCAGAGCTGGGCCCATCCAAAGTCAGGTGCCAGGAGCTTCTCCTGGATCTACTATGTGAGTGCAAGGTCCTAAGGTCTTGGGTGATTCTCTGCTGCTTTCTCAGGCCATGAGCTAAATTAGGAAATGGAGCAGCCAGGACACAAACTAGAGCCCACATGGGATGCCAGCACCAGAAGGCTAAGGATTAGCCTGTTCTACCAGCTTGTCTGCCTGGAAATCAAGTCTTAGACAACTGTTCAAACAATTCAGAGCTTTCAAGAGCCATCTTTAGGTTCTCATGTATAATCAAATGTTGCTTTTTTAAAAAAGATTTATTTATTTTTATTGGAAAGTCAGATATATAGAGACAGAGAGAGAAAGATCTTCTGTCTGATGATTCACCCCTTCTATGACCGCAACGGCTGGTGCTGCACCAATCCAAAGCCAGGAGCCAGGAGCTCTTCTGGGTCTCTCATGTGGGTGCAGGATTCCAAGGCTTTGAGCCATCCTCAACTGCTTTCCTAGTCCACAGGCAAGAAGCTGGATTGGGAACAGGATCACTGGGATTAGAAATGGCACCCATATGGGATTCTGGTGTGTTCAAGGTGAGGATGTTAGCTGCTAGACCACTGTGCCGGGCCCTATTTTTTTTTTAAGATTTATTTATTTTTATTGAAAAGTCAGATATACAGAGAGAAGGAAATACAGAGAGGAAGATATTCCATCTGATGATTCACTCCCCAAGTGTCCACAATGGCTGGAGCTGAACCAATCCGAAGCCAGGAGCCAGGAGCTTCATCTGGGTCTCCTACATGGGTGCAGGGTCCCAAGGCTTTGGGCCAGTCCTCTACTGCTTTCCCAGGCCACAAGCAGTGAGCTGAATGAGAAGCAAGGCCAACGGGACACAAACCGACACCCATATAATGCATGCAAGGTGAGGACTTTAGCCACTAGAGTACCGTGATAGGCCCAACTATTGGCTTTTATTTTTACATTTTAATAGATGTTATCAGACCAACTTAAAAAAGCAAAGATTGGGCCCAGCGGCATGGCCTAGTGGCTAAAAGTCCTCGCTTTGAATGCGCCGGGATCCCATATGGGCGCCGGTTCTAGTCCTGGTAGCTCTACTTCCCATCCATCTCCCTTCTTGTGGCCTGGGAAAGCAGTCCAGGACAGCCCAATGCCTTGGGACACTGCACCCGTGTGGGAGACCTGGAGGAAGTTCCTGGCTCCTGGCTTCGGATTGGCATAGCATTGGCCATTGTGCTCACTTGGGGAGTGAATCATCAGACGGAAGATCTTCCTCTCTGTCTCTCCTCCTCTCTGTATATCTGACTTTGCAATAAAAATAAATAAATCTTAAAAAAAAGCAAAGATTTATAGAAGATATACATCCTTTGCAATAAAACTAGGCTATTAAGATACAAGTATTCCATCTCAGAGTAGTTAAACCATCATTTGAGACACCTGCATCCTATGTTGGACTACCTTGAAAGTCCTGGCTCTGCTCTCCATTCCATGAACATGCTGGAAAGTAGCTGAGTCCTTGGGTAACTTATTCTCATAGTGTGACCTGAACTGATTTCCCAGCCTTTGGCTCCTGCCTGGCTTAGCCCCATTGTTACAGGCATTTGGGGAGTGATTCAGATGGTATAGGACTCTGCTTTCTCAATCTCTGTCTATACCTTTCAAATAGATAAAATAAATAAATATTTTAAAAGTCATCTCATTATATTGCTTGTCTCATAGTCATAGCAAATATTAGCTCTTAACATTAACAGAATAATGTTTCTATGGTTTGCATTTTTTAAAAAAAAGATTTATTTATCTTTATTTGAAAGACAGAGTTACAGAGAGGGAAGGAGAGAGAGAGAACCCGTGCTTTCATTTGCTTGTTCACTCCCCAAGTGAATACAGCAGTTGTGGCTGTTGTATTCCAAAGCCAGAGCCTGAGGCTTCTTCTAGGTCTCCCACATGATTACAGAGGCCAAAGGACCTAAGCCATCTTCTGCTGCTTTTCCAGGCCATTAACAGTGAACTAGATCAAAGTGGAGCAGGTGGGCCTTAAACCAGTGTCCATATAGGATGCTGGCACCATAGGTGGATGCACATGTCTCTCTATATATCCCTGTACCTTTCAAATACATAAATGGAATGCCTTGGTAAGTCCACTTAAAAGGCATCAGTAACACACCTAGTTTCTTTACAGGCCAACTCACACCAAAATTTACCTTTCATAAAATGAAAAAAATCACACTACTTACTCTGCCAGTAGAAAACAATAAACACCTAAAAAGCAAGAAAGTGGAAGTCTAAAAATCAGCAGAAAAATACTAATGGAATGTTCCTTCCATGTGGCTGATTTTAGTTATCTTCTGGAACTGCGTTGTAGTGGAAACTTGAATGAAGCCTTTAGATTGCAGGGTAGAACCCTGCTGTGTGCAATACCTCAGTCCCTTTCCTGATCCGTAACAGAAAGCTGCAGACTGGATAATTTATAAGAACTGACTTGGTTCAGGAATCTAAAGGCCAGGCAGTGCCAGAGGGCAGTGCTGGCATCCACTGAGGGCCTTCTTTCTGCATCACATGTGGTAGAAGGCAGCATGTGTGTATTAGAGAGTGGCTGAGGGAGCAGGAGGGGTCAGGTTTGCTGTGATACCAACCCACTCCTGCCAGAATTGACTGCATTAATCCACTTCTAAGTCTCTGCCTGAAGGTCCCACTGATGCACTGGGAACTAAGTTTCTAATAGTTGAACCTTGGGGGATGCATCCAAACTGCAGCATCCCCTTTTTTCTTTGCTTGCTTGTTTGTTAAGATTTGTTTTATTTATTTGAAAGGCAGGGTAGCTTACTCCCCAAAATGGTTGTAGTGGCCACGGCTGAGCCAACCCAAAGCCAGGAGCCTGGAAATCCATCTGGGTCTTCCACGTGGGTGTGGAGGAACCCAAGCTCTTGGGCCATCTTCTGCTGCTTTTCCATGTGCATTTAGCGGAGAACTGGATTGAAAGTAAAACACCCAGAACTTGACTTGGAACTCTGGTACAGGATTGCACATAACAAGCAGCAATTGAGTGTGAGGCCCCACAGTATCGGCCCCAATGCATAGACCCGTTCTCTGGCAGGCAGAGGACTGCCTCCTGGGGCTTTGCTTTTCTCTGCTCCCAGGGTTGCCTACACTTTCAGCTAGATTACTGGCAGTCAATTACTTAGGAATAGAAGTTAGTAATGAGCTTTGTCCCAGTTACTAATTTCCTTTCTAATATGTATGTATTTTAAAAATACATATTTTTCAAAGATTGGTTTATTTTTATTGGAAAGTCAGATTTACCAAGAGGGAGAAACAAAGATCTTACTTCCACTGGTTCACTCCCCAAGTGGCTTCAGTGGCCAGAGCTAAGCTGATCAGAAGTTAGGAGACAGGAGTTTTTTCCAAGTCTCCTACACGGGTGTAGGGTCCCAAGGCTTTGGGCTAGTCCTCCACTGCTCTCCCAGGCCATAAGGAGGGAGCTAGAAGGAAAGTGGAGCAGCCAAGTTACGACCCTGTGCCCATATGGGATTCTAGTGCATGCAAGGTGAGGACTTAAGCCACTAGGCTATAGCACTGAACCTATATATTTTTTTATATATTATTTGTAACATATTATTTGTATGATAGACCGCAACAGAGACAGAGATCTACCGTCCACTGGTTCATTCTCTAAATGTGCACAATGGTCAAGGTTGGGGCAGACTGAAGCCTGGAGCAAGGGACTCCATGTGCATCTCCCACATGGGTGGCAGTCACTTGTTCACAGCATATATATATATATTTAAATATTTATTTATTTTTAATTTGGAAGGCATATTTAAGAGAGAAAGAGAGACAGAGAGAAGGAGAGATCTTTCATTTGTTAGTTTACTCTCCATCCAAATGGCTACAATGGCTGGAGCTGAGCCCATCCAAAGCCAGGAGCCAGGAGCTTCTTCTGAGTTTCCCACATGAGTGCAGGGACCCAAGGACTTGGACCATCTTCCACTGCTTTCTGAGTCCATAAGCAGGGAGCTGAATGGGAAGTAGAGCAGCCAGAACTAGATCTGGCACCCTAATGGGATGCCTGTACTCTAGGTAGAGGATTAGCTTGTTGAGCCACTCTGCATTCTGTTACTAAAACCTTCCCCGTCTCCCACACCCATTCCTGCCAAGCTTGTCCTGGAGGTGCATGTTTTCTCTGTAAGTATTTTTCATTTGGGGATGCACTAAGACCCTGGGCATTTTAATAAGAAAATCTGTCATCAAGGATTAGTCTGTTGAACTTCCAGTCCTAGCTACTGGGTTTTTTTTTTTTAATTTTTTATTGCAAAGTCAGATACACAGAGAGGAGGAGAGACAGAGAGGAAGATCTTCCGTCCAATGATTCACTCCCAATCTGAAGTCAGGAGCCAGGAACTTCCTCCAGGTCTCCCACACAGCTACAAGTCCCGAAGCTTTGGGCCGTCCTCGACTGCTTTCCCAGGCTACAAGCAGGGAGCTGGATGGGAAGTGGAGCTGCCGGGATTAGAACTGGAGCCCACATGGGATCCTGGCGTGTTCAATGTGAGGACTTTAGCCGACCACCGTGCTGAGACCCTGGCTGCTGCTTTAAAACTCAAAGTTCACACTGGATCCAGAGGCCTTGTAAATCCTGCCAAGACTTTCCCCACAGCAATGGCTGGCTGCTTCCTGTGTTTCCCAGATGGCTATCCTTGTTACTATATCTTAGGCATGCTCCTAAACTTAAATTTGTCTCCAAATCCAGTCTGTTATACTAATCTCTACTCTCAGCTGGAATTCTGCTCAGTGGTTCTTGGGGATTTTGTATTTGTGCTGCCAGCCCCACTTTGGTGGCTCTGTCTGTAAACTAGGCTTCATGCCTCCCATATGAGCTACTGGCAGAGGAATTGTGAAGTATTTCATAGTCAAAACTATAACACTTATGAGTAGTGCTTGGACAATATCATGTTTAAAATGGTCAGGAAGGGGACAGCTTGTGGTTCAATAAGCTAATCCTCTACCTGCAAGGGCCAGATGGCTGCCAGTTCATGTCCCAGTTGCTCCATTTCACATCCAGTTCCCTGCTTGTGGCCTGGGAAAACAGCAGAGGATGGCCCAAAGCCTTGGGTCCCTGAGTCCATGTGGAAGATCCAGAAGAAACTCCTGGTTCCTGGCTTCAGATCTGTTAAGCTCTGGCCATTGTGGCTATTTGGGGAGTGAACCAGCAGGTGAAAGATATTTTTGTCTTTCTTCCTCTCTGTAAATCTGCCTTTCCAATAAAAATAAATAAATCATTTTAAAAAATTGACAGAAAGCAACAGTCTGTGTGTTTTTAGTACAACACTAAGGATAATGTATTCTAAATCAGTACAAGAGTAGCTCTCTTTATTAACAGCTGACATTTTGAGTTACAAATGAGCTCTGTGAATCCATTCCTTGAGGTGCTTATAGTTTTTATCTAATTTATTTGAGAGTCAAAGATGTCTCAAATTCCCCTAATAGCAGGGCTGGGCTGGATCAGAGCCAGGAGCAGGGAGCATACTCTGGGTCTCTCACACAGGTGGCAGAACCGCATTACTTGAGCCAGCATTGTTACCTCTCATGGTCTGTTCTGGAGTTGACCCAGGCAGATTGATATGGTGGGATGTAGGTATCTTCATCAGAAAAGATCAATATTCACTTCCTAGCAAGAGCTTTTATTTCTTAATTCTATTTCTTTATAAATTTATAATTTTTATTTATGTTTATTGATTTGAAAACCAAACAGGAAGAAATAATAGATATCCTTCATCTGTTGATTCACTTCTCAAATGCTTGTAACAGGTGGGACTGGGTCAGTCAGCACCAGGTAGACTTGAATCTGAAACATTCTCCCATCTGGGAGTCAAGAACCCAGGTGCTTGAGCCATAAATGCTGCATCCCTGAGTGAACAGTAGCGGGAGCTAGCATTAGAGCTAGAGTTGGGATATAAACCCAGGCATTCCAGTAAGGAATGTGTATGTCCTTAGCAATGTCTTCAATGCTTTATCAAATACCTACTCCAATATAAGCTGCTTAAAGAGAAGCCTGGATTCATATTCCGGTTCCTCAAACACTAGCAGTGTGTTTCAAGGCAGTTAATATCTCCCAGCCTCAATTGTCAGGAAAGTACCAAACTTTCAGGGATTTTAGATTTAAATAAGGAAATGGGTAACAGGGAGACCTGGGTTGTGTTCCAGGCTTCTGGCTCCAGCGTTGGCCTAGCTCTGGTTGTTGTAGGCATTTGGAAAGTGAGCCAGTAGATGAGAGCACATACTCTCTCTTCTCTCTCTTGGGCTCTGTCTTCTTTCTGTCTCTTAAGTTTTTAAAAAGCCCATGTTATGCTGATATATCAATTGACAGACTATAGAGCAACCCTTGGAATTATAAATTTGATGACTATCCATAAAGAAGAAGGTATATTTGAAAATATATCATCTCTCATCTACTGGCTCACTCCCCAAATGCCTTGAAAATGTGTGTAAAGTAATACAAAAGATAAATATTAAGTGATCATGAAATCATTTCAATAAGGGAACTCAGAAGAAATAGTTGTCACTTTAAAGCAGTGAAGGTTTTTTTTTTAAAGATTTATTTATTTTTATTGCAAAGTCAGACATACAGAGAGGAAGAGAGACAAAGAGGAAGATCTTCCATCCAATGATTCACTCCCTAAGTGACCGCAATGGCTGGAGCTGAGCCAATCCGAAGCCAGGAGCCAGGAGTCAGGAGTCAGGAGTTCTGGGTCTCCCACACAAGTGCGGGGTCCCAAAGCTTTGAACTATCCTCAACTGCTTTCCCAGGCCACAAGCAGTGAGCTGAATGGGAAGTGGGGCCACTTGGACATGAACTGGTGCCCATATGGGATCCCAGCATATGCAGGATGAGGACTTCAGACACTAGGCTACACATTGGGTCCTAAAGCAGTGAACTTTTTGAGAATTTGGTTGACAGATGCTGTGATGCAGTGACTCAGGCTACTGAAACACCTGCATCTTGTACGGGACTGTCTGGGACTGAATCCTATCTCTGTCTTCAACCCAGATTTTTGCAGTGGTGACTTCAACTTCCCACTCCTGGTTCAGTGCTGATGGAAGTGATCTGCTTCACAATCTCAGAAAGACTGTGCAGGTCAATGAGCCACTTGTGGATTCGCATCTGAAAGCAATCGCAGGTCTCAGACCCTTCCCCACACAGTATTTTTCTTGTAGCGATTTTCAATGTCTTGGTAGGAAACTGAACTGGTCCTTTCTCTTTCAGACTTTCTCATCTCCTCTGCTCCTCTGATCAGGTCAGCATACACCTTATCCACGGACTTGATGTTATAGCTGGTCAGGGTGATCTTGATGTGGTGGATGACTATCTCAGGCTTAATGGGAGTCTTGCAACTATCCTTAAAACCATGGCTGTGGCACGGCTTCCTGATTGACTTACTCCTTGTCGAGAAGCACAGCAGTGAGTCAGGAACAGGAGCGGTCCAACAGCGGCTGCCCGATGGATGCAATCTTCCTCAGAAAGCTTTTTTTTTTTTTTTTTTTTTTAAGATTTATTTATCTTGGGCTCGGCGGCGTGGCCTAGCGGCTAAAGTCCTCGCCTTGAATGCCCCGGGATCCCATATGGGCGCCAGTTCTAATCCCGGCAGCTCCACTTCCCATCCAGCTCCCTGCCTGTGGCCTGGGAAAGCAGTTGAGGACGGCCCGAAGCTTTGGGACCCTGCACCCGCGTGGGAGACCCGGAAGAGGTTCCTGGTTCCCGGCATCGGATTGGCGTGTACCAGCCCGTTGCGGCTCACTTGGGGAGTGAATCATCGGATGGAAGATCTTCCTCTCTGTCTCTCCTCCTCTCTGTATATCCGGCTTTCCAATATTAATAATAAAATCTTTTTTAAAAAAAGATTTATTTATCTTTATTGGAAAGACAGACAGATATAGAGAAGAAGACACAGAGAAGAAGCTTGTCTGTCTGCTGATTCACTCCCCAAGTGGCCACAATGGCCAAGCTGAACTGGTCTGAAGCCAGGAGCCATGAATTTCCTCTGGCTCTCCCACACAGGTACAGGGTCCATAGGTTTTGGGCTGCTTTCCCAGGCCACAAGGAGGAAGCTGGATGGGAAGCTGAGCAGCATGGGCATGAACTGGTGTATGCAAGGCAAGGACTTTAACTTCTAGGCTGTCTCATCAGGTCCTGAGAGACAATGTTATCCATTTGTTGCTTCACTGGCCTGGCCAGGACTAAGCCAGGCCAAAGCCACGAGCCTAGGATTCCATCCAGTTCTCCCATTTGGGTGGAAGAGGCCCAGGGACTTTGGCCATCCTCTGCTTCTTTCCCAGGTGTATAAGAAAGGAGCTGGATCAGAAGTGTAGCAACTGGGACTTGAGCCAGTGCTCAATGGTATTGTATCACAGACAACAGCTTAACTGGCTATGCCACGATGCCAACACCCTGTTTAATTTACAAGTGGTTGGAGACTTGTTTATTTTTGTTATTTATTTCTAATCCATTTCCATTATGGTCAGCAAATACACTTGGCATTATTTTCATTTCTATAACTTTATTGTCTTATGACCCAGTATATAGCCTATCTTAGTGAGTTTTCCCAGTGCATTTGAAAATAACTTCTTATGCTGTTATTGGATGGAGTGTTCTATTGATGTCAAACCTGGTTGATGTTGAGAGGTGTTGTGTGTGTGTGTATGTGTCTGTGTGTAAGTGTACTACGTGCTTGTTAATTTTCTGGTTATTGCTTTATCTATTACCAATCATAATACTAGTGGACACATCCAGTTTTTCATTTCTTCTGTGTTTTGTTTCATGTTTCTGTTGTTATATGTACAAGCAATAGAAATACTTATGTCCACTTACTGAACTGACTCCTTGTTATGAACTGATCTTTATTCCCTGCTTTCATTGTTATGGAATGTATCTTGCCTACTATATCAACACAACCACTCTCGTTTTATTTTTGAGAGAGAGAGAGAGAAATCTTTCAAATGATAGTTCACTCCTTAAAATGTCCCCATCTAGAGATGGGCCATGCCAAAACCAGGAGCCTGGAATTCAGAGTCCAGGGCTCCCCCACAGGTGGCAGAGACCCAAGCAGCTGGGTGCTTCCAGGGCATGCATGATCAACAAGCGGATATTTTTAATGTTATGCTAAGGTGCTATGAGCCTTGTTAAAATCTTACAGAGAATACTGATATTCCTATTTTAGTACACAGTCTGGTGAGGGATAAGACTGTAATATTCCACCAGATTTCTCTATGTTGTGATTTCCTTGTCAGTTCTATTTTCTAAGATTTTGCAGTGTTGTCTGCATCTGTCCCACATAGTTGTCAAGCTCCTGGGCAGGGACCTTGTTCAGTTCTCAAAGACTACAATATGGTGTCAAGGATCATATCCACACAGGCACAGCTTAGGAGTTAGCTTAGAAATCCTGAACAATTTTTGCTTTCTATAGCTCCTGCCTCTCTCTACTCTATCTCCTTTTTTTGCCCACCCCCCTGGAGTCTCCTCTTCATAGTTCTCTGATGAGAAATCTCTTTACCCCACTGTGCTGTTCACTGCTGTGACTGTGCCTGTATCTTACGCCAGGCATTAGGACAGCAGAAGTGAAAATTCAGAACCAGTTTACCCGTTGCCCTACCTTCAGAATTTTCAGGTGTTGCATTTTGGTGCAGCAGGTTAACTCATTGCTTGTAACTCCCGGTTCCCACTTAAACTGTCATGCTAATATATTTAAATGGAAGTGGAATAGGGACGAAGTACCTGGACTCCTGCTGCCTGTGTGGGACATCCAGATGAAGTTCCTGGATCCTGGCTACAGCCTGGCCATTGCAGCCATTTGAGGATGGAAGCTTTCTCTCTATCTCCCTGTTGCTCTTTAAACAAACAAACAGACAAACAAACAAACATTTAAAATGAGTTGGGCAAGCATAGCTCCTTTGATCAGAAAGAAAATACTATTATTGTTAATTTCACATCAGCTATTGCAGGATTACCTGGGGTTTTGGGTCCTAGAACATGGAGAAACACAGAAATCATATGAGATTCTCCTACTCTTTGTATATTAGGGAACTCTGTCACGGTTCAACCCAGAACTGGGAGACTTCTGTTGAACTCTTTTCTGCCTGCATGATCTGTGCTTTAGGGCTGCACTGTGGTTAGGCTGGGATATCAGAGGAAAAATAGTAAGCTCTCTGCCGGGTCAGTAGTACTTCAAATTAAAAATGTTTCCCTAAGGTTTCAGCTTCTATTTGCTTTGCAGAATTTCTTTTTTGGTTTGTTTTAATTTTAACAACTGTTATGTATTTGAAAGGCAGAGAAACAAATGATCTTTTCTACAGTAAACTCCCTGAGTGCTCTCAACAGCATGGACTGAACCACTCCAAAGCTGGGAGCCAGGAACTCAGGTTGGGTCTCCCACACAGGTGGAAGGGGCTCAAGTACCTGATTTACTTCCTCCTGCCTTCCCTGGTATGCACTGATCCATCATGCTTTGCCTTCCTGGGTGTGTAGCAGCAGTAAGCTGTAATTGGGAGCAGAGTTGGAACTTGGACCCAGGCATCTTTCACATGTCTGATCAACTGTGTCTAAGGCCTGCCCTTGCAAATCTTCAAATAATCAATCCGTAGTTTCTTTCAAGTGTGTAACCATAGTCAGTGGGCGAGTCAGGGGGAGATGTGCTTTCTTCATCTTGAAACTGGGAATGTCTCAAAGTAGTAACATTCTGAGATGGTAATTTGATTGTGGTTTCCTCATATTTCAATCCTTAATTACTATAGATAAGTTTAAAAGCTATCTAATTCCAGGTCCAGGTATTGACATCACAACTTGAACTATTATTATTATCTCTAATAATCATTGGAGGATCTTAGACTCTAAGATTCAATATATTGAAAGAAAAATAGATTCATGCCCATTTTTCCATTTTATTTTTTTTCTAGTTTCGTTGTAACACATTCACTGCAAATGCTCAACTTATCCCATCAAAAATGTTTCCTAAAAATCCAAGTAATTCATGGGTCTAGCACTATGGTTCAGTGGCTAAATCCTTACTTTGCAAGCATCAGGATCCCATATGAGCACCAGTTTGTATTCTGGCTGCTCCACTTCCCATCCAGTTCCCTGCTTGTGGTCTGGGACAGCAGTTGAGGACGGCTCAGAGCCTTGGGATCCTGCACCTGCGCAGGAGACCTAGAAGAAACTCCTGGCTCCTGGCTTTGGATCAGCTTAGCTCTAGCCACTGAAGCCTCTTGGGGAGTGAACCAGTGAATGGAAGATCTTTCTCCCTGTTTCTCTTCCTTCTCTCTGTAAATCAGCCTTCCTAAGGAAAATAAATCTGAAAAAAAAAATCAAAAACAAAAACAAAAAACCCCAAGTAATTCAGGACTTTGAGGTGAGATTCATTTATGATTCATAAATCACATGGTCAAGTTTGACTTAAAAAGGGAGCACACGGTAAAATATATATAAGGCTTAGTTAGTTAGTTAGTTAGGATTTGGTTCAGATAAGAATGATCAAAAAAAGAAAATCCCAAAATAACAGTAGCTTATATAATATATGCCTATTTTTCTCTCATACAAAGCAGGAAGTTAAAAGTTCAAGGTTGATACAATGCTAATTTTTTTGTGTGTCAGGAATCCAAGTTCTTTCTTTCTTAATGTTCTGCTGTGCATGACCTTGATTCCCTCATAATTATCTCATGATCCAAAATGGTGCTAAGAGATGCAGCCGTCACAAGGAAAGGTAAAGAAGGGACACAGTTCTTTTCTTACTGGAAGCTGTATGCAGTACTTCTGCCTATATCTTTCTGGCTAAGACACAGTCACAAGGCTACATCTTGTGATAGACAGGATGGTAAATGTATTGATATTCTGAGGAGTTCTCTCTGTTATAAATTGAGAGCTCTGTTACCAGAAGAATGGTTGCTGAAAGTCAATTAATATTCTCTGTCACAGTATTGTATTCTTGTTATAATAGAAACTAAATCCAAATGAGCATAACCACGAAGATAGGTTGGCTTATTCAAGTGGAAACACCAGTGGTGGACAGTGCTGTAGCTTAAATGCAGTTTGATGCTACCAAAACTTGGGCTGAGGCTTATTTCCACAGAGTGGAAAAGTCAGGGGGTGTGGCCAGGTGGAGGTGCTTAGGGAGGTCATGAAGACACTGCTCTGCAGAAAGGATGCATGTCTTTCTCAAGAGACTAGACTAGATCTCCTGGGTGTGACTTGGCTCTATTGGGGCTGGATTAGCTACCATGAGCGTGAGCTGTAATAAAGGAGGCTTACTCCTGGTCTGCAGGCCTGTCTCTTGCATACACTGGGTTGCCACTTGCACACACTCTCATCTGGTGATGGTGTCCCCATGTTAGAATGCAGCATGAGACCCGCAGAAGATGCAGCTGCCAGAGCTGTTTTGTTTTAAGATTTATTTATTTGAAAGGCAGAGTTATAGAGAGAAAAAGAGACAGAGAACAAGGTCTTCCATCTACTGGTTCATTTCCAAAATGGCTCTAACTGCTGAGGCAGGATCAGGCTAAATCTAGGAGCTACTTCTGGGTTTCCCAGGTAGGTGCAAGAATGGCACTTGGGCCATCTTCTGATGCTTTCCCAGGTGTATTAGCTGGGATGTTGATTGAAAGTAGGCAGCCAGGAGTCAAATTTGCCCCCATATGATGTACCAGTGGTGCCAGTTTCACCCCCTCCAACACAACACCAGCTCCAGCTGTCCAATCTTTTTAAAGTTTTATTTTTGTTGTAAAGGCAGATCAGATTTACAGAGAGAAGGAAAAACAGAAAGATCCTATATCTACTGGTTTACTCCCTCAATTGTTGCTTGTGGCCACAACAATTGGAGCTGAACTGGTCTGAAGCCAGGAGCATGGAGCTTTTTTCAGATCTCCCTCATGTAGTTGCAAGGTCTCAAGGGCTTGGACTGTTCTCGACTGCTTTCCCAGGCCACAAGCAAGGAGCTGGATGGAAGTGGAATACCTGGGACATGAACCATCACCTATATGGGATCCCGGCACATCAAGGCAAGGATTTAGCCACTGAGCCATTGTGCTGGGACCTCCAGATCTTAAGCTTCTCTGGCTTTAGATCTGTGAGCTGGGCCCGGCGGCGTGGCCTAGCGGCTTAAGTCCTCGCCTTGAATTCCCCGGGATCCCATATGGGCGCCAGTTCTAATCCCGGCAGCTCCACTTCCAATTCAGCTCCCTGCTTGTGGCCTGGGAAAGCAGTCGAGGATGGCCCAAAGCTTTGGGACACTGCACCCGCGTGGGAGACCTGGAAGAGGTTCCTGGCTCCTGGCTTCGGATTGGCACGCACCGGCCGTTGCGGCTCACTTGGGGAGTGAAACATTGGACGGAAGATCTTCCTCTATGTCTCTCCTCCTCTCTGTATATCTGACTTTGTAATGCAATAAATAAATCTTTTAAAAAAATAGATCTGTGAGCTGGGTAACCATCTTTTCTGTGGAACTTATCCAGCCTCCAGCACCTGGTTACAATAACATAAAATGGACCAAGACAGAACTTCAGCGTGATTCAGGGGATTTTTAATGCTATGATGGACCAAATTTCTTTTGCATTTTTCTGGTAGCCTCCTGCTTTATCAACTTCATTGTAAGGCTAGATTCTTTCTTTATGACAAAGCATCTTTACATTCTTAAATCTCATTGCCTTGAAAGGAAGGATCTGCTTATGGTAGCTAGGGTAACCATCACATGTTTCCCATGACCGTCTTGGACTTAGCATTGAGACGTGTCCAGCGAATCCTCTCAGTTCCACACAAACCAAGATGGGTGGTCATCCTCTGGTAAGTCTCAACACTCAGGGCCTTCTGTTTTCAGAATCTTTTAGGTAACCATTGGCTAAATTGGAACATACCACCCTGTAGTCAGGAAGGTACTAGAGGATGATTTGCTTAGATTTGGTAATTATTGTCACAGGGGGAATAGAATTGTATGGTTAAGCAAACTAGAACTTATCTGTGGAAATAAGTAGCATTTATTATCATACAAATTCATGCTATATAGTTTAGAAACACACAATGTCCGCAACAAGATGAAATTCATATAACACTAGAAAACCTTAGTATTTATCAAGTTGAAGCCCCAGATGATACAATATGCCAGAACTAAAAAAAGAAATGCTCTGGGGCCAGTGTTGTATAGTGGGATAAGCTGCAGCTTTTGCAATGCTGGCATCCAGCATCAGAGTGCGGGCTTGAGACTCAGCTGCTTTATTCCAATGCAGTTTTCTGCAAATGCACCTGGACAGGCAGCGGATGATGGCCCAAGTACTTGGACTCCTGCCACCTACATGGGAGATCTGGTTGGACTTCCTCGGTCCTGGCTTTGGGCTGGCTTTGGCCCAGCTGCTGTTACCATTTGGGGAATAAACCAACAAATCGAAATATTCTTTCTCTCTCACTCTCCCCGATGCTCTGTCAAATAAATAATTTTTAAAACATTTTTATTTTTACTGAAAAAACAGATTTACAGAGAGAAGGAGAGTCTGAGAAATATTTTCCATCCACTGGCCTACTCCCCAAGTGGCTACAACAGTCAGAGCTGAGCTGATCTGAAGCTAGGAGCCAGGAGCTTCTTCTGGGTCTCCCACACGTATGCAGGATTCCAAGGCTTTGGGCCATCCTCAACTGTTTTTCCAGGCTACAAGGAGCTAGAAGGGAAGTGGAGCAGTCAGGATACGAACCAGCACCCACAGGGGATCCTGGCACATACAAGGAGAGGACTCTAGCCACTAGGTTACTGTTCCAGGCCCATCAAATAAATAATTTAAAAAGTTAGAAAGTGACTGGGTCATTTCTGGTGCACCCACATTCTATTCCACAGTGCTTTGCTTTCCTCTTTCACTTTGTATCATATCAAGGGGAGCTAAGTTGCCCAGCAAGGGTGACAAATAGTGATTAATACAATAGGATTCTTTCCAATCTGGGCAAGTAGAACTGAAAAATGTGAAGAAATTGTAGTTGTCATTGAGCGATGGGGAAAATGACCCAAAGAGATGTAGAGACCAATGGTGGAGTCATGTGACAGCCGGAATACTGCCCTAATGAGTTTCCAAACTCAATAGCTAAGGGACTGTGCAAAAAATCTGGCTTCAGAGATGGATCCCACGATTTCTGTCTCAATGAGAATGGCTGTACTTTGACATGTGTCCTAGGGTTTCTGTGAAATTCTTATCTCTTATTGACTCATGCAGCCTATAGCAATTATTGTGTAAGAGAGCCTAAATAAGTCTCTATTGCAAATACACACATATAATAAATCCCCCTTAATCCTGAAGGATAGTTCCAAGACCACCAGTGGATGTCTGAAACTACAAATAGCACCAAACTTTATATTCACTACCATTAAGAGGTCAACAGTAATCAATGATCAAATAGAGTAATAGCTATATTATGATACAAGTTGTGTGTTCTCTCTCTCAGAATCTCATTTTGTTCTGTGCCACTCTTCTTGTGATGGGATACAATGCCTGTGTGATTTAATGCACTGAAAGGAATGACGAACAACGTAAATGCACGGTGGCTGGAACTTTTGCAGTATGAGATGTGACAGCATATATAGCACAAACTTCTTTTCTCATCTTCACAGTTTCATAAAAGACTCAGCCTCACATAAGACTAATTTTTCTAACTGTAGGTATTTGCAACCTCAGCATTAAGTTTTGCTTCCCCCTTAGGTCAAGAATTTTCACCTTTTCCCTCAAATGGATACTGCATAGCTTCTTGTTGGTGTAATCTGAATTGCCCACATCATTATTCTTGGGCTTTGAGACCATTACCAAGTAATACAAGGATTACTTAAACCTAAGGACTGACTGCACTACCCAGCTGTCAATCTGAGAATCTATTATGTGACTGACAGGCATGTGGCAGGTACAGTGTGGATATGCTGATTCATGTTCTTGCTGGGATGGAGTAGAGTGGTATGAGCTTATCACACTGCTAAGGGCAGGTACAACTGAATATTTATCAACTGTTTACCTTTAGAATATTCCATTTACTATTTTTACAGTGTGTAGACTACAGATGGCTGAAACTACAGAAAGCAAAAGCATATTATTCAGCTGTTAATATGCTTTACCCATACAGAAAAGGGAAGGATGACCCTGAGGTGATTCAGCCATCTTCAGAGTTGTCACTGCAGAGGGCCAAAGGCAAGGTTTCTTGCTCCTGAGTTTCCCAGGATAAGGCCCTAAGAGAGAGAGCCAGAGAGAATGCATAGCATTATGTTTATGAGCGCAGAATTTACCAGTGAAGAGACTTCACTGTAAAATGAAGGAGAGTGCAAAGAGCAGGCCATTCTGTTGGGAGTACCCAAAGTGTTAGCTCAGGTATTTCCCAAGAGGCTTTTTTCTTGGAGCCACTCTTAGTATACCAATCAAGCTGCCATTTGTGATGTTAGCATCCCATATGGGCACTGCTTTGTGTCCCAACTCCTCCACTTTCAATCTAGCTCCCTGCTGGTGGCCTGGGAAGGCAGTGGAAGATGCTTGGGTCCCTACCATCCATGTCAGGAACTCAGAAGAAGCTCCTGGCTTCAGCTTGCCTCACTTTGGCCATTTTGGGCATTTGGGGAGTGGACCCAGATGAATACCTCTCTGATTTTCAAATAAATAAAGCTTTGAAAGAAAACAAGGTCTTTTATCTAAACAGTCTTTTGCCTGGTATACACACATGGCTGTCAGCATTCTGACAGCAAACAGTAGAAAAGGGGTAGGGGATTGCTTTGTTATTCCGTACAGACTTCATCTGTGCCTGGAGTTTCTGAATATAGAGTCTCTAGTTCAAATTCTCTACCAAATAAACCTCTCTCTTGGCTACTTGGCCTAGGCTTAGTGACCTGGATCCAGAAATCTATAAAAGTCTACTGTGTAGAGATTTTCAAACCCCTGGTTTCCTTTCCATGCCCTCCCATTGATGAAGTGTCTCCCCTCCTCACAACCTTTCTGGTGTTCTGAAATATTATTTCTAGTTGGCACTCTCCTCTCCATTCAGTTTAGATCCCTTTTCTTCCCAATAAGAACATGCCAATGTTCCTCATCCACTAATGCCACTTTCCCAATTCCTTAGTTCCTTTTACTTTTCAATCTCTCATTTCAACATGCTTTCCTAGGAAAACATTTCATCTGTCATGTTAAATCAAAACTTACTTTGTTAGGTTTGGAGGCAAGCAGACACTGAGAGGCTCTAGGCAAAGAGACTACTGTCAAGAGAGAGGCTGAGGGACCAGTCCCTGGCTGGGGAAGACCTGGAACCACTTCCACACAGTGGTCACTGTGTGAGGGCAATGGCAATGTAGGGTATACAGCACTGGGGTGTAGGGACAACAGGTAAAGCAGCGGGTGTCAGGGTCTGCACCAAGAGATAAGGCAGTGGCTTCAGCTTTGGCAGAGTGTGTTCAGGACAGGGGGTGCTGGTTTGAGATAAGCCAGTAACTCCACAAAGGGGTGGTTAGCAGGCTCAGCATGTAGGCCAGCATTATGCTCTCCTTAGCCTAACACTTTGTATTACGTTAACTCTCAAAATAATGAATTCTTTTAAAGTCACTGTTGCTGCAGTTCTAAAATATTTAAGTAACAGAAATATTCATAACATATTTCAATACCTTTGGTGTTTTTGTAATTAGAAAATAATGCATGGGCCCGGCGGCGTGGCCTAGTGGCTAAAGTCCTCGCCTTGAATTCCCCGGGATCCCATATGGGCGCCAGTTCTAATCCCGGCAGCTCCACTTCCCATCCAGTTCCCTGCTTGTGGCCTGGAAAGCAGTCGAGAACAGCCCAAAGCTTTGGGACCCTGCACCCGCGTGGGAGACCCGGAAGAGGTTCCTGGTCCCGGCATCGGATTGGCGCGCACTGGCCCGTTGCGGCTCACTTGGGGAGTGAATCATCGGACGGAAGATCTTCCTCTCTGTCTCTCCTCCTCTCTGTATATCTGACTTTGTAATAAAATAAATAAATCCTTAAAAAAAAAGAGAAAAGAATGCATATTCATTTCATAATAAAGCAAGCAATACTAAATATCTAAGCAGAAGCCTTGCATGGCTCTGCCAAAAAGACATAGGTTGGCGTTCCTCTAGACTATGTTTAAATATTCTGCATTTTTCCAAGATCAGATGAGATTGGGCGTTTTCAGGGTGGTATGGCCATAGACAATATTCTGCATTTTTAAGACAAACCTATGACAGGAAAAAAAACAACCAAAAGGCAACTCTGAACAGTGACATTCATGAAGACTTCCTGTCATTCTGTCTATTGGTATTGTCTTTCTTTTTTAATATATCTTTTTGGGCCCAGCACGATGGCCTAGGGGCTAAAGTCCTCGCCTTGAACGCGCCAGGATCCCATATGGACACCGGTTCTAATCCCGGCAGCTCCACTTCCCATCCAGCTCCCTGCCTGTGGCCTGGGAAAGCAGTCGAGGATGGCCCAAAGCCTTGGGACCCTGCAACCGCCTGGGAGACCCAGAAGAGCTCCTGGCTCCTGGCTTTGGACCAGCGCAATATCAGCCATTGCAGTCACTTGGGGAGTGAATCATCGGACAGAAAATCTTCCTCAATGTCTCTCCTCCACTCTATATATCTGACTTTACAATAAAAATAAATAAATCTTCAATATTTCTTTTTATTGGAAAGGTAGATTTACAGAGAGATAGAAAGATCATCCATCCACTGGTTCACTTCCCAAGTGGTCACAATGGCTGCAGCTAAGCTGATCTGAAGCCAGGAGCCAGGAGCTTCTTCCGGGTCTCCCAAGTGGGTGCAGGGTCCCAAGACATAGGGCTGTCCTCTATTGCTTTCCCAGGCTATCAGCAGGGAGCTTGAAGGGAAGTAGAGCAGCCAGGCCATGAACTGGCACCCATATATGGAATCCCGGTAGTTGCAAGGCAAGGATTTAGCCACTAGGCCATTGCGCTGGGCCCTATCGGTATTTTCTAGTATGCCTAAATACCTAAACATTTTTGAACTTTTACTTGAAAAATATGTGGCATGTAATCACATTGAAATATACCTTTTTTGGGGAGAGTAATTTTTCAATTCTTTTAAAACAAAATTCTGAGAGGAAAATAGTAAAAAGCTCTTTAGTATCAACAGGTCCAAGAATCTGAAAATGAAAATGAGCTGTGGCCAATATAATTTACCACGAAGTCTGCAACAGTTACATTACTTGTGTTAAGCCAAACAAGTATTTCAGCTTGAAGAACTCTTCAGATGACATACTCTTTTTTTAAAAAAGATTTTTTTTAATTGCAAAGTCAGATATACAGAGAGGAGGAGAGAAAAAGAGGAAGATCTTCTGTTCTATGATTCACTTCCCAAGTGACTGCAACGGCCGATGCTGTGCCAATCCAGAGCCAGGAGCCAGGAAACTCCTCCAGGTCTCCCATGCAGGGTCCCAAGGCTTTGGGCCATCCTCGACTGCTTTCCCAGGCCACAAGCAGAGAGCTGGATGGGAAGTGGGGCTGCCAGGATTAGAACTGGCACCCATATGGGATCCTGGCGCATTCAGCTGCTAGACTTCAGACGAGATCGGGCGCGTTCAGCGTGGTATGGCCGTAGACAGCTGCTAGACTATCGTGCCGGGCCCGAGATGACATACTCTTTAACTTTTGTTTTGAACATCCCTGTCAGTTGGTCTAGAACTCTCTGGCCAGGAAGTATTAGGCAGTTTTGAAGGCCCAATGGAGGTGTTACCTTCCCAAATCTTCGATTCTTGCCCCATCCTCTGGCAGGCAGAACACTGGACTTCTACAGCAATGCTACTAATGAATCATAAGGTTATATGGTTAGCCAAAGGGAACAGGATGAATTTATACTACCTACAGATTGTCCCCAATATCCCAAAACAACAGATTCGACATGAGAAACCCACACAGTGACATAGCAAGTTAAGTCTCCATCTTTGGCATCGGCATCCCTTATGGGCACCGGTTTGTATCCCGGTGGCTGTACTCCCCTTCCAGTTCCCTGCTTATGGACTCAGAAAGCAGCAGAGCATGGCCCAAAGCCACGTGGAGACCCAGAAGAAGCTCCTGGCTCCTGGCTTCAGATCCACTCAGCCCCAGCCATTGCTGCCATTTGGGGAGTGAACTATCAGATGGAAGACCTAAAATTTGCATATGTATGTGTATATATATAATATATATACATATATAATGTAACATCATTAGAAAAAAGGACAGGAATACTTCTTCCTCAGTGTCTTTTTTTTTGCCAACTCAAACCCAATGACCACTAATTTTTAAGGCTAATCATTCTAAAACTTCATCAACCTCAGCCCAAACACAGTTTGGGTAGGCCTGATTTCCAACTAGCCGGGGCGGTGACCCCCAAAAGGCAGGCTGGGAGTGGGTTCCTCCATCTCCTATCAGTCTCTGGAAGGCAAGTCATGTGGAAGGTCTCAACTTTCGAGCCACTTCTGGCCAGTGGGTCTCTCCTCCCCATCCCTGCGCTGGCAGCGGCAAGCAGCAGACCAGAACTTCCTCCCCGGGTCTCGCTCCTCTCTCCTCCGTCTCTGCCCTCGGAGGAACCATGTCACACATGCCTGCCCCAAGCTTCCCGCGCGCTCCCCCGGATTTGCCAGACTGCCAGACTGCACCCACGCGACGCACCCGCAAAGGGCGGAAGCGGCGCCGGCGCCAGGGCGCCTGTGCGCACGCGCACGCCCACAGAGCTGCCGGCCAATCGGAGCGTGCCTCGCCTATAGGCTCGCGGAATACGGCAGGCTGCGCGCGCTGTCTTCCCGCTAGTCGTCCCCCTCAGAAACTCTCCGTGCCGGGGGCGCCCGGGTGAGAGCGAGCGGGCAGTGTCGGAGAATGCGCTTCTAAATTTGGGAGAAGGTGCTGCGCCGGCCTCCCCGCAGCTCATGTCAGTAAAAACGTCGCGAGGCTGCCCTCAAGAGCGAGACGCGTCTGACAGGAAGGGGGAGGCGTTTCCCAGAAGGCCGCGCGGCGAGGCGCGTTCGGCTCCAGCCTGGCGCTCTGCCCTCACCTCGCCGCCGCGCGGTCGCAGCCGTGGTGGCCCCAGCCCGGTGCTCTTTGTACTTCCTGAGGCGAGAATACTGCCTTTGTTATTGTTATTGTTTTAATGCCTGCTCCTGCCGTAGGAGTTAGGATAGTCGAGTAGTACACAAACGAATCTAACAGAAGCAGTCTCACAAACCAGAGAGAATCTTGCTCTATAAATTCAGTGTACGCTCACGCGTGTAAAGGTGTTGTTGCTTAACGAGAAAAATGTGAGCTTGTTATGATCTTTAAACTACGTTTCAGCTACATTAAAACATGTCGCATAATCATTTTTTAATGGCATTATGTAACTTGTTCAGTGAAATACCGAATTGTTTGACTACAAGCATTTCCAGTCGTCATGTCTACAAGCATGAAAGTAGTGATGCAAAAATCTATACACCTCTAGTGAATGCTGTAGCGTGACTTCATGGAAGTGTAAGGACTGGATTAAAGGGGAGTGCAAATTTGAGAGATTCTGAATGATGTCACCAGGCTTCTTAGAAAATGTGTGTAGTACTTTGCCAGCAACAGAATGTGGAAGTACAGTGTGGTGTCTGCATTCTCTGCTAATTTGGGTGTTGTCAGATTTCTGTTATCTTTATCACCTCTTTCAAAAATACAAGAAGCTTGTTGTAATTCGTATTTTATAACTAAGCGTAAAACTGAACATCCTTAATATATTTATTTGTTAGCCCTACTTTTTTTTTTTTAAAGATTTATTCATTTTATTACAGCCAGATATACAGAGAGGAGGAGAGACAGAGAGGAAGATCTTCCGTCCGATGATTCACTCCCCAAGTGAGCCGCAACGGGCCGGTGTGCGCCGATCCGAAGCCGGGAACCTGGAACCTCTTCCAGGTCTCCCACGCGGGTGCAGGGTCCCAATACATTGGGCCGTCCTCGACTGCTTTCCCAGGACACAAGCAGGGAGCTGGATAGGAAGTGGAGCTGCCGGGATTAGAACCGTGTTAGCCCTACTTTTATGGGTTGCTGATTCATTTCTGCTTATTTTAATCGAACTTCATATTTTTTTTTTGAGATTTTTAAGAAACGATGGTGTATTCATTTGAAAAGTGCAGTGACAAATTTTTTGTTCTCCGTTGGAAATACTTCTGCTGAAGTATTTTCTCCTCTTATTTCTTAAAATTTTCAATTGTAGTTAAGAGACAGAGTTCCCATCTGCTTGTTCTCTGCCCTTGATCCCAGAACAGCCCAGTGGGAAGAAGTGACTGGAAGGAAGGCAGTCCAGCTCTCCCCCAGGGATAGCTGGAACCCAGTGGCTTCAGCCATCACAACTGCCTCAGAGAGGTCCGCATCGGTCAGGCCCTGGAGCTGGGAATCAAATCCAAGAACTCTGCTGTGGGACAGGGGCACTTGAACTGCCCAGCTAAATGCTTGCTCTATTTTTTTTTTTAAGATTTGTTTATTTTTTATTGGAAAGTCAGATATACAGAGAGCAGGAGAGACAGAGAAATCTTCCGTTTGATGAGGTGAAATTCCTTTCTAATAGTTGTCTTTAAGAATGTCTTTTTAGACTGTAGTTGATACAATTTTATAGGAAGGTTTAAAAACACGATGCTCTGAAATCCACCCCACCCTCAAACATTACCAAGAACTTATCAGTCCAAGCGCTCCTACCCTTATTATCCTTCCTCCTCAACAAAGATGCATTATTCTACCCGTAGTAAATTTGAACTTCCTCTGATGCCTGGGATCTTATTAACCTTATAGAATGATTTAGGAGAAATTGTCATTTCATATTTATGAAAGTAATAAACGTAGTTTTTACTGCCTACTTATTTCTATTATTCCTTTAATCCATGTAATGATCTGTTATCGTTCTCATTTTAAGGTGAGGAGACTGAAAGATAAAGAACTTGAAAAAATTTGTCCAAGATCAAGCACTTAATAAAGTGGCGAAGGTCAAAAGTCAAACCCAGATATTTTGGCTCCAGCCTGTACAGGTAAATACTCTGTAATATTACAACGTGGAATCTGTTCATACTTAATGGATATGCTAGTGGATTTGCCTCCACCATTTCCCAGATCCCAGCCTGCATCTTTAGCCTGTGTTTAAAACCAGTTCAGGCTAATTCAGTCAGATTCTTCCTGGAACGTTGCAGTTAACTCCTCTGTGACCCCATGGAGCAGCTGCACAGGGCACTGGACCTTTCCAGGTTCCACCTTGGCTCTACTGCCCTGTCTCTAGTTGGAGATAAAGAACTCCAACTTTTTGCATCAAATAAACCCCTTTTTGTTTAAGCTCGCCTGAATGACTTCTCTTTGTTTTGAAATCAGATATACCATCTAAAAATATATGGCCGTCTTGCCCCCAATTTTAAAACTTCTCAGTAGTATTTTCTTTACAGATAGTATGCATTTTTTGTTCACATCTAAAAATGCTAGATATTTCTTTGCTCTTTGCAATGGTAATTCCTGTTTGTCTCTATTCTCTTTTCATCTTAAACTTCAAACATTCTACTGTGATTCTTTGAGACTGCCAGTTGTCAGTGGCTTGTAAACGTGCTGTTAGTCTTTGAATGCAGTCCAAAATAATATTTCCTGCCAGATTTATTTTTCAGTTCTATAATTTCAGTTGTTCTGATGATGATTCATATGAGGATGACGGTGATTCATCTGATGGAAATGAACCACAGAATCCCAACGTATAGAATTTCCCATAAACTGATCTAGGAAGAAAATGTTATACATGAATAGGAATATTAAGTGTCCAACACATTTACCTGATATTAAAATAGACAAAATAAAATGAGGTAAATTTTCAGAAGCAAAATAATAAAGCAGTAGAGTATATAATTTAGATAAATATTTGGAATAAACTGGACAAAAGAAATTAAGAAAGGTGGTATTTCACTCAACACAGGCAGACAGTCTTTTATGCTTTCCTACCAAATAAATGGCAGAACTCAGAATTGTTGAGATTTTAGGACAAGATCTAACATAACACCATTTATTTTGTTACGTGAGCATAGGACTGGAGTAACATCTTGTAATCAAATATTAATATTCATGCAAAATGAATTTTAATACTAATGAGAATAAGTAAAGTCTAGGGAGAGCCATCTATCTGTTATGGTAAGATTTTGCTGCCAAGTGAGTTTGCTGGCAGTCCTCTGTTTCTAAAGAACTGAGGATTTTTTTTTTTTTAGGATTTATCTATTTTTATTGGAAAGCCAGATCCACAAAGAGAAGGAGATACAGTAAAAAGATCTTCTGTCTGCTGGTTCACTTCCCACGTGGCTACAATGACTCGAGCTGAACTGATCCAAAGTCAGGAACCAGGAGCCTCCTCCAGGTCTCCCATGAGGGTGCAGGGACCCAGGGTCTTGGGCCATCCTCCACTGGCTTCCCAGGCCACAAGCAGGGAGCTGGATGTGAAGTGGAGCAGTTGGATACAAACTGGTGCCCATATGGGATCCTTGTGTATGCAAGGTGAGGATCCACTGAGCCATCACGCTGGGGCCCAGAACTGAGGATTTTGAAGTTTAGTAGGGTCTGTAGACAGATGCAGGCAAGTTCTTTCTGATGGCAACATCTGGTAGCTCTAGGGGTCCTCTGAAGAGGTTTGAAGTCCTGACTGCACTAATCTTGCAGATAGAGGCAGTTGTCTGAAAACAAAGAATATGCTCTGGGAAAGCAAAACAGAGTTTGAGGGGTGAAGTTGCTTGTTGGCTTGGATTCTTGACTTTAGTAGTCAGCCATTATTTCAGAGAGGTGTTTTGGGTGAAAAGAATTGCAATCAACATGGTAACTTTCTAGCAAATCTTCACATTAAGAACTTTATTATTGTTTTTCTTTAATCTGTCATGCAAAAATTCTTTTATATTTTATTTCTAGCACATTTGGAGCAATTCCTTCTAAATATCCTATGACTATGCTGGTGTTGTTTCTGCTGAGTCTTTTCAAGTGTCAGAATTCAGGAACTTACTCAGTCATCACATAAAATGAGTGCCTTTTCTGTGTCAGACTATATCCTTGGTGCCTAGGATACATTCTGGGTGGGTGAGAAGCATTTAGAACATTACAGGGCTGTGTAATAGTTGATGTGACAGGGTAAGCAGAGTATGCCCCGAACACTGTGTTCTGCATGCAGGGAGAACTGGAAGGTCAGGAGTCAGGCAGGCGAGGGGAGGAGGAGGTAGGTAATACAGTGTTCTAAGGCCACGATTTTCAAAACACGGTTTGTGACCAGCAGCAGCATCACCAGGGAGCTAACCAGAAATGCAGATTCTCTGGCCCTGCCCTGGACCTTCGGAATCCAAAACCCTGAAAGTGAGAGCTCCGTAATCTGTGTTGTCATAAATGCAGTCATCTAAATGGTTCTGATTCATAGTGAAGAACTTCTACTCTAAACAGCAAATGTAAAAAAAAATCAGAGTAGGCAATCTTGCCATATACCAAGATGTTTAGCACGTTGTGAAGGTGATGGATGAGGTTGAAAAAGAAGCTTGCTTCATGGAAGACCCTGAGAATCATGTTTAAGAGTTTAGAGTTCGTGCTCACTTTGGCAGCACATATACTAAAATTGGAACGATATAGAGAAGATTAGCATGGCCCCTACGCAAGGATGACATGCAAATTCGTGAAGAGTTTAGAGTTCCTTCATTCAGCAGATATTGTGTGCTTGTATTCTTGAAACGTGGTATACAAAATGGAATCCCAGAGCATGGGTTTGTGCTGGTAGTTAAGACACCCACATCTCATATACATGTGGGTGTGAGTTCATCCTCTACTTCTGATTCAGCTTCCTGATGATGCACACCCTCAGAGGCAGCATGTGGTGGGTCAAGTGCTTGAGTCCCTGTTGACTACACAGGAGATCTGGATGGAGTTCTGGGTTTCAGGGGTATTTAGCAAGTGAGTCACTGGATGGATGATCTTTCTGTTTTTCAAATAAATAAAACTTAAAAGACAACAGTAAAAGTAATTCTGTATGATTTTATTTGCATATTATATATTTTTAAAGATTTATTTATTTTTATTGGAAAGTCAGATATACAGAGAGGAGGAGAGAAAGAGAAATATTTTTTTTCCACTGATTCATGTCCCAAGTGACCACAGTGGCTGGAGCTGAGCTGATCTAAAGTCAGGAGCCAGGAGCCAGGCGCCTCTTCCAGGTCTTCTGCGTAAATGCAGGGTCCCAAGGCTTTGGGCCGTCTTCAACTGCTTTCCCAGTCCACAAGCAGGGAGCTAGGTGGAAGGTGGGGTTGCTGGGACACAAACTCACGCCCCTATGGGATCCCAGCCCTTGCAAGGCGAGGACTTTAGCCACTAGGCTACCATGCTGGGCCCTTACATAATATTTTTGCAATAAAACCTATAAATATAGAGAAGTGGTTACTGATATTGGGGTTGGAGGAAAGTGGACATGACTGTGAAAGTGCAGTATGAGGGGTCCTGTGGTGTGGAATTGTGAGCATGTTCTGTATCTTTGTATCAGTGTTTAAATGTGGTGCTTCCTTTAAAATAGCAGAAATGGGGCCTGGTGCGATAGCCTAGCAGTTAAAGTCCTCACCTTGAGCACGGCTGGATCCCATATGGGCACCAGTTCTTATCCTGGCAGCCCCGCTTCCCAACCAGCTTCCTGCTTGTGGCCTGGGAAAGCAGTTGAGGACGGCCCAAAGCCTCGGGACCCTGTACCTGTGTGGGAGACCTGGAGGAGGTTCCTGGCTCCTGGCTTCAAATTGGCTCAGCTCCAGCCATTGCAGTCACTTGGGGAGTGATTCACTGGACGAAAGATCTTCCTTTTTGTCTCTCCTCCTCTCTCTGTATATCTGACTTTGCAATAAAAATGAGTCTTAAAAAAAAAAAGACAGAAACAAGGACACACACACACACAAACACATACACACAGAAGGAGATCTTTCATCTGTTGGTTCACTTCCCAAATAGCCATAGCAGCCAGGATCCCAGAAGTCAATCTGGATCTTTCATATGGGTAGCAGGGACTTCAGCCACCACCTGCTCCTTCTCAGGATATATATATATAGCAGGAAGCTGGATCAGGAGCAGGCGTGAGGCTGGAACCCAGGACCTCCAATGTCGGTTGCTTGGGACTTAAACATTGAACCAAACACCTGCCCCCTTTGGGAAAATCTGGTCAGGGGAGGGAGCTGCAAAGAAGCAGTGTCCTTTTTCTAGGAACAACAGAGGCTCTGTGAAGAACTTTTTGTTGTTTTAAATTTTATGTTTAATGAAGTTTACATAGCTGAGAAGGTTACATGTCCATTTGAACCACCAGGAAGAGTGGCAAGGGTCAAGGAATAGGGGAAAGTGGGTGAGATCATTGTTTCTGCTTTTCTTTTTCTTCTTCCCACATCTGCGGGATGGGGACAGAGAAGGGGAGAAGCTGCATCCAGCATCCCAATCATATCAGAACCTGAAAATGGCGGATGGGCACCTGATGTCATCCCAGAGTCCCTAATGTGGAGCATGCTCTGAGGGTACCACTCAAGTGGTTTCAATGGTTTTGAAATGCTGTTGATTTCATTGCTCCAAGGATGAGGAAATCCTTCCAAGGTCCACTGGCTGACGTAGTCCATCTTAGAGTCTCCATTTACTCAGATACTTGCTGTCAAAGCCTGGCTGGGAGAGCTGTCCAATTTGTGCTGCCCTCCACCCTCTGCTGTGGTATCAGATGTCCTCTGCAGGTCCCAGTCAACTGCCATATCCCTCATGTGCATCTAGCGTGCTATTCACTGCAACATCTTCAGTAACTTAGGAGGCTGAGTTCTGACACATGCACTACATGTCAGACCACGGAATCTGTGATTTTTCTCTGTGGTTGGAGTTCTGAGTCCAGCAATCCAGTTGAGGTGGTGGTGGTGGGGGGTCCCCAAAGAAACCTCAACCAGACCTGATTGACCTGTGTGTGTCAGTATAGGTTCCAGCTACGTCCATTACCTACCTCAGCCTACACACACACACTGGTGGTTACAGTTGTTGGGTCAGTACTATTTCCAGCCCCAACTCTTACATAAACTGAGGGATGATGCAGCCCAGCTCATCCCTGCTCACACGCACATTAGGCCCTCACATACATCAGCAGGAACTGTAGCCTAGTTGGAGTGACCCCCCAGTAACCTCTACCAGGCCCATCCTAGCCCTGGTTCCTGGGCATGTTGGTGTGTGCAGAGGACTGGTGCGGTCTGTCCTACATCCCATTTGACTTTTTAAAAAAATCATTTCTTTAAATTGGAAATCCAGATATACAGAGGAGGAGAGACAGAAAAGATCTTCCATCTATTGATTCACTCCCTAAGTGGTCACAATGGCCAGAGCTGAGTTGGAACTGAAGCCAGGAGCCCAGAACCTATTTTGGGTCTCCCACATGGGTACAGGGTTCCAAGGCTTTGGGCCATTCTCAACTGCTTTCCCAGGCTACAAACAGGAAGCTGGATGGGAAGTGGGGCCACCAGGATTAGAATCAGAACCCATATAGGATCCTGGTGTGCAAGGCGAGGACTTTAGTCGCTAGGCTACTGTGCCGGGCCCCCATTTGACTTTTTAAAAAATATTTATTTATTTTTATTTAAAAGTCATCAGCTTTTAAAAAGATATATAGAGAGGAGATATGCAGAGAGGAGGAGAGACAGAAAGATTTTCCATCCCAAGTGGCTGCAGTGGTCAGGGCTGAGTTGATTCAAAGCCAGGTGCCAGGAACTTCTTCTGGTTCCTGGCAGGTACAGGGTTCCATGGCTGTGGGCCATCATCCACTGGTTTTCCAGCCACAAGCAGGAAGCTGGATGGAAAGTGGTGCTGCTGGATCATGAACCAGCACCCGTATGGGGTCCCTTTAAACTTTTGTACACACCAATGAGTGTTGCAGCCTAGCTCAGCCCAACTGACTCCACTATCCAGCCTATGCTTATGCTGGTGTGTGCTACTGCCTGTCCAGCTAGGCTTGCCCCCAGCCCTGGTTCTAGTGCTCACTAGTGGTAGCTGTAGCCCATCATAGGGGTGCCCAGTTTCTCTACTGTGCCCTCTGCCAGCCCCGGATCTTGCACTTTCTAAGTGGTTTCGTGCTCAGACTTGGTCCCATTCCCAGTACTTGCCAGTTGATGCTGTGGTTCATGCATGTATCATGGATATAGTTGCTTAGCCGTCTGGTCTTCTTAACCCAGTTCAAATATTGGCCAATGGGTGTTGTAGCCATGCCTAGCCTGGCTTGCCCCCAATCCCAGCTGTCATGCTCACCAGTGGGAGTGGTGACCTAGCAGGGGAGCCCCTGACTCACTGCCCCCACAGGTACTGCCTTCCTACCGGACTATCCCCTTTCCCCCTTGTCTTATGTGTGCTGATGAGGTCACCTTCTGACATGGCTGATCTTAACCTTGGCTTTTGCTGGCAGGTGCTGCAACCTGGCCTGGCCCAGCCTGTCCCCAGTTGCAGCTCATGCTGGTGGGTGCTATAGCCTAGCCAATCCCAGCAAGCCAACAGCCCTGGGCCTAATGTGAACTAGCTGGTGTTGTGACCCACACCTGACCTGTCCTGCACCTTGTCCTGGTTCTCAGATCTGCCAGTGGGTATTGTAAATTGACCCAGCCTGGCCCGCACCCAGACCTGACCCATATGTATGCCATTGGGTACTGTAACATGACCTGGTCTGGACTGCTTCCCTTTGCAGGGACTACATCTTGACAGAGGAGTTTCCCAAGTTTCTTTTTCAGTTCACCTCCCATTGGCAGATCTCACACACACAGGTGGGTACTAGGCCCAACCTGACTTAGTCTACCTCCTGTCCTGACAGGAACAGTGGCTTGCCCAACCAGCCCACACCCATTTGACTCTTACTCTTGGGTGCTACAGCCCTACCCTGTCTGGACCATCCCTAGACCCAGCTCTCACATGGTTCAGCAGGTGCCAAGACCTAGCCCAGCCTGTCCTACACCCACTCTGGCTCTCGTGAGCACCTAGCGCAGTCTGGCACACTCCAGACCCATTCCACACCTATGCCAAGGGCCAATGTGGTCATGTCCAACACAGTTCACCACCCCTATTCTGGCTCTCACACTCACCAGTGAATACTATGACCCAGCCAGGGCAATCCCTTAGCTCCCTGACCAGGCCTGCTCCTAGCCACAGATCTTGTGCATGCCAGTAGTTGCTTTGACCCAGCCTAGCATAGCCTTTGTCATCAGATGCTAGAGCCTGGCATGACCCAGCCCTCAGCCAGTTCCAGCTCTTTTTGGTGGGTGCTGCAGCCTTGCCCTGCCCAGACTGCCCTAATCCATGGCTTTCATGCAAACTGGTAGGTGTGATAGTCCAGCCCAGCGGGGCCCACACCGCTTCCCGACTCCTGCACATGCCAGTGTGCTAATCTTTGGCCTGGCCTTGCCTGATTTGCCCTTTCCAGAACCTTCCCACACACTAGCTGACAAGTGAGGCAGCCTTGCCCAGCCTGACCAACCCCTAGGGCTGAATCACATGCTCACCAATGGCAGCTATAGCCCACCAAGGGAATTCACCAAGTTCTCCCATAAGGAGAATTCTCCCAAGTTCTCCCACCAAGCCCACTCCCAGACCTTTATCTCACATGTGCCAGTGGGTGCTGGGTCCTTACCTGACATAGTCTGCCCCCTTTGTCTTAGCTTTTGTGTGTGCTGGTCGATGTGGTAACCTGGCCTACCCACAGTCTTCCTGGGTGTGCCTATGGGTGCTACAGCCTGGACCAGCCTGGCCTGTTTCCAACTCCAGTACCCATGTGTGTTGGGGAGGTTTTATGGTCATGTTTAGCTCAGTCTCTCACCACCCCGGCTCTTGAGCAAACCAGTGGATATTGTAGTTCCACAGGGGTGAGCCCACATATCTACCACAGAATCTGCTCCTAGACCTGGTTTTCTTGCATGCACATTGCTGTCATTGCCCAGCCTAATTTTACTGATCTGCTAACACTCAATGACAGGTACAGTGAAATAGCCAGCCCTAGCTTTAGTGTGTGCCAGTGGGTGGTGGTTGTTGTTGGTCGACGTTAATCAGCCCAGCTCAGGTCTCCTACATGGGTGGGTGCATCAGTCTGACCCAGAAAGTTCCCCGAGCTTCCCTCCTCCAAAGGGGATCTCACCCCCCTTACTTACTTGGTCTTCTGGTACCATGCTGGCGTGGGACCTTACCCTTCTACCCATCTGGGTGCAAATTGGGACCTGGAGCGGAGCTGGGATACTGGGGTCACTGAGGGGACTGGGCATCCGGGGCAAACTTCTGGGCCTCACTGGAGCCACTGATGGTGGGGTCCTCTCACACAATGGAGTCGGGCAGGGGTGCCTGCAGCACCCTGGCATATCAGGCGGTTGCTGTACCACATCTGTAGTTTGTATCTATCCAGGTGGAGCTCGGCCAGTAGTTTCTTGCACTCTTGGCACTTGGTCACCACTGGTGCTGTGATGCATGCAAGGGTCTGGGGAACCTTGACTTTGGCTGCTCTTGAGACCACTGGGATGCCTGCAGGTGGCCCAGGCATCATTACCCTCAGGCTTCCTAGGTCCTGGGGGTCCTGAGGGCATCTTTCAGCCCAGTATTGATGGGATTATTGGCTATGCTGACCACTTAGGGTTGTCAGGATATGCGAGAGGCCTCAGTCAAGTTGGAGGTCCTAGAGGAAAGGAGAATTCTAGGGCTGTTGGGGGTCCCCAGTAAGGTGTTAGTTCTGGCTGCCCTGTGGTGCCAGAAGCCATGGAGTCCCCAGGGGTGCAGTGGGTCCTGAGGACCCTGGGGGAGCCTCAAGAGTTGAGAGAACTCGGGCCCTGACAGGTCGAGAAATTCCTGGACACTGGAGGTTCTGGGGCTGCTGAGGCTTCTGGAGAACCCTGGCCATCCTGTGGACCTTCCATCCTGGCCACTTCTTCACCTTGCTGCAGTAGCTGACTTATTTATTTTTATTGGGAAGTCAGACTTACAGAGAGAAGGAGAAGCAATCTTCCATCCATTGGTTCATTCCCTGAATATCCACAACAGCTGGAGCTAAGGTGATCTGAAGCCAGGAACTTCTTCTGAGACTCCCAGTGGGTACAGGTTTCCAAGGCATTGGGTCATCCTCTTCTGTGTTCCCAGACCACAAGAAGGAAGCTGGAATAGAAGTGAAGCAGCTGGGACATGATCTGGTGCCCATATGGGACCCTGGTACTTGAAATTAAGCTATTGTGCTGGACCTTAGATATATATTCATTTAAAGCTGGCAATATGTAACATACACCAAAAATTGACTTTCAATTGGGCAAACTTCCCAAAGTCCAAAATGCAGTGGTGGAGTTGGAATTTGAACCCCAGCAATCTGGTTTAGAGGCCCAGGTACTAAACAAAAAGAAGCTGATGAGAAGTGACAAGTGTACTGCTTCGCGTACACTTTAAATACAGCTTTAAAGCTGATGAGCAGAAAGCAAAAAGGCAAATTATGAAGACACAACAATCTTGAGTGTGTCTCAGAGTTACAAGAGTACCACGAGGGCATAGTATCTGGTAGACTGGGAATTCCACCAGGATGCAGGCTACATGGTTTCGTTCCCATGAGGCAGAGTTCATGCACAGTTTGCACAATATATGAATGGAGCTCCTATGGATAAAATGCCTCATCTTCAGTTAGGGAGTTCATCCCAGGTTTAGACAACTGGACAGAAAACAAAAAAAAAGATGCAAAAACAAATCATACCAAAGCATAGACTCTGTCTGAGGGCAAGAAAAGCAGAACTAGTCCATGAGTCTGAAAATTTGATTTTTGTTCATTTACAAATGCTTATGAAAACTCTGGAGAGTGATGGACATGTTTCATGTTTAATATCTTGATTGTGGTGTTGGTTTATTGAATATGTACACGTTAAACTTAGCAAATTTTACATTAATTATATGCACTTCATTGCATGTCCCTGAAACAGATAAGGAAAAAAAAACTTTTCCTGCTTCTCCCACATGCAACACAATACTTCATTTGTGACCCAGAAGGGTGGGGGATTTTTCCCCATACATCAAGCAGTTCTTTAGTAGATACCAACAGAGTGTCTAGAATTCAGTTCCATTCTAACATCTCTTGCCTGGAGTTAGATTCTAGAGTTTAAGGGCTTGGTTCCGTAAGGTAACACCCAAATTTAGGTGATGGCAGTTCAAGTCGTAAGTTGTCACTTCTATTTCTTTTTCTTTTTAAGATGTATTTTGGGCCCAGCGTGGTGGCCTAGCGGCTACCCTGCACCTGTGTGGAAGACCTGGAGGAGGTTCCTGACTCCTGGGTTTGAATCGGTGCAGCACTGGCCATTGTGGTCATTTGGAGAGTGAATCATCGGACGGAAGATCTTCCTCTCTATCTCTCCTCCTCTCTGTACATCTGCCTTTCCAATAAAAATAAATAAATCTTTTTTAAAAAAGATACATTTTTATTTGAAAGGCAATGTTACAGAGAGGAGAGACAAAAATCTTCTGTCCGCAGGTTCACTGCCCGAATGGCCCCGGTGCTGGAGCTGAGGCAATCCAAAGTCAGGAACTTCTTCTGAGTCTCCCACATGAGTGCAGGGTTCGAAAGGTTTGAGCCATTTTCTATTGTTTTCTCAGGCCATTAGCAGGGAGCTGAATCAGAAGTGGAACAGCTGGGACTCAAACCACATCCTAACGGGATGCTGGTGGTGCAGGTGGAAGCCTAGCCTACTGTGCCACGGTACTGCTCCTGTCACTTCTATTTCTGATCCATAAGTCTTCTGATCCCTTTGTTGGATTTGCCTGTTTAGCTTGGACAGATCACAAAAATCAGAAAAGCTCATTTACTAGATGATCACATTAATAACTTTTGTGTTGGAGGGCGCAAATGAACAGCTGAATGAAAAATCAATGACAGCTTTTCCCCTCTTCCATGTGTGGTGGAATGGGACAGACTACCAATTGGCCCTGGCCAGTGAATAAAGACTTGTGAGCTTAAAAAAAAAAGTAATGGCAAGTCATGGGGGCAGAAGCATTGAGCTCCCATGCTCTCTTCAGCTGCCCTGCTTTCTGGGCACTTGTACATGTTTAACAGTCTGGAAGTGATTTTGTCACCAGCCATGAGGGATCAGCTCAACTCTGCCCTTCTCCCTTTCCCAGAGGTCATGAGGTAGGGATGAAAGTTCCAATCCTCTAATCACATGGCTGATTCTCTTGGCAGTCAGCCTTCATCCTGAGGCTCTCTTGGAGCCTTGCAAGAATGACCTCATTAGAAGATGCTCTTATTACTGAGATATTCCAAGGGATTAGGAACTGTAGAGGCTCCCTGTTTACAAAGAATTTAGCAACCATAAGTCTGGAACCAGGAGCAGAGACCAGCACATATTTCTTATATATATATATATATATTCTTATTATAACAGTCATTTATACTTTGACAAAACTGTTAAAAAAAAGGAGGGGAAGTGGATCTCATGGGCTCAGCATGGTAGCCTTGTGGCTAAAGTCCTCATCTTGCATCTGCCAGGATCCCATATGGCTGCCAGTTCTAATCCTGGTGGTCCTGCTTCCCATCCAGTTCCTTGCCTGTGGCCTGGGAAAGCAGTCGAGGACGGCCTAATACATTGGAACCCTGCACTCACGTGGGAGACCCTGAAGAGGCTTCTTGGGTTTGGATTGGCTCAGCTCTGGCCATTGTGGCCGCTCAGGGAGTGAATCAACTGATGGAAGATATTTCTCTCTGTCTCTCCTGCTCTCTGTATATCTGACTTTCCAATAAAAATAAAAGAAATGTTAAAAAAACAAAAAAGATCTCTAGAGTGGCCATATCATTGCTGGCATTGGGCCAGGCTCCCAGGGACAGGACACAGGCAGAACCCCAGCTCTTAAGGATTTCCAGCCCTGTGTGGGAGCCTGCTGTATAAGCATGACTGGCAGTATAACAGGGAACCCTCAGTGTATTAATGTAAAGATGACATGCTGTGGAAACCCAGATCTTACCTGGGGCCAGCCACAGCCCCTTTCTGTGCTTCAGTGGCTTTTTCTGTGATAACTTTTTGTTTACCCTAAGGAATGTGATAAAGATCCAATGAAAATAGTGTTGTACAAACACAAAGCAGTTGTTTTCAAAACAGGATGACCAGTAGGCACGCTATTTAGAGTACATTGCTCACATCTAATGTTTCCTCTTCGTTTCTCTTAAAGTTTTCTTTTTTATCCTTATGATATTGTCAATAAGACTGTTCATTCGTAAAACAGCTCTTATTGTAAGTCCAAACTGTGTCCCTGTTCTGTTGTCATTAGAATACTGAGTTATGGTTTGAAGGTTGGAAAAAATGAAGGGTTGGATGAGGTTGATTATCACCCTGCTGTAATTCCACCTGTTTTTGTCCCACTGTGATGCCCCCAATCATTCTGAAGTAATCTTTTTTACCTGTCTTGTAAGAGCTTGCTTTGTTTTATTTGATGGGGAAGAAATGCTGATAGAGTCAGTTGGAGTGAAAGGAAAAACATATCCTTTCTCCATCCATTCAGTTTTTTCTACTTTAGTGGCTGATTACCTACCCATGATCAAGGTAGGGAATGCAATTTAGGATATTCACAAAAGATTATTTAACTGGGCGACTCTTAAGAACTTTTAAAGGGAAACAATCAATTCAAGCACTATTTGAACAACTAAGGACTGCTTCTTTAGATTTCTGTCAGTGATATTGTGTAACTACACATATAGTAAAACTCTAGGTGAGATGGAATTCTTTTACCTCTGTAAAGTAATGTTTATTTCTTTAACTATGGACTTGATACACCCACATTCCCTGGATGTGCCTTCGGCATCCAGCATCAGAGCACATGTTCAGACCGCACCCCATTTGTTTTTCTGGTTAGGGTGCCCACCCCTATCATATATATAAAGGGTGGAGAATGGGGGAGAAGTGTCTTTTTACTCTCAGCTGCACTCAGAGGCACAGTTCTCACCATTCTTTTTTTTTCTGTTCACTCAGGCCCACTCATGATAGGCATTCTATGTGTAGGGTGGACTATACTCATGGGTGAATGATGTTTATTCTCTTACTACTAAATTCAATTCCTGTTTGTGGATGTTACTAGTCTCTGCTTCAAGTTTTTTATTTCTGTGGGAAAAAAGAAGCTGGACTAGAATTAAGATGTTCATTGTCTGCACAGATAGGGAGTTGTTTAAATCTGTGCAGAACTTTATTTACTTTTCTAGTGCTAGCATCAGTTGAACAAAAAGGCTTTGGGCAGCCTGTGGCACAGGGTTAAGCCAAGCCAATGCTTGTAATGCTGGCATCCCATATTGTGCTTGTTTGAGTCCTGGCTGCTCTACTGCAGATGCAGCTCCTTGGGAAGGCAGTGGATGAAGCCCAAGAACTTGGATGCTTGCTACCCATACTGGAGACCAGGATGGAGTTCCTGTATCCTGGCTTGGGCCTGGCCCAAATTTGGCTGTTGTAGCTGCTTGGCAGATTGAACCAGCAGATGGAAAGATTGATCTGTATATCCCTACCTTTATTTCTCTCTCGGTGTCTGTGTCTGTCACACTTTCAATATTTTTAAAAATAAAGTAAGTTATTTTTGTTTAAAGACTAGTTAAGGCCTACCTCTAGAGACTTGATTCCAGTTGGTCCCGGACATGCCTGGCTGCGGCCTGCTTCCTTCTGGGGTGAGTACGCCGAGGGGGGAGGCCTCCGTGACTGGGCATGTCCGGGACCCACCCAACACCCTCATTGGGTGGTGGGTGAACGGGATTGGGGAGGGGCGTAACCTCGGGCCTGCAGGATTTAACTTCCGGCTGCCAGAGGCGAGCCGAGGGCTGCGGGAGAGGACGTCTAGCTCGGATCACGAACACAGTCCGCCATGTGCCCATGGCTCATGGCGGGCTGGGCCCGGACATGCCTGGCTGCGGCCTGCTTCCTTCTGGGGTGAGTACGCCGAGGGGGGAGGCCTCCGTGACTGGGCATGTCCGGGACCCACCCAACACCCTCATTGGGTGGTGGGTGAACGGGATTGGGGAGGGGCGCAACCTCGGGCCTGCAGGATTTAACTTCCGGCTGCCAGAGGCGAGCCGAGGGCTGCGGGAGAGGACGTCTAGCTCGGATCCCGAACCCAGTCCACCATGTGCCCATGGCTCATGGCGGGCTGGGCCAGGGCGGCCAGTGCGCCATTTGGCGCCAGGCTGTGCCTACTGGCCGCCCGGCCGGGGAGCTCTGGGGTATTGGACATCTGAATCGCTGCTGAGATAGCTCTAGAGTGACCCCACTGTTTCTGGGATCTGAGTCAATCCTAAAGATTCCCAATGCCAGTAACTCTTCCTTTGAAGAACTCCCAATCCCTTAATAATGCTGAGCTTTGAACACCTATCAAGTAAAAGATAAGCTCCGGCTTGTGTAGCAGGCTGGCACCTAATGGTCCTCGGAGCAACCACGTGCAGGTGCGTGATTTACAGCTAGGAACGGTCCCAATCTGGGAAGCCACAGCTGGGACGAGGTTCCCACCAAGGGGTGTATGTGCTGGAATGGGGGCTGCGTTCTATCTAGGAAACAGTTGCTGTCACCCGAGGCACTAGTGTGGGCTGGGATTGGATACACCAGGCCGGTTCAGATCCCAGCACCATCTGGTGTTATGGAGAAACAGGGTAGATGTGGGACTGACTAGGCTGGGTCTCAATCCCCTTCTGAGCCATGTGTGAGCTGTATGTGGGTATGGACGAGCCATGGCTGGGCTGAAACATCCAACAACAAGAGTCAGAATGGGGTGAAAGCCAGCCAGGAAAAGCCACTGTTCCTGCTAGGACAGGAGGTGAACTGAGTAGGGTTGGCTCAAGAACCCCCTGGCAAGCGCAAAATCTGGCATTGGGAGGGGTTCTGATGGAGGAGCCTGGGCAACTCCTCTGGCAGGACACAGTCCCTGCAGGTAAGCGCGAGAAGCATGATTGGAAACAGCCCAGAATAGGCCATGGAAAGTTTCCCACTGGCATGCATTCGGCATGGGTCAGGAGCAGGCCAGGCTGAATCAGTTCATGTCATCCTCTGGCAAATCCGATCACCAGAACAGAGTGTGGAATGGGCCGGGTTTGGTTGCGACAAAACCAGTACACATTCTGGAACGCCAGGGCGTGGTTGCCTGTACTGGATATGAATGCAACACCCATCCAGCACACGTGAGATCCAGGAAGGGAGGGGCAGAGCTGGCGGGGGGGTTAAGGGGCTGGTCCCCTCGCTGGACAACCACTCCCACTGGAGAGTGTTGGCTGGGATAGAGACAGACACGACTAAGCAAGGCTACAACACCTGTGCGCTGCATGTGGACAAGAGCAGGGCCACAGCATCAGCTGGCAGAAGCTGGCACTGGGGACTAATTCTGTCGAGTCAAATCACAGGACCACCTAAAGAGTGCATAAACCGGGACAGAGAGACCTGGGAGGGAAAAAGTGGGTTCCCCCTTCTTGGGTCACTATTCCCGTGGGAGGGCATGAAAACTAGGACGGGGGCTGGGATGGCTGGACAGAGGCACTCAACAACATCTGTGAGGGCTGGATGGTTGAGTCGATTAGATAGAACTAAGCTTTAATACCCATTGACAAGTACCACAGCCAAATGGGATGGGGGACAGACTGGTCTTCTGCTACACAAATTGGCAAACCAGGGTAGGGGGCAGGCTTGGTGGGGGTTATTGTGGGTCGCCCCGACTAGGCTGCAGCTCCCACTGGTTGATGTAAGGGCCGAACCAGACTGGACTGCAACACCCATTGGTTCCAGTGCAACTCGGGACTGAAAACAGAACCAACACAGCAATTGCAACCACCAGCTGATCAGGGTGATGGACTGTGCCGGGCCCTGTGCTTGCTAGAACATACAAGAATCTGGTCTGGGAATACCTCAAAGTATCTTTGGAGATCTCCCCACTTGAACTGCTGGACTCAGAATTCTAACCAAGAAAAGACAGAAGACAGAATAGGACAATCATTCATCTCAGCTACATGTTGGCAGCGAAATATGGGACAAATGGAGACTTCATGATGGACCATATCAATCAGTGGACCACCTCATCGAGCGAAACTGGCAGTGACTCATAACTGGAGAACTATTAACTCCACTTGAGCACATATCTCAGAGCATGCCCCACATATGGGACTTGGGGTGGGCGGGAAACCGGGTGGGGCTTCTCCCTCAATACCCCCTTTTACCTCAGATACATGATGGAAACAATATGGACATAATAGCATTGCCCACCTCCCTATCCCCCTGAACCTTTTTTTTTTTTTTTTTTTTTTCCTTCTCTTTCTTGATTTTCCTTCAACTATAGTTAACTATGTAAAGATTGTCAACAATACAATAAAATGGATTATATATAAAAAAAAAAAAAAAAAAAAAAAAAAAAAAAAAAAAAGACTAGTTAAGGCCTACCTCTAGAGACTTGATTCCAGTTGGTCCTAGGTTGCTATATTTTAAAAGCCTCCTAGGTGATTCTACTACACTGAGAAGGCTGAGTAAAAGAAGTATATCTGCCTGCCATGAAAGGAGTACCTCACAAATGATTTTTAAAAACTTGAAAAAATTAGAAGGTTTCAAGACAGAAGATTAACCTTGAGGCAAATGATGTGAGAGCATGAGGACTCCTTGTAACCATGAGAGTAGCATTGAGGCAAAAGTGACAAGGCAGAGAAGCCAAGACAGTTCACTCACAGAGCTTGTATTTCAGAGGATATTTCAGAATCTTCCATCTTGATACACTGCACTCAGGATGGGCCAGACCTCGAGAAACAAGAGCAGGTCAAGCTGCCAGAGACTAGGCTGAGGTTTCCAAACACACAGTGCATGAAGATGGCTGTTGCTTGGGCAGGAGGGGTCTCCTCCTTCCGCTTTCCCATATCCTAGACACTTCCCTAACCCTAGCTAGAAAACCGTTGGCAAACTGCTTTCAGGGGAGGCACTTTCTTTGGGCACTGTACTTTCTCAATATCTTCCTTACTTGAAATAAATGCAGCTTTCTTTTGAGGGAGTACTTGAGGGCAGTTATTCAGAGGCACCTCAGGCAAACAGATCTCTGGTTTTCCAGGTTCCCTGAGTTCTGCTCCAGGGTAAGCAGAATGCACTGGTAGCTCCCTTACCTACCTCTTTTTTCTTCACTTTGCAAATTTCTCTTTCAACTGCTAAACAGACTTTAGATAATGCAAGGGATCTGCCAGATTTCAGAGGCTTAATATGATTCACCAGGGAAGATTTGAGTAACAATCCTCCCCCCTCCCAACCACACGCATACACCTAGACACACATATAGGCAGTTCTTGCTACTCTCATTTTACTGGTGTTGAGACTAACGCCCAGAGATGATATTATCTGCTTGAAGTCACAGATCTGCAAACACTAGCAGTGGCGTCACAGTAGCAGTATCTGCCTATCTTGTCCAGTACCCTTGGCAAAGCAGCCAGCTTCATCTCCTGAGCAATCAGGCGTCTCCATGTCAGCTGATGATTTACATGCTCCAGAGGATGGTGCCATGCGATGTTCAGAGTTTGGCCCATTCCTCGTGTAACTGATATGTCCTTAGCTTTCACCACTCTGGTTTTACAGCCAGTCCACAAAGCTTAAAATCCAAATTACAGCTGGATCCACACAGCTGGGAAGTCCACTCTTCTGCAGGATCCATATCCTCCTCCTTCCTCCCATCTCCCCAGCCTCCCCTAAGACTTGCTTCCATCCCCTGTCAGTTCCCTGCTTCCACAGGCCTCCTCCATGGCCCTGAGAGGAGCCCTAGCTGTGTGTTCGAATGGGCACAGGTTTTCATAAAATCTGCAAAATTTTTAATCATTATCAGTTAAGAAATTAGCTACTTCTACTCCTTTATACTTTCCCTGATTACTGTGGTATCAGAGTGGTTATGGACTCCCCACCCCCACACCTTTTTTTAAAAACAGGATTTGTTTAAGAGACAAAAACAAGCATTTTCTAAGTTAGACCTAAGAAAAAAATTTAAGAAGTTGAAGATATACTACTTTTTAAAAGATTTATTCTATTTTTTTATTTGAAAAGCAGATACACAAAAAGAGACACAGAGAGAAAGATCTTCCATCCACTGGTTCACTCCCTAAGTGGCCGCAACAGCCAGAGCTGAGCTGATCCAAAGCCAGGAGCTAAGAGCTTTTTCCCTCTGTCTCATGTGGATGCAGGGTCCTAAGGCCTAAGGCCATCTTCGACTGCTTTCTTAGAACATAAACAGGGAGCTGTATGGAAGTGGAGCAGCCAGACATCTAACTGGCACCTGTATGGAATCCTGGTGCACCGAAAGTGAGGATTTTAGCCACTAGGCTATCACGCCGGGCTCTGAAGATACACTGTTTTTAAGAGCTTTATCCCAGTGTCATTTATGTACAGAAAATAGCATATATTTGAAGTGGACAATTTGGTAAGCTTTTACTTATATATCACCAGAGAAATCACCATCAAATCAGGTTTTGAAGATAGCCAACAATTCCCTCATCCCTTTCTGTAATCCCACCCTCTGGGGCCCTCACCTGTTCCCCAGGCAACCACAGATCTCTTTTCAGTCAGTACAGATTTGTTTGCCCTTGCCACAAGAAGAAATAGCACAGTATGTATACCTTTTTTTGTCTAGCTTTTCTCGTTATAATTAGCTTAAGATTCATCATGTTGTTGTTGTGAGTGAATAATTTATTTCCAAACAGCATTCCATGTATAGATGTGCCACAGTTCACTTATTCAGTGGGTGAAAGACATTGTGTTATTTTCAGTTTGGATACATAAGCTTTCATTTCTGAGTAAATTCCTGGAATTAGAATGACTAGGTCATAAGTAATAAACATTTCACTTTTAAGAAACTGCCAGACTTTCTAAAGCAGTTGCATCATTTTACATTCCTACTAGCAATGTATGAAGATTTTAGTTAATGTCTATCTTTGTCTATGCTTAGTATGATCAGTCTTTCATTTTGGCCATGTTAATAAATGCAGAAGAATCTTAATGTAATTTTAAGACACATGTACTTTTTGCTACCTCTTTCTTTTCTGTTAGTGGACCCTCCAAATACTTCCAATTTTGGATTATTAATCTTTTTACTAGGTTTTTAGAGTTCTTCGTGCATGTGAGGAGCTGTCCTCGGGCCTGCCTGGGCTCCAGGGCTGCTCCCTTCGGGGTAAGTACACCAAGGGGGAAGTCTCCGGGGCTGGGCTCTGCAGGCCCGGGGCCGGGGGCCCACCTGCCACTCTCATTGAATGGTGGACGGGTTTGGGAAGGGGTGCGACCTTGGGCCTGGGGGTTTAAACTTCCTGCAGCCTCCTGGCTGCTGGGGGGCTTCGGGAAAGGGTGTCTTGCTCAGATCCCAATTCCAGTCACCACGTGCACATGGTGAGCTGTCCCCAGGTGGCCAGTGCGCCAATTGGCGCCAGGTTCCGCCTGCTGGCTGCCTGGCCATGGAGCTCTGGGGTTTTGGTTCTTTGATTCGCTGCTTAGGTAGCTCTAGGTTGAACCTGCAGTACTTCTGGGTAGTGAATTAATCCTAAAGATTCCCAATGACAGTAACTCTTCAGCTCTGAAGAACTTGTAATCACTTAACAATGCTGAGCACCCAACACTAGTTCATGCAAAAGCTAAGGCTTGGTGCTTGTCCAGCAAGATATCCTATTACCTGACATGATGATGGATCAGGAAACGGGTCATATTAGGCAGGGCCATGACATTAACTAGCATTCGAGAACCATATCTGGGGGTAGATTCTGTGGTGGATGTGTGGGCCAAACCCTGTGGAAATTCTAGCCCCACTGGTTATCTTAAGAGTTGGGGTAGTGATGGACTAAGCTAGGTATGATCAAGGAGCCTGCCATCAATCACAAGTAAAGGAACCCACAACAGTCTGGTCAGGCAGAAGCACCTGAATGTGCATCCTGAATAGGATATGGGGTGGGCCGGGCTGCAACGTTCACCAGCTCATACAAGGCCAAATGGGAGGCCAGACTATGCTGGACACTGGCCTAAAACCCAATGGCATGTATGAGAACTGGGTCTGGGAGTGATCAAGTGGAGGAACTTGGGAAACTCCCCTGGTGGGTCATAGCTCCCGCTGGTGAACACATGGTCCAGACCTGGGGGTCAGACAACCTGGGCAAAGTATCTCCAACAGCTGGCTAATGTATGTATTGGTAGTGGAACGGGATGTACTGGGCAGGACTGAGCAACCCTTAGCCTACAAGTGAAATTAGAAGTCAGGATGGAGCACAGGTCATGCCAAGCTAGGCTCTTGCACCTACTGGTCTGCGTGAGTCAGGGATGTTAAGCCACAGTGTCTAAGGCAGAAGCCAGGACAGGTGAGGGGCTGAGCCAAGCTGAGTCAGAGCAACCACTGGCATGCGTGTGATCTATGGCTGGGAACAGGCCTGGTTAGGGAGCTAAGGGGACACCCTAGCTGGGTTGAGGTTCCTACCAAGGGGCACGTGGACTGGAATGGGGGCTGCGTTCTGATCAGGACACAGTTGTAGTCTCACTTAGCATAAGTGTGGAGTGGGACTGGATGCACCAAGGCAGGTCAGACCCCAACACCGTCTGGTGTCCTGGAGGACCAGGGTAGATGTGGGACAGACTAGGCTAGGTCTCAGCCCCTGCTGAGCCATGTGTGAGCCGTATGTGGGGATATACGAGCCTTGTCTGAGCTGAAACATCCAACAGCAAGAGCCAGTTTGGGTTGAAGGCCAGTCAGGAAAAGCCACTGTTCCTGCTAGGACAGGAAGTGAACTGAGTAGGGCTGGCTCATGGACCCCCTGGTATGTGCAAAATCTGGCATTGGGAGAGGTTCTGATGGAGGAGCCTGGGCAACTCCTCTGGCAGGATACAGTCCCTGCAGGTAAGCACAAGAAGCATGATAGGAAACAGCCCGAACAGGCCATGGAAAGTTTCCCACTGGCATACATTTGGCATGGGTCGGAGGCAGACCAGGCTGAGTCAGTTCACATCATCTACTGGCAAATCTGAGCACCAGAATAGAGTGTGGGTTGGGCCAGGTTCGGTCGTGACAAAAACCAGTGCACACTACGGAATGCCAAGGTGAGGTTGCCTGTACTGGATGTGACTGCAGCACCCATGCAGCATGTGTGAGAACCAGGAAGGGAGGGGGCAGAGCTGGCAAAGGGGATAAGGGGGGAAGTTCCCTTGCTGGACAGCCACTCCCACCGGAGAGAGTGAGCTGGGATGGGGGCAGACCAGGCTCAACAGACTCACCTGTGGGCCTCATGTGACCTAGATCAGGGAAAAGCCAGGCTGGGCTGATTATTCCTACTGGTGCAAACAAAATTAGAATGGATGAGGGTTGTTTGGGCTTAGTTGCAGCATCAGCTGGCAGAAACTGGCACTGGGAGCTAATTCTGTCAAGTCAAACCACAAAACCACCTGTAGCATGCATAATCCGGGAGTGAGAGAGACCTGGGAGGGAAATAGTGGGCTCCTCCCTCTTGGGTTACCACTCCCATTGAGGGCACGAAAACTGGGACAGGGGGTGGGGTGGCTAGACAGAGAAGCACTCAACAACATCCGTGAGGGCTGGAGAGTTGAGCTGGTTAGATGGAACTAAGCTTCAATACCCATCGACATGTACCAGAGCCAAATGGGATGTGGGACAGACTGGACTAGTCTGATGCACATACTGGCAAATCAGGGTAGGGGGCGGGCCTGATGGGGGTTATTGTGGATCACTCTGACTTGGCTGCAGCTCCCACTGGTTTATGTGAGGGCTGAGTATGTGCTGGGCAGAACCAGACTGGACTGCAACACCCATGGGTTCCAGTGCAAGTTGGGGCTGGAAACAGAACCAACCCAGCAATTGCAACCACCAGCTGATTGGGGCAATGGACTGTGCCGGGCCCTGTACATGCTAGTACATACAAGAATCTGGTCTGGGAACACCTCAAAGTTTCTTTTGGAGATCTCCCCAATCGAACTGCTGGACTCAGAACCCTAACCAAGAAAAGACAGAGGACAGACCAAGTCAATCAACCACCTCAGCTATATGTTGGCAGTGAAATACTGGGCAAATGGAGACTCTAAGATGGACTGTGTCAATCAGTGGATTCTTCAACTACCTCATCGTGGTTGGAGTGGCGAGATTGGCAGCGATTCATAACTGGTGAACTATCAAAACCACTTGAGCAGGACCCTCGGAGCATGTCCCATGTCAAGGACCCTGGGATGAGTGGGAGGGTGGGTGGGGCTTCTTCCTTTATCTCTCTCTTTACCCCAGATACAGGAAAAAAAAAGTGGTTTATGCAGTTATGACAACCTTGAGATGCCTCTGCCCTGTTGTCCGATTAAACGGATCCTGCCCCTCCCACCAGGAACACTATCCAGCTTTTCTCTTTAACAAAGCTCCCCTGACTCCTTTGCCATTCAAAATGTGCCATCTAAACTCAGTAAGGATATTGACAAAAAAGCATGCATAAATCCTTTCTGTCCAGCCCTGGGAGGGTGGAGAAAGTGTCTTACCTATTGTTGTGTCATCAGGGCCTAGTGGAAAATGTTGTAGCATAAGTTGAAACTGCTGCCAATTTTCTTTTAATTGAGGAAGATATGCCAAATCTCCACTCCATGTTAGGTGCTATGTTGCACTCTGTGGGAGTAACCTGGTTCCCTGCCCACAAGTAACAAGCTAAGTAATTTGGAAGTCTCCCAGTTAGTGATGGACCCATAGCTCAAACCCAGCTTACCAGCTGCTGGAGCTCAAACTGGCTTCCCATGTCAGTGTCCCTGGGTACCTAACTGCATCAGGCTGTCTTTGCTCCTGATTTTGAAGGCACCAGGGAGAGGCTTTGCTCATAAGTAGTCGGGGACATTTCAGATGGTTTTCAAATAAAGCCCTAACTGTGCAGATAATTAAGAAATGAATCATGTTGGAGAGAGCAAGAAGTAGTGATCTGTTGAAGCCCACTTTGACACTGGGATATGCATTTAAACACACAACACAGAGTTATAAAAGGCAACTATACTAAGATTGCAGTCACATTAAAGATAAAATTGCCTTATAAATTTTTAGAGAATGATAAATGACACTGTCATCTTGGGAAATTTTTCCCTAACAAACCATGTGTTATGGAGCCCCGGATGAATGAGTGTCTGCCTTCCTTTTCACCTCTCCATATTTTGTTCCAGGAGATCAAAAGGAAACTATCTCACTTTAAGTTTGACTCTTTGCTTGTTGAGGTTTCTACCAAGTTGAACTTAAACCAAGAAAAGCCATTCCATGTTGACCTGATAGCAGAATGCATTTTGCTGCATAAAAGTTTAATAATGGAAGATTGTTATTTTTAATCTCCTCATTTAACTAATTAATGCCAATTAATGCCCTCCCTGTCAAGAAGAGATGTTGTCCAGTCTTGACTGTTGATATTTTAGCCAGCAATACTTTTGTGTTTGGAGGAAAAAGTAGCAACTGTATCAAGAACCACTGAGTTTCCTCAAAAGGTCAGGAGAATTAAACCGTTAGGGAAATGTTTAAGGGTAGGAGGAGCCAGAGAACCTACAGAAAAATGCAGTTTCTTCAAATTAGACATTGGGAGTGGCAACAGATAAGAGTAACTGGCAATGGGTGATATCCTTTTTATTGGCTAGAAACACACTGGCAGGAACTTTAACTACTAAATTTACTTGCAAGTTCTCCAAATGGAGTGATCATATTGCACCATGATTGCTTTTTCATAACGTGCTACTTTGCAAACAAATTCCTGGTACATTGTAAAATATTGATTTCCAATCCTCAATGTAAGTATAACAATGGAGCCTGTGCATTACACACCCCACCTGCAGAACATGAGCTTCACTATTCACCAAGTATGGACATATCGGTAGTACTTATGGTTAGAGCACACAGTCTTCATTTTGAAAGTCTTAAATCCTCCAGGAGCTGTTTATCCAAAATTGGCATCCAGTAGTGGCATCTTGGGATATCCCTGCTTGGCAAAGCATGTGTAGTCTGGTCTGATTACAGCTAATAAATCTAAAACTAGAGCCACTGACCTCGGGAAGACAGGTGTCCTCTCACCCCAGCAGATTCACATTCTTGGCAATGACATGTGTGCTTGATTAAATTTGAACCCTGTTCTATTTGTTCAGGTATCCAGCCAGTGCAGTGACCCCTTCACAAAGAATGAAGAGTTTTCAACTCCTCCCCAAATAAGTAGTTCTGTAATTAACTGAGCATTACAATTTCCAAAATAAGTGTTTGCTTGCCTGAATGCAATACAACATTATTCATTAATGAATTAAACTAATTCAGTATCTATTGAATATTGACCCTGTGTCAAGAACTTGGCAGGCCGTGGAGATAGAAATATTAATATCAAGGAATCTTTTTCATTAATAAACTCAATATAGAAATGCAATATTAGTTTGGGGAATCCAGAGTAGATCATATTTTATCCATCTTTTTAAAAAAGATTTATTTGGGCCCGGCGGCGTGGCCTAGCGGCTAAAAGTCCTCGCCTTAAAAGCCCCGGGATCCCATATGGGCGCCGGTTCTAATCCCGGCAGCTCCACTTCCCATCCAGCTCCCTGCTTGTGGCCTGGGAAGGCAGTCGAGGACGGCCCAAGGCTTTGGGACACTGCGCCCGCGTGGGAGACCCGGAAGAGGTTCCCTGTTCCCGGCTTCGGATCGGCGCGTACCGGCCCGTTGCGGCTCACTTGGGGAGTGAAACATCGGATGGAAGATCTTCCTGTCTGTCTCTCCTCCTCTCTGTATATCCGGCTTTCCAATAATAATAAAATCTTTAAAAAAAAAAAAGATTTATTTATTTTTATTACAAAGTCAGATAAACAAAGAGGAGGAGAGACGGAGAGGAAGTTCTTCTGTCTGATGATTCACTTCCCAAGTGACCGCCACGGCCGGTGCTGCGTTGATCTGAAGCCAGGAGCTTCTTCCAGGTCTCCCACATGGGTTCAGGGTTCCAAGGCTTTGGTCTCTTCTTGACTGCTTCCCCAGGCCACAAGCAGGGAGCTAGATGGGAAGCAGATCCCCTGGATTAGAACCATATTCATATGGGATCCTAGCATGTGCAAGGCAAGGATTTAGCCACTAGGCTGCTGCACCAGGCCCCAGTCATGTGTCTTTAAAAAAATCAGCTGACCTAAGTAAAGGGCACTCTCGGGCTCCTCTGTAAAAAATTCTCCTGGAGTCTTAGCACCACATTCTGTTCTTTATTAGATGCTCCGTGTGAACCTCGAATGACAGTTTGGGTACTCGCTTAATAACATGGATCTACTTTATTTATTTTTAAGTTGTTTTGGAGAGAAGGATTGTGACTAGATAAGTATTAAATTTACGTTGTAAAAACAAATTGGAAATGAGCAGACATGTAGCACAGCAATTAAGATGCCAGTGAGGTTGTCAACATCGATATACCAGAGTGGCTAGTTTGTGTCCTGGTTCTGCTCTCTATCCCAACTTCCTGTTAAGATGCACTCTAGAAGATAACAGGTGATGGGTCAAGTACTTTGGTCCCTGCCACTTCCATGGATTGAGTTCCCAGCTGTTGACTTGGCCTGGGTCACTCCTACCCATTTTTGGCAGTTGAGTAGAAAGCCAGTGGATGGAAAAACTTTTCCTTTTCAGAGTAAAAATAAGACATTTAAAAATATTTGGAAACAATGTTAAAAAGATAAAGCATAACAATAATAATTTTCAATATACCATCCAAGAAGTATGAAGCCATGCTTTTATCACATTTTAAGTAAAGGGGTCATGTTAAACATATTTTGCCCTCCTTTCTTTAAAAACAAAAAAGATTTGTTTATTTTTGTTTGAAGGGCAGATATTTACAAAGAGAAGGAGAGACAGACAGAGAGGGGGATCTTCCATCTACTGGTTTACTCTCCAAATGACAACAGCAGCCAGAGCTGAGCTGAGAAGAAGCTGGGAATCAAGAGCTTGTTCCTCATATTCCACGTGGATGCAGAACCCCAAGAACTGGGGCTGTCCTCCACCTCTTTCCCAGGCCTTAAGCAGAGAACTGGATCAGAAGTGCAGCAGCCAGGACACAAACCAGCATCCATATGGAATGCTGGCACTAGCATGCAGAGGATTAGCCAGCACTACCATGCCGTCATCTCCGTGCCTCTTCCATCACTAATGGTGTATCATGAACATATTCCCACGCCATTAAATATAGATTTTCATTGTTATTTTAAACTATGTCTTTGTATTTCATTGTTTTGTACCTTAATTTATTCAGGAGTTCCTGTACTGATGAACACCTAGATTATTTCCAAATGCTTCCTGCTATGAACACTCTAATAATGAATATCTTTGTGTTTGAAACTTTATACCTTATCTAATGTTTTCCATAAAATTAGTTCCTAAAAGTGATTTTACATATTTCTATTATTTTTTTGATTTGTTGTCAAACTCCTTTTTGAGTATGATGCTTCCCTCATTTAGGGCCTGAATTTATAAATTCTAATTAAGAATATTAATTAATATTATAATTAATATTAAGGCTATTTTTGGGACCAAAGATAGAAACTCGTGACAATAATTAAAAATATTTTCACTTCTATATTTCTTTCTTGAACTGAGGAATATTACTTTTAAAACTGAGGAGCATTTTTTAAAGGACTTATTTATTATTTGAAAGGCAGATTTACAGAGAGAAAGTGAAACAGAGAGAGAGAGAGAGAGCTCTTCCATCTGCTGGTTTGCTCCCCAGATGGCCACGATGGCTGGAACTGAGCTAATCTGAAGCCAGGAACCAGGAGCTTTTTGCAGGTCTTCCACGTGGGTGTAGGAATCCAAGGACTCCAGCCATACTTCCCTGCTTTCCCACTCTGTAAACAAGGAACTGAATCAGAAGTAGAGCAGCCAGGACATGAACCCATGCCCATAAGGGATGCCATCACCACTGGTGGAAAATTAGCTAGCCCTGAGATCTGTGACTTTTAAAAAAGTGAAATACAGAAAGTGTACACAAAATTTCACAGATATAAAGTGAGCTTAATAAAGATATGTAAACACACACATACATGAAGAAACATGATTGGGGTGGCACTGTGTTGTGGCCAGTTTTGCTGCCACCTACAACCTATATGAGCTCACATTCAAGTCCTGGCTGTTCCACTTTTCACCATGCTCCCTGCAAATGCACCTGCAAAAGCAGTGAAAAATAGCCCTAGCTCTTGGGTCCCTGGCATCCACATGAGGGGGAGTGGGATGAAGCTCCAGGCTTCTGAGTTTAGCCTTGGTCATTATGGCCATTTGAGAAGTGAACCAGCAGATGATGGAACATATCTCTTTCTCCCTCTCTCCTTCTCTCTCTCTGTAATTTTATCTTTCTAATAAAATAAAGAAGAAGTAAAGCTTTTTCTCTTAAAAAAGAAATACCATTACCAAAAACCCAGGAATCTTCTTTGCCTTCTTGCAATCACTATGTACCATGACCATATTCTTCTTAGGAAGCTTCCAGGCAATGATTGGGCACAGAGCTGGTACAAGTGACTGGGTATTTCTGCTCAATATGGGCCTGCAATGGTGTGGGCCGAGATCTTCTTAGTACTGTTTCTCAGTCTGAGAGTCTTCTTACTCAGTCCTCCTTTTTCCCTCTGCTTTTACAGATGCCAGACCTGCATCGTGACCTGGAGACTTTCTGTGACTATGTCCTGCTCTTTTCCCCTGTGGTTCTTTAACAGGTATGACCCATAATAAATCTCTCATACTTCAAAGCAGCCTTGATGACTGCTTCTGGAAGGACGCAGTCAACATTGTTGATACGGGATGTGATCTGAAACAGCAAGCTGAACATAGGGATTGGACCACATGCTTCCCAGGTGGCCAGCGAAGCCCATCCTCAGTGTTATGTGGGGCAGGGTAGTCCCCAACATAAATACTAGCCTAGTTGCTAACAGTATCATTAGTAGGACCTTGAAAGTGATGGTAAGTGGAGATTGCAATGATGTGATGATTCAAGCCTTTGAAAAGCATGGGATCAAGGGAAGGGTAAGAAGGCACAAGTATGACAGTATGATCAGCTGATTCCTGAAAACCTGATTGTACATCCCGCAGAGGAATAATTGGCAAGAGAGTGAAGTTGACAAATAGTTATACCTAAGTGTAAGAGTTGGCAGAGTTAACACAACTGAGGCACATACTCAGTATATAACATTGCCCCTCCTTTCCCACACACAATGGTTGAATGCTCATTCTGGTAGAGAAAATAGGGGGTCATGAAATATGAGGTAGAAACCCATGGGTAGATTCCATCAGAGATAATGTCTCCATACACACCCATGAAGCTCACCAATCTGTTAAGTGTCTCACCCTGCCTTAAGCCAGAGAGCACTGCAGGAGCCCCCTTCCTCTTTGGGTACTGGGTGCTCTTCTCAAGAGCTGTACCTGCTTTTTTTGCTGGCTGCCAGGTTGATAATTAGAGGTGTATTTCAGCATAACTTGACCTAGGACATACTGGGCTGCTAAAGCTGCTGTTGTCCCTCCCTCTGCTCATACCTTTGACCAGGTTGGGGAAGAGGGAGGAAAACCCACAGGTGGGTCTGGTCAGTGTTTGGGTACAAGCTTTGTCACTGGAATTGGCACAATGGGCACCTGAGTTGAGTAACCATAGTAGCAGAGATGGAAGCTATGGAGGGCTCCAAAAGCATGGAATCCCGTATCAAATAGAACTGCTTTTCCCAACTCCTAGCAGGCAATCTGTCAGTAGCAGAGAGCAATCTCTTCCCCCGCTTGGTTCTTTTCCTTAAGGGGACTCAATAATAATAGATCGACTAATTGTGCCCTTTCTGTCCTGAGGCTGCATTTTGTTTTCTCATGGACACTTACTTAAGTCTGCATTTGTTCCTCTCATCCTTAGAGAGATTTCTCTCATTACCTAGGAACTTAGAGACAGTTTGATTCAGATATGAACTCTGATGCAGTGTAGCCTCTAGCCAGGAGCCCCAGCTGCTATGGTCTGAATGTTCGTGTCCTCTGCCAAATTCATCTGTTGAAATCCTATCCATTGAGGCAATGTTTTGAGGAGGTGGAAGGTAGTTTACCTTTGAAAGGTAATTAGGTCATGAGGATGGAGCCTTCATGAATGGGACTCTTGGTCCTTATGAAGGCCTGAGGGAACTTGTTTTTCTCTCTTACCATATGAGGACACAGCCAGAAGCCAATAGTTGCAAGATCTGTTGCTGCTTTGATCCTGAGCTTCCCAGAACAATGAGAAATAAGTTTCTTTTTTTTTCCCAATGTGTGGCGTTTTGTTTTAGCAGCCTAGACTAAGGCTTCAGTTAAAACAAATGAAGTGTGAGTGTGGAGTCATGACTTGGGATTTTCTGTAGCATCCAGAAACTGCCAGCCTCAGAGGGCTGGAAGAGCCAACTGAGAACATGGCTGGAATGTCCATCCTGGAGATGAGACTCCTGGGACATGGCCCTCCTCCAAGGTGTGACCAATGCACTGAATCAGAGGCCTCTTTCTGGTGCTGAGTCCCCAACAGGAAGAAAATATGGGACTTTAGCCTAAGAAGCAGAAATGGGAGTGAGCCCCTGGAGGATTTTGTTTCCTACCTGGAACTCTGGTCTGCAGAGCTAAAGGACCTGCTAAAAGGGGGCTCTCTGACCAGCAAATCTGGGAAGTACAAGTTATAGCTGCCATGCAGGCAACAGGAAGAGTTGCTATCTTGACAAAGGTCATTGTCATAAGTAGAAGTCAAAGGGGCCTCAGTGTGTTCATTTTGAAAGATTTACTTATTTTTGTTTGAAAAGCAGATATTTACAGTCAAAAGAGCGATGGTGAGAGAGAACTTATATCTGCCGGTTCATTGCAATAGCCAGAGCTGAGCTGATCTAGAACCAGGAGCCAGAAACTTCTTCTGGGTCTCCCATGCAGGTGCAGAGTCACAGGCTTTGGACCATCCTCCACTATCTTCTCAGGCAACTAGCAGGGAGCTGGATTGGCAGTGCAGCTGCCTGGACACGAACCGGTGCCCATATGTGATGCTGATATCACAGGTGGAAGACTCATCTGTACCAGCCCCACTAACTTCATTTTTACTCTAGGTTCCTGCCTCATGCAGAGATTCTAAGTGGAGACTAGTAACATGTGTGAACAGAAACGGGATTTATTTGAAAGTGAGGGATAGGGCCCGGTGGCGTGGCCTAGCGGCTAAAGTCCTCGCCTTGAACGCCCCGGGATCCCATATGGGCACCGGTTCTGATCCCAGCAGCTCCACTTTCCATCTAGCTCCCTGCCTGTGGCCTGGGAAAGCAGTCGAGGACGGCCCAGGGCTTTGGGACCCTGCACTCGCGTGGGAGACCTGGAAGAGGTTCCTGGTTCCCGGCTTCGGATCGGCGTGCACTGGCTGTTGCGGCTCACTTGGGGAGTCAAACAACGGATGGAGGATCTTCCTCTCTGTCTCTCCTCCTCTCTGTATATCCGGTTTTCCAATAACAATAAAATCTTAAAAAAAAATGAGGGATAAATATGCATTCATGCAAACACCCATCATGAAAGGGCCAGAGGGGTGCCCATGAGAGAGAAAAAGTGAGCCATCCCTCTAAGTGTGGTCCATGGCAAAATGGCCCTCTCCCCTCTTCTCAGGCTCTTTTATGAGGCAGGGGGAGCTACTTTAATCAGACCAAATGGAGTGGGCTCTTAGCATGTGCCCTGGTTCCAGGTAAGACAGATGCATCCTGGGAACGTGAACATATAAAGCCAACAAAGCTACATTGCACTGTTGTAAGACATCCAGCTCACTTAAGCTATAACTGGTTGGACATAGCAGATAGGAAGCAAGGCTCCTTTTAGACCATGGGAGCAGGAGCGAATACCTGTGGAACTCCAGTGACCCATTTGGGTGCCTCTCGGCCCTCTGTTGTAGAACTGTGACCATGAAAGGCCAAGTCAAATGACTGCAGCCTGAGAATGATGTGATTATCAATGGCTCAAAGTGGAGGGATTTGAAGGTGTGGTTCCCTGAGCCTGAGGGGGGGGGGGTAATGGTGGCAAGATGGCCTGCTATGCCTCCTATAAACACCTGAAGGGAATCAATTGTCTCATGTGTGCTTGCCCAACAAGTATGAGACACATTTAAAAGCATCCTGTACCTACTTTATAGTAACGGTTAACCCAGGTATACATCTCCTTCAATTTACATAATTGTGACACTGAGGCTTTTTTGTTTTAGAATCAAGAATGACATTGGCCACATGTCCTCTAATTTTCAGCACTCCAGAGAACAGAGCCCTTGGAGACATGCAATCTGCAGCATTTTAGTCTTTCTCCCAGGGAGGTTATTTTTATGACAGCTCTGTAGTGACCAGTGTCCTTCCATGCCTCAGAAAGAGCCATTTTCTTTCTTCAGACTAATTGTGTATTTTTTTAATTATTTTTTTATTATATTGTTGACAGTCTTTACATAGTTAATTATGGTAAAAAAAAAAAAAAGGTTCAGGGACTATAGGGAAGTGGGTAAGACTATTATGTCCATATTGTTTCCTTCATGTATCTGAGGTAAAGGGGGATATTGAGGGAGAAGCCCCACCCAGTTTCCCACCTACCCCAAGTCCCAGATGTGGGGCATGCTCTGAGATACTTGCTCAAATACTTGCTCAAGTGGTTTTAATAGGTCACCAGTTATGAATTGCTGCCATTTTTGCCACTCCCAGCACATGAGGTCGTTGAAGAATCCACTGATTGACACAGTCCATCTTAGAGTCTCCATCTGCCCAGTATTTCACTGCCAACATATAGCTGAGGTGGTTGATTGACTTGTTCTGTCCTCTGTCTTTTCTTGGTTAGGGTTCTGAGTCCAACAGTTCGATTGGGGAGATCTCCAAAGAAACTTTGAGGTATTCCCAGACCAGATTCTTGTAGGTTCTAGTAAGCACAGGGCCTGGCACAGTCCATTGCCCCAATCAGCTGGTGGTTGCAATTGCTGTTTCCAGCCCCGACTTCCACTGGAACCAATTGGTGTTGCAGTCCAGTCTGGTTCTGCCCAGCACATACTCAGCCCTTATATCAGAAAGAGCCATTTTTAGGAATAAGGAGAGCAGTATTGTACATTAAGCAGAACTGGTGATGTACTATACACTCACATTGTGGAAACCTAAGCTAGGATTCAGTTTGACAAGCATGAGAACTGAAGTGATCAAAACACATAATGGAAACATTCTTGGAAATACAAAAAATAAGGGTGCCAGAGGCATCTGTCAGTGCAGAGGCCTACAAAGCCAACGATCACCCAGGGGCCTGGACTTGGATGCCAGTGGGTCATGCCCTCTTGTGAGGCATCCTTATGACTTTATTTTTTAAATTTCATGATACAATTCCATAGAATCTGGGATTCCATCCCAACAAATTTCCACCCCCCCCGACTGATTTTCCTCATATTATTACAATAGTATAGTCCTTCATAAGGAGTCATGATTCTATCAGCCTGTTATTTAAGTGTGCCCCGACATTGCTGGTACGGACAGTGTCAGGCAGCATGACTCTTTTTTTAAACGTGAATCCTTTGGGGTTAGATTTTGGCACAGCAATAAAGACACTGGTTGAAAAGCCAGTGTTGTGGTACAGTGGGTTCAGCTGCCATTGTTAAGTAGTATCTCATATCAGAAAACCAGTTCAAGTTCAACCACTGTAGTGTGTGTGTGTGTGTGTACAGTGCCACCAGTCCAGCTTCTTAACTATTTATATTTATATATTTATTTATCATCCTGCAATATACAATGCCTGACTCAGGGGCCCTGACTTTTATCAGGTTATCTACTGAACCTTGTTTTTTTTTTGTTGTTGTTGTTGATAAATTGATGGTAGTGCTATAAAGAATATTTTGGTAATATGCTCAAAGCATTTAACACAGGGACCAGCATTGTGGTGTATCAAGTAAAGTGATGCCCACATTCTTTTTGAATGCCAGTTTATGGTCTAGCTGCTCTGCTTCTGACCCAGCTCCATTGTTCATGACCTAGAAAAGTGATGGAAGATGATGCAAGTGCTTGGTCCCCTGCATTCACATGGGAGACCCAGGTGAATCTCCTGGCTTCAGTCTGGCCCAGCCCTGGCTTGTTGCAGCCATTTGAGGGAGGGAACAAGTGGATGGAAGATTCTCTCTCATATAAAGAAAAAAAACTTTTTAAAATATTTAGCATGATACCTGCCATACAGAAAATGTCACAGTAATTATCATTAAACAAACTCTTCTGTAAACTTTTTCTGTGTGCTTCTTCAGTGTAAATTCCTGCCAGGCATGCCTACTCATTCCTCCATATTTATATTTGTAGCAGGACAAGAGTTAGTGGGGCAGGCAGTGAGGTCCAAGGGAGGGCCCATGGAGCCCTGAGGTTGGTTAACTCCTGGATTTCTCCTGCATTTGCCACCTTCAGTGCTTATTTCTCTGGTTGTTCAGGTGTCTTTTGCTCTGGAATTCCCAGTCTCACATGGCCTCCCTCTTGTTTGACTTCAGACAAATGATTAACCACACAAAACAACCATTAGCCCTCTTTTTAAGGACATCAGTGACCTCCGTGAGTCTAAAGCCACAATCACTTTCTCCTCCACCTGCCTGCAGTGTGTTATTCACAGATCACACTCCCTCTGGCTCTGTCAGAAGCATCTTCACTGCCTTCTCTGAGCACTGTCTCCTTCAGGCCATTTCAGTCACCCTTGGGGTTCAGCTTGTGTTCTTGCACTAGGACTCCTAAAAATCTAGCTGCTACTTCAGCTCCAGACCCAGTTCAGATCACCTTCCAGCTGGCTTCAGTCCCTGTGCCACAACAACTCAGAATTAAGCCTTGCTTCATTCATGCGCAAGTCTTCCAGGTTCTCCCTGGCTTAGTGTGGGTAGGGAACAGCCCCGCTCCTCCTGTGCCAGACTCTTCATTTGACCTTCACAGCACTCTGTGAGGAACAATTGCTGGGAACAAAAATTTCAGGAAGGGAAGAAAATCTGATCCAGGTCTGGGGGAATCCAGACCCCGTGTTCTTCCCAGTATGTAGGCCTGTCTTCCTTCATTTACTCAGCAGATCTTCTGATCTACCAAGCTAGGCTGGATGCCACCTGCCCTCTCCTGGCTTGTGGTTTCTTCAGACACGCAGGAGGTCCAATGAATACAGTAGGGTGGAAAGCACTGTGACGGGGTCCTAGGGCCAGAAAAAGCTCCACCAAAAAGAAAGCACCTATGTGGAATCAGGAGGGAAAAAAAAAAAGGCTGGCAGGAATTACTCAGGAATAGAAGGCAGGTGAGAAAGTGATCTTGGACCAAGAAAATGGCCAGCACTGAGTGAATGTACTAGAAACCATCAACAGGGCAGCCTGGAAGCTTCAAGCAGCTCAGAGTGGCAGGAGGCAGAGCAAAAAGAGTCTGGGATTTACAGGGGGAAAAATGATGGTATTAGTGCGGAAAGAATGGTCTTACTTTCCTGTAGCCCTTGACCCTTTGTCCCCTAATGAACTAAGTAAGATTATTAAAAAAAAAAAAAAGCAATGACCAAGCAACTTTGTAATATGGTGAAAGTTATTCAGCACAGGATGAAGGGAGCTTGATGAGCCCAATAAAACTAAATTTAACAAAATCATACCTAAAGTAATTATAGTAAATATTGATTACTAAGAATATTAACATGAAATCTTAAAAATAAAAAAAGTCTGGGATGAGAGTCAGCAGAGAGAAACAAACAGCTTCCATCTGCTGGTTCACTCCTCAAGTGCCCACAACAGCCAGGATTGGTCCAGGCCAAAGCTGGCGGGGCCAAGAACCCAGTGTCGGGGGCAGGGACCCAACTACTTGAAACATCACCACAGTCCTCATGGGCTGGGGTCTGGGGTCTGTGTCAGCAGGAAGCTAGAGTCAAGAGCTGCAACTGGTCACTGAACCTGAGTATCTCAGTGTTGCACATGGGCATCCTAACTGGCAGCTTGTACAGAAACACATACTCCCTCATTACTTCTGACTTGGATAATACACTTGTAATGGTTCTTGCTCTTTCTCACTTTTTGGCACTCAAGTCTGCCATACATTGATGACAGGACAATGTGCTGAAGGCAACTCTGGCATCATCTTCATCCCTTACTCAAAGGCTGTAGTCTGCCTTTGAAGGCCTTCCACAATGTGGTACCAGCCCAGTGTGGGCCAATAGAAGGCTCAGTCTGATAGGAGGAGAAAGGAAAAGGGGGCAGTGGAGTATATGTAATTTCCCCAGGGTTCATTCATTCAACAAGAGATTCAGGGTTGTTTCAAATTGCGAAGTGAGATAGCCACAGAAGGAGTTCTGGTTCCAAAATTTCCTTAATGCTTCTGAAGAAGAAATACAGCCAACTGGTGGATGTATTGAAAAGTTCAACATCACTAGTTTCAAGTGACAGCCAGAAGAAAGGTATGTGCTGTTTTAGAAAGGGCTTCCTTTGTATCCATTACTAAATGGAACCAGTGGCTGGCCAGTTCAGCTGGTGGCTGCTTGCCCCGTCCTGCTGTGATTTGAGTCAGTAGGGAAACTGAATATGCCTGGACAACATACCAAGCGCAAGAGCGTGTGCGGTATGTAGCTCTGTGTCACAGAGGCTTGACACCAGGCAAAATTATTTTTAGAGGTGACCTTCTAGGTTCCACTGAAGAGTAAACAGACAGATGCACATGATTTCCACAGAGAGAGAGAGACTCATGGTACACTAATCAGCACACTAGCCCACGCTATTATGCTATGTCAGGTGAAAAGTTTTACTGAAAGATCCAGCCCAGCCAAGATGAATAGGGGTAAAGCAGAGAAAAGTTCACAGCACCTAGTAACTCAGACAACTGCATCCATTCCCAGTACATAAAGAATAAAAGGTTTCCAAAGAAACATAAAAAAAAGAATATATTGTTTTACATTTCAATACTTTCTGCCTGAAAATATGGTTAAAAGCATTATTTAGTTTCTTGGGATTGGCACAGTGGCACAGCAAGCTAATCCTCCACCCTGTGGCAGCTGCATCCCATATTGGCACCAGTCTGTCCCAGCTGCTGCACTTTCCATCCAGCTCCCTGTTTGTGGCCTGAAAAAGCAATGGAAGATGGCCCAAAATTTTGGGACCCTGCACCCACATGCGAGACCCAGAAGAGACTCCTGGCTTTAGACCAGCTTAGTTCTGGCCATTGTGGCTATTTGGAGAGTAAGCCAATGGATGGAAGATTTTGCTCTTCTTCTCTGTGTTTTTCAAATAAAAATAAATGAGTCTTTAAAAAATTATTTAATTTCTTGCATTTGGCTGAAGATTTCTTTTACCTTTGTTTTTCTTCTTTACATGTTTAATTTTTTTATTTTCTTTTTTAAAGATTTATTTATTTTTATTACAAAGTCAGATATACAGAGAGGAGAGACGGAGAGGAAGATCTTCCATCCGATGATTCACTCCCCAGGTGAGCCGCAACGGGCCGGTGCTGTGCCGATCCGAAGCCGGGAACCTGGAACCTCTTCCAGGTCTCCCCAGTGGGTACAGGATCCCAAATCCTTGGATCGTCCTCCACTGTTTTCCCAGGCCTCAAGCAGGGAGCGGGATGGGAAGTGGAGCTGCCGGGATTAGAACCGGCGCCCATATGGGATCCCGGGGCATTCAAGGCGAGGACTTTAGCCACTAGGCCATGCCGCCGGGCACACTTTACATGTTTATTAAACAAATCATGGAAAAATCCCCATAATCTTGCCCTTTGTTAATAACTTGCTGCCTTTGATTATTGCATTCATACACTTATGTCAACACATCAATAAATGATAAACTGTGTTGTAACTTGCCATTTAGTACAGTATACTGGGGTTCATTTCAGGCTGGTTTTCTTTTTTTTTTTTTAAAAAAAATTACATTCTTACTATTGTTTACATAGTTGAGAGGGTTGCATGACCAGTGTGGGTGCCCACCCTAATCAGAGAGGGTCAAGGCATGGAGGAAGGTGGCTGGGGCAAATGTTTCAGTTTTCTTTTTTTCTCCCATTTTGGTAAGGGGGAGGGGCCACCCCTTGCTGTCAAATTACATCAGCCCATGGGGATGGGTGGCACTCATTTGATGATGCCTTACAAACCCTGATGTGGGGAAAAGTGTTCTGAGGGTGTTATTTGAGTGATTTTGATAGTTCTGTGATGTCATTGGCTTCACTTCACAAGGGTTGAGAAAATCTCCCCAGGGTTTATTGGCTGACCAAGTCCACCTCACTGCATCCCCAGGCCCAGGGCCATGTTGCAAAGGTTGGCCAGGAGAGTGATTCGACCTGTTCTGCTTCCCATCCTCTGATGAGATTAACATCCTCTATTGTCAGGCCAGGTTTTGTTGGTGTCTCACTCTGTGCCTGGACATCCAGATCATGTCCAGTGACCGTTATAATCAGTGCGGAAGTATACATCTTCCAAACGGACGTCTTTTAGTACTAACATGAAAGTTTCTGTAGGATGGGAATTGTGAAGAAGAATTTTAGGGTCAAAACATTTACATATTTTGAAAGTTATTGTCAAATTACTCTTACCTTATCTCCTGAAACATATAAAAATAAATTAATTTCTTATGAAGGCATACTTAGCATTACAGACTGTTCACTGATTGCTGATTAAATTTACCCATCATAAATATTAATCACTGTTCTCGCTGTGAAGAATTGATACCTCTAACACTAGTAAGGAGCTTTGTCCCATCTGCCTCAAAAGTGATTTAAAAGTAATTGTCCCAGACATCTGGTGTTTTTAAATGCTAGCGCACTATTAATTCATGGTAGTGGTTGTAGCAGAAGCAAATATAGTAAAAAATAGTAGTACCTAGCACTTTCAGTTCTCTCTTTTCTGGCAAGCAGTCATTGTCATCTGAAATTATAGACTTCTAAAGTAGATAGAGACTTAGATAGCAAATAATCTTTATCACATATTTTTTAATATGAAGAAGTGAAACCCTAGAGAAGCAGTGATTGGCCAAACGTACCTCATATTTCCCATGTTCCTTTCTTGATGTGAGATTTAGGATAATGCTATTTATTTGACTATTGCATTTAAATTAGGCACATTGTTTCCTGAAGTGTTTTTGTTCTGTTGTTTCTTTGTCTATAGTTTTTTTCTTCCTGTTCTTTTTTAATTCTATACATCAAGTCAATCAAGGATCAGAAATGAAATAACCAAACTTATTAGAATTTATGTCAAGTGGCAATATCTAAGAATCAATTCCCAATTGATATTACCAAAAAGTTTTTCTATGAATGAAGCACAAATTCTTAAAATCCTTTTGGCTACTCAGGACAGCTTGCTTGTGTGTGTGTCAGTGTTTGTAAATATTTAACTACCTAAGCTCTAGTAGTCTTGTGTTCTGATAGATGCGATGTTATGTGTGTCTATGCATCCATACATATATTTCTTATATCTATCAATCTATCTATATATCTACATATAAATCCTGGAAGATATTTGGAACACTTTAAATTTTTTTAGAGATTTATTTTTATTTACTTGAAAGGCAGAGTTACAATAGATGGGAAAAGAGAGACTGTTTTATCTGTTGTTTCACTCCTCAAATGGCCACCACAGGCAGGGCTGAGTCAAGCCGAAACAGAAGCCAGCAGCCAGGAACTCTATCTCAGTCTTCCATATGAGTGGCAGTGGACCATCCTCCACTGCTTTCTCAGACACATTAGCGGGTAGCTGGACTGGAAGTGGAGCAGCTGGGAAGCAGCACTGCTATGGTGCTCACATGAGATTGGTATCCTAGCTGTGTGCTTAACCAGCTGCGGTTCTATACTGGCTCCAGTTGTGACCAATATAATCACTGTTCCTCAGAAGTGAAAGAGAGATTCGGGAGACTCAGGGTCACCGCAGCTGAGGTGAGAGTGGTGATTTCTGGAGGCAGAGCCCAGGAGCAAAGGCATACAGGCAGCCTTGGAAAGCTCCAAAAGCCTGAAAACAGATTCTCTTCTGGAAGGCTCCAGAAAGAACACCAAGCAGTGCTGATGCCCAAGGGTAGCTCTGGGAGGCCAGTTTGGATTTCTGACCTCCAGAACTATAAGTTAGCAAATTTCTGACCTCCAGAACTATAAGTTAGCAAATTAAAATAACCTAAAGGTCACAAATTTATGGTTGTTAGAGTAATAGTAGGAAAAATTGACAGTGTCTTACTTAATGCCAAAGTAAGTTTTGATTCAAAGAGAATCTCTGAGAATTTATTATTTTTAAAAGATTTATTTTTATTGTAAAGTCATATATACAGAGGAGGAAAGACAGAGAGGAAGGTCTTCTGTCCTATGATTCACTCCCCAAGCGGCCAAATGGCTGGAGCTGCGCCAATCCGAAGCCAGGAGCCAGGAGCTTCTTTTGGGTCTCTCACTTGGTACAGGGTCCCAAATCTTCGGGCCGTCCTCGACTGTTTTCCCAGGCCACAAGCAGGGAGTTGAATGGGAAGCAGGACCGCCGGGATTAGAAACGGCACCCACATGGGATCCTGGTGGGTTCAAGTTGAGGACTTTAGCCACTAGGCTGCTGTGCCGGGCCCTGAGAATTTTTAGTATTATTGCTATTTATATTTTATTTTGATAATCTTTACATAGTTGATAGGACACAAAGGATCAAGGCTACAGGAAAGTGAGTAAGACCATTGTTTCCACATTCTCTCTCCCTTTTTTCTAATTTTGGTAAGAGGGCAGATAAAGGAAGAAGCCCCATCCAGCCTCCCACTCATCCCAGGGTCCTTGACATGGGACATGCTCTGAGGGTCCTGCTCAAGTGGTTTTGATAGTTCAGCAGTTCTGAATTGCTGCCAATCTCGCCATTCCTAGCACAATGAAATCGCTGCAGAATCTACTGGTTAACTTAGTACACCTTAGAGTCTCCATTTGCCCAGATCTTCACTGCCAATGCGTGGCTGGGTAGTTGATCTGTTTGTTCTGTCCTCTGTTGTGGTACCAGGTACCGTCTGCAGGCTCTGATGGACTGCCATATCCTCCATGTGCACCTGGGTATGATATCCACTGCTCTGTCTGAGCCTCTGAAGAGGCTCAGCTTTGACATTTGCACTCCTTGGTCAGACCATGGAACCTGCACTTCTCTTCATGGTTGGGGTTCTGAGTCTGGCAGTTCAGTTGGAGGGTTCCCCAAAGAAACTTCGTCTGAGATGATCCCAGACCAGATTCTTGTATGTGCATGCCAGTACAGGGTCTGGCACAGTCCATCGTCCCACTCAGCTTATGCATATGCTGGTGGTTGCAGTTGCTGGGTCCGTTCTGCTTCTAGCCCTGTCTTCTACATGAACCAATGGGTGTAGTCCAGCCTGATTCTGCCCAGCACACACTCGGCCCTCACACTAACCAGTGGGAGCTGCAGTCTTGTCAGAGCAACCCACAATAACCCCTACCATGCCTGCCCCCTGCCCTGGTTCCCGTGCTCGCCAATATGTGCAGCAGACTGGTCCAGTCTGTCTCACATCCCATTCAGCTCTTATACATGTCAATGGGCATTGAAGCCTAGTTCAACCCAACCAGCCCCACTATCCAGCCCACACATGTTGGTGGGTGCTGCTCTGTCTAGCCATGACTGCCTAGTCCCGGTTCTCATGCTCTCCTGTGAGAATGGTAACCCAAGAGGGAGGTGCCCACTATTTCCCTACTGGGCTTACTTCTACTTCTGGATCATGCACTCTCCAGATGGTTCTGCAGTTTAACTTAACAGAATTAGCCCCCAGTGCCAGCATCTTCTACCTGATGCTGCAGCAAAGCCCAACCAACCCGCACCTACTCTGATTTATGCTTGCACCAATGGAACAGTCTGCCCAGCCTGGCTTTTCCCTGATTTAGCTCACATGAGGCCCACAGGTGTTGTCTGGACTGCCCCCATCCCAACTCAGGCTCTCTAGTGGCCCAGCAGGGGAACCCTCCACATTCCCTCACAAGTTTTGCGCCCTTACCCCCTTGGTTCTCATGTGTGCTGGTTGGGTGCTACTGCGCAGTCCGGCATGGCCCACCTTGCCTTGATATTTTCCAGTGGGTGCTGTAGCCTGACCCAGCCCGGTCCACCCCAATTCCAGCTCATGCTGGTGAGGATTACAACCTATCCCAGCCCAGCTGATACCCAGTCCCAGCTGTAATGTGTACTGGTATGTGTTGTGACTGAACCCGGACTGACCCACACTCTATTCTAGTGCTTGTATTCACCAGTGGGTGATGTGAACTGGTTCAGACTGGTCTGCCAACAGCCTGCACCAAATGTATGGTGGTGGGTCATTTCCACTGAAGGAAATTTTTCTAAAGATTTAATATTTTAATTTGAGAGAGACTTAAGATGGCGGAATAGGTTAAGAACACTATTAGACAGACAGAGAAATATTAGTCAGTGTTATCAGCACTATCAGCAACATCAACTTCCAAGCTCACATTGATAGAAAAAAACAACTCCATAGAGGCCAACAATGCCTAAATAAATTACAGAAATCTCAGCGGGGTTGTCCGGTATCCATGCAAAGGGAGGTGGAAATGCCTTCAGATGGATGCAGAGACAGCCGCTGGGCCTTGCCATGCAGAGGGAAATTCCTTGTGGCTCTTCCTGCATTGGAACAATACTCTTCACACCTTCATGTCCTCCACATCCGCCGCACATAGTGTGAAGAATAGAGGGCACATTCCAGGAAATAGGAGAGGACAGAACTACAGCAGAGGGATACCTGGAGACTGACAGACACAGGAAAGCTGCAGACCGGTGTGGTATTGGAGTGACTGATACAGCAGCATTCAATGAGCAACGATCTGAACTCCACTGGCAGCCAGAATGACACCAGCAACCAGGTGGGAAGGGACTTTAACTGGGAGCTCATGAGGTGAACCCAGGCAAAGAACTGCCCGTCCTGCTGGTCTGTTTGATTTGACCAGGAGCAGAGACAGAGCGACAGATTCCAGATAGGCAGTGCAGGAACAGAGTGGATTTCACAACCCAGTCAGCCCCTTAGAGCCATATCGGGTGCCATTTTGATTAAGGAGGCAAGGCCTATGGACAGTACTGCACAGGCACTGAACTGGGAGTGAATTCATTTCTGGCTCAGCAAACTGCAACAATGTGGCATCCTACAGGTTCCACCTAAGATAGGTCTGGGTAGCCCTCAGCTGACGGCCAGCAGGTCAAGAAAATAGTAGTGGCACATCAGGTGCCATTTTGTACAGTATGGAAAAATGTTAAGACTGCAGGGACAACAGTGAGCTGTGCATTTTCAGAGCTCAGTGAGAACTTGCTGAGCTCAGTGCATTGCACTGGTCCCACAGGAAAATAATACTGACTATGGCATTATATGGGTCAAAATAGGTCTGTGGGCCCGGTGGCGTAGCCTAGCAGCTAAAGTCCTCGCCTTGAATGCACCGGGATCCCATATGGGCGCCGGTTCTAATCTCGGCAGCTCCACTTCCCATCCAGCTCCCTGCTTGTGGCCTGGGAAAGCAGTCGAGGACGGCCCAATGCATTGGGACACTGCACCTGCGTGGGAGACCTGGAAGAGGTTCCAGGTTCCCGGCTTCGGATCGGCGTGCACTGGCTGTTGCGGCTCACTTGGGGAGTGAATCATTGGACGGAAGATGTTCCTCTCTGTCTCTCCTCCTCTCTGTATATCTGACTTTGTAATAAAATAAATAAATCTTTAAAAAAAAAATAGGTCTGCGTGGTCCTCAGACCTAACGGCCAACAGGTTCTGGCAAGATCAGCACCAACAACAACCCAGCTATAATCTGGTATCTCCCTGATCCTGGGAACTGCTCCAACCAGAAGTGGCAGAAAGGTTGTAGAGACAACAGTGCAGCCTCAGCATGGGATCACGGGAGGTGGAGAGTGGTGAACCAGGAGCTGGGGCTACAGAGACCATGGTGGAAATCTAACATAAGAACCCAGACCTGTAACTTGCTGGAGGGAGTAGCACAAGTGACTGCAAACAAAGAGCCATGTACCAACCACAATAAGTAAAATCAAACTGTAGACCTGTAGGTGACACAAGGAGAAGAATCTGCTAACAGGAAGTACAATGACCAAGAGCAAAAGAAGAGAAGAAACAAAGGCACAATGAATATTACTGAAGACTGCCCTGCAAAGGAACAAAACCCTTTGACAACCTCAGAGTTCACTGATGAAAACATCGAGAAAATGGGGGATAAAGAATTAAAAATACTTAAAAAAAAATACTTGTTACAAAACTTATCAACAAGGAGAAGCACGTGAAGCAGGCATTCAAGGAATTTAAGGAATATGTCACACTGGAAATGAATCAAATGAAAGCTGATATATCAGAAATGAAGAATACAGTGGAGCAAATTAAAAGTACAATTGAGAGTCTCCAAAATAGAATGAAAGAGGCAGAAGAAAGAATCTCAAAATTAGAAGATATTTCCTGTCACCAGGGGGAAACAAACAAAAATCTGAAAGTAGAGCTGGATCAGGCCAAAAAAATAATTCAAGAGTTGAAAGACAATATTAAAAGGCCAAATATTAGAGTTATGGGGATCGCAGAAGGTGTAGAAAGAGAAGCTGGGTTTAAAAATGTATTCAATGAAATAATAAGGGAAAATTTCCCTAATCTAGAGAAAGAATTGGGAAACAACTTTCATGAGGGGTATAGAACTCCCAACAGGGTTGACCAAACACGTGATAGTCAAGCTCTCTTTAATAGAACATAAGGAAAAGATCCTTAAATGTGCACCTGAAAAAAAATCAATTGATGTATAAAGGAGTGCCAATTAAACTCACAGGAGACCTCTCACAGGAAACTCTATAGGCCAGAAGAGAATGGAGCAACATATTCCAGATTCTAAAAGCAAAAAATTGTCAGCCCAGGATAATGTACCCAGCAAAGCTTTCCTTTGTCTTTGAAAATGAAAAAAAAATTCTTCCACACTCAAAAAAAGTAAAAGAATATGCCCCTTCCAAACCTGCTCTGCAAATGATACTCAAAGATGTTCTCCTGACAGAGAAAAGGAATAGCACCAAACAAAACCAAAGGCAAATGCGAAGAACATCCTGGTAAAATAACAACAGAGACTAAATCAATGAGGAACCATTGCTAAAATGACAGGATCAAATTACTGCCCATTCATATTAACCCTGAATATAAATGGCTTAAACTCATCCATCAAACATCATGGATTAGTAGACTGAATTAAAAAATAAAACCCATCTATTTGTTGCCTACAGAAGACACATTTCACCAACAAAGATCAGCGGAAACTATATCTCATGTATTTTGATTTTTTTTTAAATTTAGTTTCATCTCTTCAAAACACTTTCTTCTGATTAAATTCTTTAGTGACTCGTCAATCCTACAGAAGCATCATTTTCTTCAAGAAGGTTCTTGATTTTCATTTCTTCAGTGACACATTAGTCATTCAATAGCATGTTATTTAACTTCATGGTGGTAATTTCTTTTTTTTATTCCTATTGTTGATTTTGTTTTGTGGCTTTTCATTTAAGGGGTTGTATAACTGTGTATTGGAGACTATCATATCCAGATGTGAGGATACAATGCAGTATGCATCTCTACTTCCAAAGACGGACTCCCAATGAAACTGTTTACTATATCTTCACAATAGGATGCTGGACTCTGCCACCGTCCATGCCTGCAATGATGGACATATAACTGTGTATGAAGAACTATACTACAGTAATGATATAGGGGAACTCATTGAGGGGAGAGGGAATTGGTTAGGGGATAAGGGAAATCCCAGGGCCTATGGAACTGTATCATAAAATAATAATAATGATAAATGATAATAAAAAGAAGTAAAATTTAAAAAATATTTAATACCTTAATTTGAGAGGTAGACTTTTACAGAGAGAAAAGGAAAGATGCAGAAAGAGGTATTCCCTTTGCATGTTTCACTCCCCAAATGGCCCCTACAGCCAGAGCTGAGCTGATCTGAAGGTGCGAGGCAGGAATTTCTTCCTGGCTTTTCTCAGGAGTTCTGGGACCCAAGGCCTTGGGCCATCTTTCACTGCTTTCCCAGGCCAAAATCAGAAGTGGAGCATCTGGGACATGAACCAGTGCCCATATGAGATGCCAGTGTTTGCAAGCAGAGGATTAGTATGCTGTGCCACTGTACCATCCCCAGTGCTTGAGGATTTACCAGCATTCCCTAGTATTATTACCTCCCCAATGAGTTACTGCTGTCCTGCTTGGCAAGTATGAACTCTTTGTAGAAATATAAGGCAATGCTTAGTACTGAAACACATGACTATGATTATTATCAGTATTTGTTCTTTCAGTGGTAATACATGAATAACAGTTATAATGTGACAGATTTTTAGCATATAACCATTGGCATTTCAGAGTGTATGTATTATACCCAAAATGCTATAAAATGTTATTACCATTATCTTTATGATGAATTTGGTAACATACCATCGCACAAGAGCAGGAATGTATTAACTAGGGCCCTGCGTGATGGCATAGGGGTTAAGATCCTCTCCTTGAACACACCAGAATCCCATATGGTCACCAGTTCTAATCCTGGCAGTCCCGCTTCCCATCCAGCTCCCTGCTTGTGGCCTCGGAAGGCAGTCGTGGATGGCCCAAAGCCTTGGGACCCTGCACCCGTGTGGGAGACCTGCACCCATGTGGGAGAGGCTTCTGGCTTGATAATTCTTTTTTTTAAGATTTATGTATTTTTATTGCAAAGTCAAATATATAGAGAGGAGAGACAGAGAGGAAAATCTTCCGTCCGATGATTCACTTCCCAAGTGACTGCAACAGCTGGTGCTGCGCCCGTCTGAAGCCAGGAGCCAGGAACTTCCTCCAGGTCTCCCATGTGGGTACAAGGGTCCCAAGGCTTTGAGCCGTCCTTGACTGCTTTCTCAGGCCACAAGCAGGATGGGAAGTGGGGCCACTGGGCTTAGAACTGGCACCCATATGGGATCCTGGCAATTTCAAGGCGAGGACTTCAGCCACTAGGCCATCGTGCTGGGCCCCTCTTGGTAATTCTTTCAAAAATAAATAAAATCAATCTTTTTAAAAAACAAGCAAAAGAAAAAAACCTGCATGCCAATACAGAGGGTTTAATTAAGTAAATTATGGTATGCTCAATGAAATGTGATGTAGTCACTAAAGTATGAAATCTCTCTATGGAGGTACTTCAGAAAGTTTAAGAAAAAGTTAAAAGAGAGGCTTATATCACTTCTTGGTCTTTTGGCTAAGATCAATTGTAAAAGAGAAGTTTATGGGGCAAAAGCCATGGTGTAGCAACCTAAGCATCCACCTGCAGCACCAGGATCTCACATGGGCCCTGGTTTGAGTCTTGACCGATCCACTTCTGATCCGACTCTCTGCAAATGGTGAAGTGCTTGGGCCCCCTACACCCATGTGGGAGACCAGAATAAGCTCGTGGCTCCTGGTTTCAGACTGGCCCAGTTGTGCCCCTTGCAGCATTTGAAGAATGAGCCAGAGGATGAAAAATACTGTTCTCCTCTATCCCCTTTCTTCCCTTTCTTGTTCTTGCTTTGTAATTCTGCTTTTTAAATTAAAATAAAACTTTAAAAGAGAAGTTTATGTTCATGCCAAAAAAGAAAATGAAATATTTGTATTTTATTTTTAATATCGATTTCCCATGGACTTTAAAAAATTATTTCATTTCGGTCTGGTGCTATGTCCTAGCAGCTAAAGTCCTTGGCTTAAAAGTCCCGGGATCCCATATAGGATCTAATCCCGGCAGCTCCACTTCCCATCTAGCTCCCTGCTTGTGGCCTGGGAAAGCGGTCGAGGATGGCCCAAAGCTTTGGGACCCTGCACCCGCGTGGGAGACCTGGAGGAAGTTTCTGGCTCCTGGCTTCGGATCGGTGCAGCTCCGGCCGTTGTGGCTTACTTGGGGAGTGAATCATTGGACGGAAGATTTTCCTCTCTGTCTCTCCTCCTCTCTGTATATCTGACTTTATGATAAAAATAAAATAATTTTTTTAAAAAGAATATTATATGAAAGACAAAGCAAAAGCATCAGAGAGAAAGAGAGAACATCTTCCTTCCACTGGTTCCCTCCCCAAGTGGCCACAACAGCCTAGCCAGGTCTAGACCAGGTGGAAGCCAGAAGATTCCATCAGATCTCCCATGTGATTGACAAAAGCCCAAGCACTATGGCCATCACCCACTGCCTTTTCAGGTACATTAGTACATCAGAGGCTGTACAATATGGGGTGTCATTGTCACAATTGTAGCTTAACCCGCTGCTCTAAAACACTGGCCCCCTCTGTGGACTTTGTGAAGTCCGCTCATACACAGTAACACAAGAAATAATCCAAAATATTTAAAGGGAGAAAAAGCTGAAAAAATAATTACCTGACAATAATAATTAACCTTTTTAAAGCATTTACAATATACTAAACATAGTGATTTATAAAATTTCATTTAAGGCTTATCACAGTCCTATGTCTTTAATCTCTTTAAGAGAAAGATGAGAAAGTAAAATATAAAGGAGATTTATATTAAAGAATTTAATTAACTTTAATAAGAATTAAAGAATTTAATTAACTTTAATTGGCAGGGATATTAGCTGAACTCTCCAGTGGAAAGGTGTAGAATCCCAGGCTATCAAACAGGAAAAAACTGAAAGCAGTTACCTTAAGAACTATGAAAAGGTAAAACTTGCATGATTCCTAAGGGATAGGTAATATCTTACGTTGTGAAAATAAATTCCAGTTGAAATGCCTAGACTTTTGAGCTGCCACAAAACGGCAGACAGATCAGAATCATTCCAGGGGAACAGATGGAATTCCCAAGAGTGAGCCCCCTTCCTGCCTCCTCTCCATTCCTACCTGGAATCATGGGTGTAACAGCTCTACATCCCAAACCCCAATTTTAAATCAGTAACTGACAACCTTAAACATACAGCACAAGATTAGCAATCCCAAAGTAAATCTGCTCCTTTCCATTAGGAAATTACTACAACTGCAAATAACCACAAAGAAGAAATTAACACTAAAATAATTTTAATGATACCTTTTTTATGTAAGTTATGTTTACTACTACTACTAACAAATTTTTACCTAGCTGTCCTATATTTGAATGGGTTGTCTGAACTGAAAATATTTTAGATACCTTAGAGGAGTTCACTGATTGGAATGGTATCTGGCATTTTTATAATGAATTTTTTTAAAGACTTTTTTTTATTGGAAAGTCAGATATACAGAGAGGAGGAAAGACAGAGAAGATCTTCCTTCAAATGATTTACTCCCCAAGCGGCTACAATGGCCGGAGCTGAGCCAATCCAAAGCCAGGAGCCAGGAGCCTCTTCTGAGTCTCCCACGTGGATCCGGAGTCCCAAAGCTTTGGGCCATCCTCGACTGCTTTCCCAGGGCACAAACAGGGAGCTGGATGGGAAGCGGGGCTGCTGGATTAAAACCTGCGCCTATATGGATGCTGGTGTGTGAAAAGTGAGGACTTTAGTCACCAGGCTACCATGCCAGGCCCTAGACTGATTTTTTAAATTGAAATTTTTAGTCAGCTAGTACTTTTGGTCAGCTAGAAATTTGGTCAACTCTGCAGGAGTCTTCATGAGCATGCCAAGGGCCTTGGGCTTGCAGCAAGACTTTGGGGGTTACAGAGTACCTGGCTTCACTCAAGTGAGGCTCCCGGTAACTCCATGATGTGCTATTACTGCTGTCTGTCCCCTTTTCAGATGACAATGCAGAGGCACAAAGACTTAGACGACTTACCCAAACTCCCATATCCAATTAGTGGCAGAGGCAGAATCTAAACCTCAGCAGTGTGGCTCCCTAACCAATGCCCTTTCAGGGCTAAGACTCCTGCAGGGATACTGTAAGTGCAGGACACAGAACAGTCATCCTTATCAGAGGGAGTGAAGTACCTGAAACAACCAAATACAACCATGTGTTGTATTTGACATAATTTAAGGAAATTGAACCAATGAAATCCACACAGTGTTCAAATATGTTAAGAGAATTTGATTTGTTAGATGTATATGTTTTAAGGACTTAAATATGAAAATTCTATTACACTTACAAATTGTGTTCAAGTGGGGAGTTTAATATCTCAGACTAACTATTAAAGATCAGGAGAAAGTGGTTGATTTTAACCTAAAATTAATAGGTTGATAAAATTCAGACATGTGGTTAAATGCTTAATACCAATCAGGCTTGAATCATATAGATACACTAAATTAATACCAAGATGCAGACAGCTTCCTGAGCTTCTGCATGTGCAGAGGAATCCCCACACTGAAGGGCTCTGTGGACAGTTTGGAAGAGGTCCATCCCCAGTCCTGCCCTGCAGAGGAAGAGATGGGAGCAGAAACTTGCTTCCCAAAGTGATGGAGTTAGGAAGAGGGAGATCTGTCATCCTAGCCCAAGTGACCCCTAGGTCGCCAGAGCTGGCACCCCGTGTGTATGTGGAGAACAGGGTTGGCTATACGTACATCACCTGGAGGAATACACATAGCAACACTGGGCTCTCCTGAAATAGTAATGATGGAGGACTGTTATTTTATTTCTATGATGTTAATGATTTGAATTTTAAAAATTCTCTAACCTCTTCACCCATTTCTTCCAACTCATCTTTGTGTTGATAATTTTAAGGGATCTCTGTAATTTCTTGTCTGTATTGTTAATTAGCATTATGTAGTCATTTCATAATATCTATATCATGGCCTTGCTTTGCTGTCATTCCTGCCTGTGCTTCAAATATCGTCTCAGATGAGCATCGTTCTCCGGAAAATCTTCTGCTGCACAACCATCTCCCAAATGCCATAGAAATCAGTCACCCCTCCATCTGGGTGACCTTTGCATCCAGAATGAGGTTTTATTCCTAATCTTAGAAGACTGAATTGCAGCAATTTTGTGTTTGTCCATATTTCTTTCTGGGTCATGTTTGTCTGTTTTCTCACAGTCAGTCCCACAAGTTGGTTGGTTAAACCAAACATATTTTACAGCTATGGGAGCTGAAAACCATCCTGCAATGGCAATTACCTAGGCGTTTCATTCATTGAAAGGCTTCCTCTCTGAAAGCCCTTTAACTGTGGCCTAGCCTTGAGATTGAGAACACAGTGAAGACAAAGGTTGAGCTACAAGTGTGAGGATGCAGTTAAGAAGCTGTTACAGAACTACAAAGACTGAATGGGCCTTTCTGGAAAGCACAGGTCATTGGCAGCAATTCAGCGTGGAGCCTTGAGGCATGTAATCACCGGGAGAAAAACTTTAGGTCTTTGCTGCTAGGTATTTACCAGGGACAGGGCTTCTACTTAGGAAAAAAAAAAAAATTGTTCCAGACTGGCAGTTAACCACTTATCCAGTGAGACATTTAGAGACACTCAGAGCCTGGCCGCACTTGGTCACTTTCCCTGACCTCAGGGGATCCTGGATCGCTCCTTGCTACAGATCTCATGCCTGCACACTGCCTCTGTCTGTGCCTTCAGTCCATGGCCAGGACTGGAGACGGAAGCGGAAATGACCCTAAGATCCCCCTGTCTGTTTGGCGAGCTACTCCCCTTAGGCCGGATAAAAGAACACCAGCTTAAGGGTTTTGTTCCTTTTCCCTGAGGTCCACCCTTCCTCTCATGCGCCCCGCCTTTATGAGGCCTCTTCCCCATGTTGCCCCTCCCAGAGGCTACCCGCCTGCGGGTCCCAGGCCATACCTCAAAACCTCCAGCGGGCACGGCCTGGCGAGAGCACTTCCTCTTGTACTGCCTGCTTTCCTTGTGCTCATTCCTTCCAGATATCCAAACCTTTCCTTGGGTACCCAACTTCTGAGGGTGCAGCAGAGATTGAGGCGAGGAGAACCCAGGTCCCAAGTTCAGGTCCAGACCTACAGAATTGAGTCGTCTTCTCTCAGGCACATCTTCGCAGCAAGACCTGTCCTGGAGGGTGGACTGCAAAAATAGTTTGTTTCTTCATCTTGGCTTGCCTGTGGGACCCAAGTGCAAGTGATAGGAAGGGGCGTGGGAACAAGGACAAGAGAATGCCAAAGCATATTTATTGTCAGGAAATAAAAATGGCCAAAAGCCCATCCAGGTGTCATTAATTTCTATCACAGTCTACAAGAGGGCTGCGAATTGCAGAACCTAATAATTGCAGACCATGGTGAGATGGCCATTGTTAGGAAATTGAGACATGAAAAAGGAAAGTGGAGAACTGGTGTTTCAAATCTGAAAGATGCTGAGGAGAAAATGCTCCAGCAAGTATACATCTCAGAAATGTAAAATAAAATAACATGAAGCTGTTGTCACCTGGGTTTCTTCATGTTACAACTGCACATATTCATTGATCTGATTCACTGGCGGAAACAAAATTGGACAGTTTAGCATATACAGTTATTTCCCTTTTCCCTCCTGAGCTGAAGAGTATTGCCTTCACACTTTTTCTAGGGAGTTTAAGGAGCGAGAGAGGAAACAAAACAAAACAAAACAGAAAAACACTTGCCTGCTTCAAGTGTTTGGCATTGAACTAGAGTAAATATAGAAGCTATGTTTCAGATTGTGTGAATTTTTTCTAAGGAAATGTGTAGTTGTGACACTTACTTCATAATTAGCTATTCCTAGTTAAACTTCATCCTTCAAAAGTAATTCAGCTGTAGTTGGTTACAAGGAGAAAGTGGGTTTAGCTGTATATTCCTTTCATATTGTGAGTTGTGGACAAACAACATACATGTGCATACTCTTTGGCCATCGTGCCTTTTGTCATGGATGTAGAGAGGAGTGGATATATTGAATAGAACTGAAGAAATGATAAGAAGAAGGAATCATGGAGGTCTATTTGAGAAACCCATGTGGGAATTTAGAGATAGGACATTTATTTTTATTCTACACAGTAATAAAAGGTGAATTGAACACAAACTGTAAGCTGGGTACATGTAGCTCATTGTTTTACTGACCCCCCTCACAACTCTGAGAAGTCCCTTTATTAGAAACATTAGGGCATTGTTACCTTTATTAGAAACATTAGGGCATTGAGAATTTAAGGTAGGTTGACCAAGGTTACATGGCTAGTAACTTGCCAGTCATCCATCTCTCCAAATTAAAAGTCAGGCAGGGGGGCTGGTGTTGTATGCCACAGTGGGTTATACCACCACTTATGATGATGGCATCCCTTACCAGAGTGTCAATTCCAGTCCTGGCTACTCTATCTTGGAAGGTAGAGGAGGGTCACCGAAAATCTTGAGGCCCTGCCATTCATGTGGGAAACCAGAATGTAGTTCCTGGCTCCTGGCATTAGCCTGGTCTGTCCCCAGCTGTTGCGGCCATTTGCTGGTGGATGGAGATCTCTTTATCTGTCTCTCTGTCTGCCTATCAAATTTTAAAGAGAAAGAAAAGAAAAGAAAAGAAAAAAAGAAAGAAAAAAAAAAAGAAATGGAGACGACACCTGATGTATGTGATCTCACACCTAACAATTATCTTCAAAGTACAGGGAACTAAACGGATCAGGTAATTTTGCTGTAGGGTGCACATTAAAGTTCCATTTTCTATGCATCATATACTCTGTGTAATAATAGAGATTGTTCTTATTAGCTGTGCAGTAGAGTTCATAGGTTTTTATTTTTAATGAAAACGTACTTGAAGTTTGAAGTTTGACAGACTGAGCGAGGCACCAGTTGTTAGCACATCCATGTTTGAAGACTGTGCAAAGACAACATACTGGCAACTTTTTCATTTTATGATGTTGCACTTTGAAGTTTCACTGATTGCAGAAATCATTTGAACTTTTTTTATAAAGGTTTATTATTTATTTTTATTGGAAAAGCAGATTTTACAGAGAGGAGAAAGAGACAGAAAGATCTTTTGTCCGCTAGTTTACTCCCCAAGTGGCCGCAATGGCCAGAGCTAAGCCGATCCAAAGCCAGGAGCCAGGAGCTACTTCCAGGTCTTCCACCTGGGTACAGGGTTCCTAGGCCTTGGGCCGTCCTTGACTGCTTTCCCAGGCAGTAAGCAGGGAGCTGGATGGGAAGTGGAGCTGCTGAGATATGAAGTGGCGCACATGTGGGATCCCGGCATGTGCAAAGCAAACACTTTAGTTACTAGGCTATTGCGTCAAGCCCAGTAATAATTTGAATTTAAAGCTTTAGTGAATGTGTTTAAATCAAATATCCTGTGATCTGGGTGTTCATGTACATACCCATGTAGGACACAGAATAATTCCATTTTCCTAAATGGCCAGGCTCCCTGTAGGATGCTTAAATTAAAGTATTGTTGGGCCCGGCGGCGTGGCCTAGCGGCTAAAGTCCTCGCCTTGAACGCACCCCGGGATCCCATATGGGCGCCAGTTCTAATATCAGCAGCTCCACTTCCCATCCAGCTGCCGGTTTGTGGCCTGGGAAAGTAGGCGAGGACGGCCCAAAGTTTTGGGACCCTGCACCCTCGTGGGAGACCTGGAAGAGGTTCCTGGTTCCTGGCTTCGGATTGGCGCAGCACCGGCCATTGCGGCTCACTTGGGGAGTGAATCATCGGATGGAAGATCTTCCTCTCTGTCTCTCCTGCTCTCTCTGTATATCTGACTTTGTAATGAAAATAAATAAATCTTTAAAAAAAAAAAACAAATTATTTGGGAGTTCAAATTATTATTATTTTTATGACATTAAGATTTGAGTTTAGAGTCAAGATGGCGGAATAGGGTAAGGACACGTTTATACAGATGGAAAAACATTTAACCAGGATGAAGCAGAGAGGACATATTTCAGGAAATAGGAAAGGACAGAACAACAGCAGAGGGGTACCTGGAGACTGACAGACACAGGAAAGCAGCGGACACAACGGTGTGGTGTTGCAGATACTGATACTCCAGCACGGCGATCTGAACTCCACGGCAGCCGGAACTCCGCCAGCAACCAGGTGGGAAGGGACTTTCACTGGGAGCTCGGATGGTGAACCCAGACAAAGAACTGTCCGTTCTGCTGGTCCGTTTGATTTGACCAGGAGCAGAGACAGAGCAGCAGATCTCAGGCGGGCAGTGTGAGAACAGAGTGCATTTCACAGTCCAGTCAGCCCCCTAGAGCTGAATTGGACGCCATTTTGCATAAGGAGGAGAGGGCGAGGGAGAGGACTGAGCATATGCTGAGCTGGGAGTGAGCTCATTTCTGTCTGGGTGAACTGCAATGACGTGGCAGTCTGCGGGTTCCACTCAGGGCAGGTCTGGGATAGCCCTCGGATCTGATGGCCAGCAAATCAAGAACCTTAGTGGTTGTACGGCAGGCGCCATTTTGGGCACTCTGGCAATAGCTTTGGGACTGCAGGGAACAACAGTGAACTGCGCATGTGCTGATCTTGCGAGAACTTGCTGAGGTCCAAGATTGCACTGGTCCTGCAGGAAAATAATACTGACTGTGTCATCGTACGGGTGGCACCCAGACCTAATGTCCAACAGGTTTCAAAAAGATCAGCGCCACCAACAATCTAATTATATAGGACACCTGGTGTCTCTCTAATCCTGGGACCTGCTCCAACCGGAAGTGGGAGAAAGGTTGCAGAGACAACGGTGCAGCCTCACCACGGTATCACAGGAGGTGGTGAGTGGTGAGCCAAGAGCTGGGGCTGTGGAAACCACAGTGGAAATCTGACATAAGAACCCTGGTACTTGCTGCACAAGTGGCTGCAAGAAAAGTTGTGTACCAACTGCAATAAGTAAAATCGCATTGTAGCCCTGTGGGTGACACAGCTTAGAAACCTACCCCAAGGAGAAGACTCTGCTAACCAGAAGTACAATGATCAAGAGCAAAAGAAGAGACAAAGGCACAATGAATATTGCTGAAAACTCTCCTGCAAGGGAGCAAAACCCTATGCCAACCTCAGAGTTAACTGAGGAAGACATCGAGAAAATGGGGCACACAGAATCCATAAGGCTCATTTTAAAGATTCTGATCAACAATGAGAAGCTCATGCAAGAGTTCAAAGAATTGAAGGAAGCAATAAAGCAAATCAAGGCTGGTATATCAGAAATTAAGAACACAGTAGAGCAAATTAAGAGTACAGTGGAGAGCCTCCAAAATAGAATGAATAGAAGAAAGAATCTCAGAATTGGAAGATATTTCCTGTCATCAGGGGGAAGCAAACAAAAGGCTGGAAGCAGAGCTGGATCAGGCCAAAAAAAGTATTCAAGAATTGAAAGACACTATTAAGAGTCCAAATCTAAGAGTTATGGGAGTCCCAAAAGGTGCAGAAAGAGAAGCTGAGTTTGCAAATGTATTTAATGAAATAATAAAGGAAAATTTCCCTAATCTGGAGGAAGAATTGGGAAACAAGTTCCAGGAGGGGCACAGAACTCCCAACAGGCTTGACCAAAAGCCATCTTCACCACTACATATGATCATCAAGCTCTCTTCAATTGAACATAAGGAAAAGATCCTGAAATGTGCACGTGAAAAAAATCAATTGACATATAAAGGAAAGCCAATTAAGCTTACAGGAGACCTCTCACAGGAAACTCTACAGGCAAGAAGAGAATGGAGTGACATATTCCAGATTCTAAAAGAAAAAAAATTTCGGCCCAGGATAACATATCCAGCAAAGCTTTCTTTTGTCTTTGAAAATGAAATAAAATTCTTCCACAGTAAAGAACAGTTAAAAGAATTTGCCTCTTTCAAGCCTGCCCTACAAATGATACTTCAAGATGTTTTCTTGGCAGAGAAGAGGAATAGCACCTGCCAAAACCAAAGGCAAACGGGAAGAACATCCCAGTAAAATGACAACAGAAGACTAAACCAATGAACAACCCATTGCTAAAATGACAGGACCAACGTAACACCCATGTATATTAAACTCTGAATGTAAATGGCTTAAGCTTAATCAAACATCATAGAGTAGTACACTGGATTAAAAAACAAAACCCATCTGCTTATTGTCTGGAGAGACACACTTCAACAAAGATTAGCGGAAACTGTATCACACGGGTTTTGTTATTCTCTGTTAGTTTCATCTCTTCAAAACACTTCCTTCTGATTAAATCATTCAATGACTCGTATCTCATACGGTAGCATCATTTTCTTCAAGAAGGTTCTTGATTTTCATTTCTTCAGCTACACATTAGTCATTTAATAGCATGTTATTTAACTTCTTGGTGTTGTTAATTTCTTTTTTCTTCCTGTTGTTGATTTTGTTTTGTGGCTCTTCATTTAAGGGGATGTATAGTAGCTATGTAATGGAGACTGTCATATCTAGTAACATGTCATTTAACTTCAGGCATTGTAAATTTCTGTTTGTTGATTTTGTATCATGACTTCATTTAAGGGTATGTACAGTAGTTGTAATGGAGACTGTCATATCTAGTAACATGTCATTTAACTTCATGGTGTTGTAAATTTCCTCTTTTCTTTCTGTTGTTGATTTTGAAACATGACTTTTCATTTAAGGGGATGTACAGTAGCTGTGAAATGGAGACTAACATTCAGATGTGAGGATGTAGTGTGGTGTGCATTTCCGCTTCCAGACAAAGATGGACTTACAATGAAACTGTTTACTCTATCTTGACAATAGGATTCTGGACTCTCTGCCATTGTCCAGGCCCGCAATGATGGACATATGACTGAGTATGAAGAACTATATGTTAGTAATGATATAGAGGAACTGGGGGGGGAGGGAACTGGGGAGGGGATAAGGGAATATGAAACTGTACTATAAAATAATAATAATAATAATAAAATGTATAAAAAAAAGATTTGAGTTTAATAAAAACGCTATCGCACCAGGCCCAATAATTTCTGTTTAATGACATATTGCCTCCTTCCCAAAAATCCAAAGAGTCCTAGGACTTTCGCTACACGTTATAGAAACTAAAAACTGAAAATTTGGGTGGAGAGATTAGTACAAGGGGTTATGCTGCCTCTTGCTACACCACCAGCATCCATATCACAGAGTTGGTTCAAGTCTTGGCTGTTTGACTTCCAATCCAGCTTCCTGCAATGCATCTGGGAAGGCAGCAGAAGACGGCCCAAATAGTGGGGACCCTGGCCCCCACCACAGGAAGCCTAGCCCATAGTCAACCCTTGTGGCCATTTGGTGAGTGAACCAGTGAATGGAAAATCTTTTTCTTTATGTCTCATCCTTGTGCTCTATCAGTGTATTTTTCAAGTAAGTGAATCTTTACAAAGATGACTTAGGGTTTTTATAACTAAAACATATGTAATATAAATATGTAAATATACAAGTGTATATATTTAAAATGTCATAGGAAATTATATGGAGGGTCACACATTGTCTCTTTTGGTGGAATTTTAAACATTTTCAGGAATGTTTAAAAAATTTTTTTGGTAGGGAGGCCCAGTGCAGTAGCCTCCTGGCTAAAGACCTTGCCTTGTGTGTGCCAGGATCCCATATTGGCACTGGTTCATCTCCCAGCTCCCTGCTTGTAGCCTGGGAAAGCAATGGAGGACGGTATGAATGCTTGGGACCCTACACCCGCTTGGAAGACTCAGAAGAGGCTCCTGGCTCCTGGCTTTGGATCGGCTCAGCTACAACCGTTATGACTCTTGGGGAGTGAACCATAGGATATAAGATCTTTCTCTCTGTCTCTCCTTTTCTCTGTAAATGTGCCTTTCCAATAAAAAATAAATAAATCTTTTTAAAAATTTTTATTTGAAAAGCTGTTAAAGAGAGAGATGGAGAGAAGGTCTCTGGTTTGTTAAATTTACTCCTCAAATAGCAGCAACAACCAGGGCTGGGCAGAGCCGAAGCCAGGAGCCAGGAGCTTTATCCAGATCTCCCACACTGAGAGTAGAGGCCCTTATGCTTGGACCACCATCTTCTGCTTTTCCAGGCATGTAAACAGTGAACTGAATCAGAAGTGGAGTAGCCAGGTCACAAACCAGCACCCACATGGGATATCAGCATTGCACGTGATGCCCATCTACTGCATTCATAAGTTTTGCTTGTTTTATAAAGTACCAGTGTAGCTTTTCATAAAGAGAAAAAGTGTTTTAAAGTCACTTTAATACAACAAAAAGATGCTATCCAGAGCTGTTAGGAAGATCTTAAAAAAGGAATAATTCTGACTTGCAAATAGGAAAACGAATTAATCGTACCATGGAGGGTTTTGAAGATTTATTTTACTTTTATTGCAAAGTCAGATATACACAGAGGAGGAAAGACAGAGAGGAAGATCTTCTGTCCGATGATTTACTCCCCAAGTGGCCGCAACGGCTGGAGCTGAGCCATTCCAAAGCCAGGAGCCAGGAGCCTCTTCCACATCTCCCACACAGGTGCAGGGTCCCAAGGCTTTGGGCCATCCTCGTCTGCTTTCCCAGGCCACAAGCAGGCAGCTGGATGGGAAGCAAGGCTGTCAGGACTAGAACCAGCGCCCATATAGGATCCTGAGCGTGTAAGGCGAGGACTTTTGCCACTAGGCTCTCGCGCCGGGCCCACCATGGAGGGTTTTGTAGATTTATTTTGTTTATTTGAAAGGTAAAGTGACAGGGAAGAAAAGCCAGAGAATGTGATCTTCCATTCCTTGGTTCATTTCCCAAATGGCCACAAAAAGTTCAAGGCTTGGAACTCCATCCAAGTCTCCCATATGGGTAGTGGTCCTCAAGTATGTTCTGCTGCTTTCCCAGGTATATTAGCAGGGAGCTAGAACAGAAGCCAACCTGGGGAATGGAACTGACACTCCAGTATGGAATACCAGTGTTGCAGGAAGTGGCTTAATGCACTGTGCCACAGCACCAGCACCCACATTGTGGGATTTTGACATACTAATAATACAACTAGTTGCTAATTGCTTAATGTTTTGCTAGGGAAACAAGTAAGTGCTTTGAACATTTCTATGAAGCAATTAAGGAAATCTTGGAGAATTTGATTAGACAACAACTGTTCAAATAAATCAAGTAAAGGTGTTCCTTTGGCAATTGTTAGCAGTGTACGTGATGGATTTAAAATAAGGATTTGTACTCCAGAAAAAAATTTTTAAAAACCACAGTATGTGGAAACAGGAACATTTCCTAAAAGAACAACACCAAGTTAATAATTGATCCTTAAACAAGGATAATGGGGACATTTTTGCATTTTGTCAGTTTTTTAGATGAAATGTTACCAGTGGATTAGTACCAAGGCCTATTTTACAAGAGTTTCACATAAAATCAGATGCTCAGTACCTTCTCATAGAAACGTTTTTGTTGAGCTGTGACCATCAGTCAGCAGACTACATGTATGACTATTCGTTCAGTGCACCAAATATTCTCGGTAATAGGAAGTGCCACTGACAGAAACTCTAATGAAAGAAGTGAAAAAATAAACCTGTACCCCTTTGGGATCTATCACATGGGATGGGAGAAGCCCAAATCCTTTCTCACAGGACCCAAGGTCATCGGAACAACAGCTAGGAGCCCTGAGTGGTCCGTAGACACAGAAGAACAGCAAACTTCCTTCGGGATTAGGGAGAGGAGCTTTCTCTGGTCCTTACTTAGTTCCAACTTTGGATCCCCATCCTCTCTGGCAATGACCATCATGGTCACTCCAGAGCCCCCTCCCCCAAAACAAACAAACAAATAAACACACACAATCAGAATAGACAGACAGAGAACAATAAGGAAAGCTTAGAACCAGACAGGAAACAGCGTGGATTCACTTATACCTTACTAAGTAGGACACAGAGATTAGTTACTCCTCACTAGGGAATGGAAGAATTCCCTTCTAAAGAAGAACACTCCTCCTAAAATAGTTCTACACCACAACTGTTGACATATGCCTTGCTGGAGTTATAAGCCAGTTTAGACTATCCTAAAATCTGCCAGGTTCAGCAGAATTATGCCTCAACGCTATGGACTGCTAAATACTAAAATGAGGATAGACACGAGACAGCTGTGTAGTACCCTATAGCCATTTTAACATGTATAGAAGCTGGTTATATATAAACTAAAATCAAAATGTCAGTGAAGTAGTCACAGGATGTGGTTGAGAACTTGCATCTTGTAACATATTGGTTACTCAATACCATGACAATTAATTCCATAATGTTGTAAATTGTCGTTGATGTTAAGTTGGGGCTTTTTATTGATCAGGATGATATTCTGCCAGCTCTACCTTCAGACCAGAGATGGTCTCCCCAAGAAATCATTGAATGTGTCTGGACAATTAGATGCTGGACTCTTTGCTTGGTATATGCTTGCAATGAAAGATTCTCAACTGAATTTGATCTGTAATACTGCAACGAGGTGGAGGAATCCACCATGGGGGGAAGGTGGGGGAGGGGTTGGGGGAATCCCAGAGCCTATGAAACTGTGTCACATAATACAATGTAATTAATAAAAAAAAAAGAAAAAAGAAACCTATACCTCCTCCTCTTAGACCACCACCTGCTGTACCTTTATAACCTTCTGGACCACCTACGAGCCTTCCTCCCAGTCCACCTCCAGGGACTCTTCCATTCCGGAGACCATCCAGAATACCAGGAACCTGAGGGCCTTTATCCCAATGTTTACCCCCAGGTCCACCTCCAGGTCTTTTCCTGCCCCTCAGCCTTGGGGACCCCCAAAAAGGCTAAACCTCTCCCTGTACCTCCAGGCATCATCCTGGCATGACATGCCCACCTTTGGTGCCTCCACTCGGACCTATCCCCACCTTGACTTTTCCCACCAGCTCCCTTGCCAAACCCTGGGGTTCTGAATGCTCCACCCCTTTTGGCTCAAAGACCCAAGGCAGATGATACAATGTAGCCACCACGAAGAAAGCCACAGCAACCATCAGTGCCAAGCCAAAAATCATTAATCGCAAGGCAGAATTTCCTTGATTTGTTCCACCACGCACTGAGAGTGCATCAGGAGAATAAAGAGGCTTCTGCTCCCCAAAGAATGTCAGAGGATGATTGTGCTGTATCTCTTGCCAAAGCAGCCCCAAAGTCTGGTTCTGCTGTTCCTGTGACCACACAAACTAAGGGTGTTCTTTATGAGGCTTTCATGAAAGAAATGGAAGGTCTACTGTAACAGGGGAGTCTTAGTTATTTGTTCCAACTCTCGTGTGCTGTGGGCACTGGAATAGAGATTCCCAGAAAACCAGTGTATCTCATCTTGCCTTTTGTGTTAGTTATTTTAAAATATTCCTGTAAATATTTTGTAATATGTTACCTGAAGTAAAATGGATGACAATGTAACTTCCTAATAGAAAGCAAGATATATGGGAAGAAAATGTACAATTCTTTGATTAAAATTATTTCCCACTGTCCTAAAAAAAAAAAGAAGCATTTTTGACTCAAGCAAAGAAATTAACAAATAAAATGGACAAATAAAGCCTAATTACCGGAAAAAAATATTTGGTGCCAAGTATTTCCTCTAAATGTGAGCATCTGGAAGAAAATTCTTCAATTAATTTGAGTACACATCTAAAAATGAAACAGGGTCATCTGATTGAAGTAACATGATGGACTGAAAAGAGCTTTGAGCATTGGCGTTGACACCCATTATGATAGCTAACAAGCTCACGACCTAGGCCTCTCTTTTCTTCCACTAAAAATAAGGCAGTTGAACCAGATTACCTCCAAGATCACTGTAGGCTTTAAAAGCCTATGACATGCCCCAGCTGTAGGCAATGTCCTAGGTTGCCTTGTATCTGGGGAAGTGTTAGATCACTGAGAAAAAGGCAGCCAATAGTTGATGGCATTCTGGACCAGGTTAATGCCAAGTTTGTGTTAACTATACTAGTATTCTGACATAATTTGACAGCAAGGAGCGGTCCCATCCCCTTCTCCTCAGTAGACAAGAAGAGTAAAAAGAATTAAAACATTTGTTCAACTCACCTTCCTCCAAATCTCAACCCTCCCTACCCTAATCAGAGACCCACATGGGCATGCAGCTCTCTGAACTATGTAAATAATATTAAAATAAAAATCTGTGATATTAAAGTAAAGGCAGGTTCTTTTAAAATAAAAAAGGACGCTTATTTGAGAGTCAGTTACAGAGAGGAAGAGAAGGAGATCTTTCATCCACTGGTTCCCTCCCCTAAAAGCCTAGAAAGCCAAGGATGGCCCAGGCTGGAGCCAGGAGCTTGCAGTTCCATCTGGTGCACTTATAGAGGTGACAGGGACCCAATCACTTGGACGATCTGCAAGTGGAGCAGTCTCGCCAGCCCCTCCAAAGGCAGATTCGGAAAGGCAGGGAGAAGGCTGACTGGCCAAGGACCTGAGGACACACGGAACAGCACAGAGTCCTCGAGATTGTTTCTGCCTCACCCATGCTAGATCTGGAGCTGAAGAAGCTAGCAGCTGGTACCAGAAAAGAAAAGCCCAAACCAAAGCTTGCTGTCTTAGCCAAAGGAACTGACAAAAGACCCGATGAGGAGCAGCCTAACAAGACAGAAAAATTTAGAAAATAACCTCTATACTCTAGCCAAAACCTGAGAGAAAAAACTGTGGTCCCTGCCCATCCACACCAGGGGAATTCAGGTGGGAGCTTATGTTTCCACCGTTGCTAGTCGTGATGCCATTTCCAGTTCTCCCCACTGCCACTACCGTAACAGTGTGTCATCAGTGCAAGCCATAGGACCACTCCGTCATAATGAGACTAGAGGCCATACACATGCCCCACCTCTGCAATGCCAGTGGGGTCCACATGTGGACCTGTTTCTATGGGACATCTGCCTGCGGCTGGCAGTGGTGTGATGGCCATGACCCACCTCAACCCTTCATTACTGGAGCAGTGGACAGAGAAGCCCATTAAAACAGGATTTGAGCCCAGTGTGGTTGTCTAGTGGCTAAAGTCTTTGCCTTACATGTGCCAGGATCCCATATGGGCACCACTTCCCTTGCAGCTCCCAGCTTGTGACCTAGGGAGACAGTGGAGGATGACAAAAGAGCTTAGAATCCTGCACCTATTTGGGAGACCTGGAAAAAGCTCCAGACTCCTGGCTTTGGATTGGCTCTTTTATGGCCATTGTGGCCACTTGGGGAGTGAACCAGTAAATGCAAGATCTTTCTCTCCTCTCTCTGGTAAACCTTACTTTCCAATAAAAATAAACATATCTTAAAAAAAAAAGATTTACAAAAGATCCATATAGTACCTGTGTAGCACAAATATTTCTTATTGTTTATCTGTTTTTTCTTTTGCTGCTGGTGCTTTGGCTATTGTATCTAGAAATCTTTTGCCAAAACCAAGATGATGAAGATTTTCACCTATGTTTTTGTTGAAGTTTATATAGTCATAGCTCTTATGTTCAGCTCTGTGATCCATTCTGAGCTAACTTTTCTGGATACGGTGCAAGGCAAGAGTCCAACTTCATTTTTTTTTTTTTTTTTTTTTTTTGCATGTGGATATCCAGTTGTTGAAAAGAATTTTTTCTGCCCATTCAGTTGTCTTGATCCCTTCACCAGTAATCAATTTACCTACTCTCATAGACATAGGTTTATTGCTAGGCTGTCTATTTTCTGTTCTTATTGATCTCCATGTCTATTTTTGTGCTAGTGCCATTAAGACTTGATTCGCACTGCTCTGTAGTAAGCTTTGAAAACAAAATGAGAGTTTTTGACTTTGTTCTCCTCTGTAAGGGTTAATTTTGGTTATCTGGAGACCCTTGAAATTCCATATAAACTTCAAAGTCAGATTGTCAATTTCTACAATTAAGTTGAGAAGGATTCTGATAGGAAATTGTGCTGAATCAACAGATCAGTTTTAAGAATATTGCCGTCTTGAACCCACCGAAATGGCCTAGTGGCTAAATCCTTGCCTTGTATCCCCCAGTAGCCCATATGGGGGCCAGTTCAAATCCTGACTGCTTCATTTCCCATCCAGCTCCCTGCTTGTGGCCTGGGAAAGCAGTCTAGGATGGCCCAAAGCCTTGGGACCCTGAACCTGTGTGGGAGACCTGGAAGAAGCTCCTGGCTTCGGATTGGCTCAGCTCCAGCTGTTGCGGCCACTTGAAGGATGAACCAGCAGATAAAGATATTTCTCTCTCTGTAATTCTGACTTCCAAATAAAAGTAAAAAATAATAAGTAAATATTTTAAAAAGGAGTATTGCCATCTTAGCATGGCACGTTAAGTCTTGTGAGTGAAGAAAATAACTTTTTTTTTCATTTCTATTGACTGCCTTTAACTTCTTTCAACAATATTTCATGGTTTTCAGAGTGTATACTTTTCTTTAATTAAATTTGTCCATAAACATTTTATTTATTTATTTATTTATTTATTTATTTATTTGGTGCTATTGTGAATGTGCTATTTTATTCATTACATTTTTTAAAAAAAAGATTTATTTATTTAAAATGCAGAATCAGAGAGAAAGAGAAAAATCTTTAAGAGCTGATTAGGCTATTAAGAGGTATTGATGGGGGTGGTTATGATGGCATAAGAGGTTAAGCCTCTTCCATCTATGATATCAGCATCCCATATGGGAACCATTTTGAGTGACATTGAGTTCCAGGAAGCTGCTCCATTTCTAATTCAGCTCCTTTCTAATGGCCTGGGAAAGCAGTGCTGGATGACCCAAATGCTTGGGCTTCTGCGCACACATAGAAGGCTTGGAAGAAACTCCACTCCTGACTTTGATTTGGCCTGGTGCTGACCTATACAGCCATTTGGGGAGTGAACCAATGGATGGACAGTCTGTCTGCCTATCCATCCTTTCTCTCTAATTGTCTTTCAAACTAACAACAACAAAAATGGTTTTTTAAAAAGATGTATTTATGCTTTTCTCAAGGGTGTGAATTCGCTCCCCTGCTGGACCACTACTCCCACTGGTGAACGTGAGAGCTGGTATTGGGGGCAAGCCAGGGTGGGCAGGGCTATAACACCTGTTGGCCTCATGTGAGCTGGATCAGGGGAAAGCCAGACTGGGTTGACTGTTCCTAATGTTGCATGTATAAACAGAGTGGGTGTGGATTGGTTGAGCTTTGTCACAGCATCAAATGGCAGATGCTGTCACGGGAGGCAAATTCTGCCAAGTTAAACTGCAGAGCCACCTGGAGAATGCAAGATCCAGAAGTGGGAGTAGGCCCAGTAGGAAAACAATGAGCACCTCCCTCTTGGGTTACCATTCCAACTGGTGAGCATGAGAGCTAGGACTGGTCAGGTGTGGCTAGACAGAGCAGCACCCACCAACATGTGTGGGCTGGATAGTGGAGCTGGTTGGGTTGAACTAGGCTTCAATGCCCATTGACATGTATAAGAGCTGAATGGGATGTGAGACAGACTGGACCAGTCTGCTGCACATATTGGCGAGCATGGGAACCAGGGCAGGAGGCTGGCTTGGTGGGGGTTATTGGGAGTCGCCCCAGCTAGGCTTCAACTCCTATTGGTTTGTGTGAGGGCCGAGTGTATGGTGGGTGGGACTGAGCTGGGCTGCAACACCCATTAGTTTGTGTAGAAGATAGGGCTGGAGACAGAATTGACCCAGCAGTTGCAACCACCAGTGTGTGTGTAAGCTGATTGGATGACAGACTGTGCTGGACATAAGCACACACAAGAATTAGGTCTGGGATCATCTCAGATGAGGTTTTTTTGGGGATCCCCCAACTGAACCGCTCAACTCAGAACTTCAACTATGGGGTCCATGGTCTAACCGTGGAATGCTTGTGTCGGAGCTGGCCTCCACAGTGCCTTAGATGAAACAGTGAACAGCATGGCCAGTTGAACATGGAGGATACAACAGTACATTAGAACCTGCAGAGGACACCTGGTACCACAACAGAGGACAGAGGACAGAACAAATTAGTCAACTACGCTAGCCAAATGTTGGCAGTGAAAATCTAGGCAAACGGAGACTCTAAGGTGAACACCTATGTTCGCCAGTGGGTTCCGGAGAGATTTCATTGTGCTTGGAGTGGCGAGATCTGGCAGCTATTCAGAACTATTGTGAACTGTCAAAACCACTTGAGCAGTGCCCTCAGAGCAGCCCCCACATCGGGGACCCTGGGATGGTTGGGAGACTGGGTGGGGATTTTTCCCTTATCTCTCCCCTTATTCCAGATACAGGAAAGAACTAAGTAAGGACTAGAGCAAACTCCTGAGTCCTGAAGGAAGTTAACTGTTCTTCTGTTTTTGAGGTTTGGTTGGGGCTCCTGGCTGTTGTTCCGGTGTCATTAGACCCTGTGAGGAGGATTTTGGGCTTCTTCCATCCCGTGTGGGTGATCCGATAGGGAATGGTTGACCTCAGATTTCTTAGCCTACAAGGGCACTCCAATTTCCTGTGATCTCCTTGCTGGTTGGAATATAGTCCTTCGTGCCCATACTGCTAGTCCTTGATGAAGTATCCACTGCTTCTATGGTGAAAGCATTTGGGAGGTTACCGGGAGTCTCTGGGGTTAGGATACAAGCCTCCTTCTGTCCTCCTGAAAACAGCGATCTTTCCTCTAGCCCTTGACCCTTTGCACCCTAGTCAACTATGTAAAGATCATCAACAAAATAAAAATAAAGAAAAAAAAAAGAGTGTGAGTTCTCACTCCTGTGGGACTAAACTGGTTGCCACAAAGGTGGGTAGTAGTAAAGACAGCCCAACCGCTTCCGTCTATTCCTGCCTACATAATATCTCCCACCATCAGTAAATGTCTGTTTATTTACTTTCTATCTCCTCTAGGAAGTCCAATGAGGGCAGAGCCTAGGTCAGCATTAGGAATACAAAATGTACTCAATAAGCATCAGGCAGATGAATAAGTAAGCTATAAATAAAACCTTGGATTTTCCAGGAAGAGTATAAAGCAGAAAGATAGAAGTGGAAGAATTTATGTGAAAATTCACAGCAATATTCACTGTCTCGAAGTGAGCAGATCAGAGGTGTTCCTGCCTTGCTGAAGTGCAGAAGGTTACATGATAAAGCCTCTTAATAACTTCTTTAAGATTATTTTTATTTTATTTAAAACCAGAGAGACAGGGGGCCCGGCGGCGTGGCCTAGCGGCTAAAGTCCTCGCCTTGAACGCACCGGGATCCCATATGAGCGCCGGTTCTAATCCTGGCAGCTCCACTTCCCGTCCAGCTCCCTGCTTGTGGCCTGGGAAAGCAGTCGAGGATGGCCCAATGCATTGGGACACTACACCCGCGTGGGGGACCTGGAAGAGGTTCCTGGTTCCCGGCTTCGGATCGGCGCACACCGGCCCGTTGCAGCTCACTTGGGGAGTGAATCATCGGACGGAAGATCTTCCTCTCTGTCTCTCCTCCTCTCTGTATATCTGACTTTGTAATAAAAATAAATCTTAAAAAATAAATAAATAGGGCCCGGCGGCGTGGCCTAGCGGCTAGAGTCCTCGCCTTGAAAGCCCCGGGATCCCATATGGGCGCCGGTTCTAATCCCGGCAGCTCCACTTCCCATCCAGCTCCCTGCTTGTGGCCTGGGAAAGCAGTTGAGGACGGCCCAATGCATTGGGACACTGCACCTGCGTGGGAGACCCGGAAGAGGTTCCAGGTTCCCGGCTTCGGATCGGCGCGCATCGGCCCGTTGCGGCTCACTTGGGGAGTGAATCATCGGACAGAAGATCTTCCTCTCTGTCTCTCCTCTGTGTATATCTGGCTGTAATAAAATGAATAAATCTTTAAAAAAAAAAAAAAAAAATAAATAAATAAATAAATAAATAAATAAAACCAGGGAGACAGAGATCGCCTATCCACTGATTCATTCCCTAAATGCTTGCAATGGCTGTTGCTGAGCCCAGGCAAAGCCAAAAGCCTGGTACTCCATCCAGGTCTCCCCTGCAGGGGACCCAAGTACTTGAGCTGCCACCTGCTGCCTCTGAAAGCTGAGTTTAGAGGCGAAGCCTGGTCTTGAATCCAGGCACTCCTGTATGGGATGCCAGCATAACAAGCAGCTTCCTAACTACTGAGCCAAATGGCCCAGTCCTGATAGCTGTAATAAAATGAAGACAATAGGCAGAAGGTAATTCTGTGAGTCACTGAAAGTATATGTGATTATGGTTTTTTTTTTTGTGATTATGTTTTAGTCAGTAATTTTATGGATTGAAAATGGCAAGATACGGGGAGAAAGCTTGTCCATGAATTTTGTAAAGTTAAGACAATTTTGGGTGGTAATTATGGCTTTGGTTTGAGATGAGCATTGATCACATTTTGATGAGTAGTTTTGCTTCCTTACTAAAGATGATGAGCACAAGTTTGTCCTGATTTAATTAAAGTGACACCAATTTCCCAAGGCAGTAGTAAGCTACTCATTTCATACCAACATAACCTACTTTGATGCTAGTTTCTGGGCAGGTGGATGAAAGCACTGTTACTTGTGGTTGGTGGACTTAAGGTTTTCTTTACTGTTTGTAATACAGCATTCCTGCTCAGAACTCTTAGACTGCTTCCTGTCCTTAATTCTAAATGCCTGCTCATTGATGAAACTTTAAGCCAACCCGACCCAGAACTAATCTAGTTCGAGCTCAAGTCTGAGTGGAAGTGACCAGGATGTTCAGTGCATCCCTGTTTGGAGAGAGGTAGCTGACTGCTCTGATCATGTTATTCTCCTCTCCTCACCTTCAGCCATCTTCCTACTTGTAAGGTAGACAAATCGTAAATTCCTTCATTGTTAGACTTGATGGTACCTAATGTACCTATGTTAGAATTCAGCAGTGAGGCCATAGAAAACTAAGCTTTATGCCTTTCCCAGGCATTAGCAAGAAGTTGGATTGAAAGTGAAGCTGCTGGGTCCGGCGGCGTGGCCTAGCAGCTAAAGTCCTCGCCTTGGGTGCCCTGGGATCCCATATGGGCGCCGGTTCTGGTCCCGGTAGCTCCACTTCCCATCCAGCTCCCTGCTTGTGGCCTGAGGGGGCAGTCAAGGACGGCCCAATGCATTGGGACCCTGCACCTGCGTGGGGGACCTGGAAGAGATTCCTGGTTCCCGGCGTCGGATCGGTGCGCGTAGGCCCGTTGCGGATCACTTGGGGAGTGAATCATCAGACGGAGGATCTTCCTCTCTGTCTCTTCTTCTCTCTGTATATCTGACTTTGTAATAAAAAAATAAAATCTTCACAAAAAAAAAAAAAGAAAGTGAGCTGCTGGGACTAGGACTGGTGTAGCAGGTGGAGCTTGGCTACTGAAGCTGCCGAGATGCTGATGTAGCAGGTGAAGCCTTAGCATGCTATATCTTGGTGCTGGAACTAAACTTCTCTTTTTTTTTTTTTAAGATTTATTAGTTATTTATTGCAAAGTCAGATTTAGAGACAGAAGGAGAGACAGAGAGAAAGATCTTCCATCTACTGGTTCACTCCCCAAGTGGCCACAATGGCCAGAGCTGAGCATCTGAAGCCAGGAGCCAGAATCTTCTGCTAGGTCTCCCATTTGGGTGCATATGGGATCCCAGCACATGCAAGGTTAGGACTTTAACAACTAGGCTGCTACACCTGGCCCTAAACTTATCTTTTAATTATGTTTTCTACCAATTCTTTGAAGTATTTGTCAATGTGCTAGCTGCTGGAGATGCACTGATGAGTTTTAAAAGGGATGTTTTAAGTTAAGAAACAGGAAATTGAGCAACCTTATCCACTATTTGGGGAGATTTTAATATAAAACAACTTTCTAGAGGGAAATTTAATAGTAAATGCAGCAATTTAAGGATATCTATTTGTCCTAACAATGTTTATCTTTTGGCTTATAAAATTGTAAAAGACTCAGATTTCTACTTCTAAAAGAATTTTTGTTACTTTTCATAGTATTTAGTATTTAAGTATTAATGATTTGAAAGCATTTATATTTTTCATTTCGAAAATTAAGACATTGGGATCAACAATGTGGCACAGTGGGTTAAACTGCTGCCTGTGATCCTGGAATCCCATAGAGCTATGGTTTGAGATTTAGCTGCTCTGCTTTCAAGCCAACTCCCTGCTAGTGCACCTGGGAAAAGAGTGGAAGATGGCCCAAGTACTTGGGTCCTGCCACGCACATGGGAGATCCAGATAGAGTTCCTGACTCCTGGCTTTGCCCTGGCTGAGCCTTAGCTGCTCAGACCACTGAGTGAGCAAACCAGATATATGCACAATCTCTCTGTTTCTCCCTTTGTCATTTGCCTTGCAAATAAATAGATGAATCTTTAAATTTAAAAAAAAATAAATGAAGACACACAAGTGGAAAAGATTCCTCCTTTTTTTAAAGATTTATTTATTTTTATTGGAAAGTCAGATTTACAGAGAGGAGAGACAGGGAGAAAGATCTTCCCCAAGTGGCTACAACAGCTGGAGATGATTCGATCTGAGGGCAGGAGCCAGGAGCTAGGTGCTACTTCTGGGTCGTCCATGCAGGTGCAGTGTCCCAAGGCTTTGGGTCATCCTTGACTGCTTTCCCAGGCCACAAGCAGGGAGCTGGATGGGAAGTGGAGCAGCTGGAATATGAGCTGGCGGCCATAAGGGATCCTGGCGCATGTAAGACAAGGATTTAACCACTATGCTTCTGCGCCAGGCTCCCACCTTTTTTTTTTTTTTTAAGATTTTATTTGTTTTATTGCAAGGTCAGTTATACAGAGAGGAGGAGAGACAGAGAGGAAGATCTTCTGTCCAATGATTCACTCCCCAAGTGACTGCAATGGCCAGTGATATGCCAATCTGAAGCCAGGAGCCAGGAACGTCTTCCGGGTCTCCTACAACGGGTGTAGCATCCCAAGGCCTTGGGCCATCCTCGACTGCTTTCCTAGGCCACAAGCAGGGAGCTGGATGGGAAGTGGAGCTGCCGGGATTTGAATCGGCAGCCATATGGTATCCTGGCGCATGTTAGACACGGATTTAACCACTAGGCTTCTGTGCCAGGCCCTTTTTTAATGTCAACAAGCAAGGCACTGCTTGCTCAATAAGTCTCCAAGGAACATCTAAGGCAGACATATGACATAGTGGTTTAGACACCACTTTGGATGCTTACATTTCCTAGCAAAGCACTTGGACTTGTCCAGGCTCTGCTTTCACTTGCAGCTTCCAGCTGGTGTACACCCTGGAAGGCAACGGGCACTTGGTCTTTGCCATCCACTGGGAGATCCTGGTGGAGATCTTAGCTCCTGGCTTAGGTTGGCCCAGTTCCAACTGTTACTGACATTTGGGGAGGATACCAACCATTGGGTGGAAAATTTCTCTCTGTATGTTTGTTTTCCAAGTAAATAAAACAAATGTACACCTTTTTTTTTCTTAACCTCACAATTCCAGGTTCACCCTCTACCACTCCCCACCACTGCCTTCCCTGACCACCCGCATCTCCCACACCCATTGTATTTCTCTGTCCCTGTAACTGACCTGCCTTCCCTCCTTCTCTGCGGGCAGACTCGGACCAGGCTCACCTTCCCAGGACAGCTCTGGAGTCCCCCTTGCCCAGGGAAGCTTGCCCTGCCCCTGCTGACAAGGCCTTCCTAGGCTGCAGGGCTGGTTTGTTTACAGCTCCCGGGAGCACACTTGACTTGGCTTTGTTGTTATTTATGTCTGACATCTTCCTTTCTCCACACTTACTCTCCAGCTTTTGGTCTTTTCCGTGCAAGGAAGGTTCATTTCAAAATATGTATCCAGAGTCTTGTCTGTCCTTTATCTAAATCCACATTTAAATTGTGCATTCATGGAGTCATATGAGCAATTACCTTCAAGTCACAAAATGCTGCTTTGTATTAATTTGTATTTTAGGCCAATGTAGGAATTAATTAAACATGTCTGTAGCTGCCTGCTGTTTATTCACTGACAATGAGCTGGAATTATTACCTCACTTTAAGCCTTTCCCTTGGTGATTTGTTTACGAAGAGTTGTGCTAAATAGCTGAATTGTTGTCATGACCTTTTGCCTAGATTTTTTCAAAGCGGGCATGAGATTTGTGTTTTACATAACACACACACACACACATCTCGTAACCAGGAGAACTGAAAAGAGTTCTTAGAATTTTAAACTTGCACATATGTTAAGACTGGATTTACAGTAATGAGCTAAGCCCATGAGTTTGTAACACTCAAGAATAACTAAATTTGACCTCTGGTTAGTTCTGAAATGTGTGTGATTGCCAAAAAATAAATTGTGATAATGTGTAGCATGAACTAATACCCTTAAATGAGCTTGACTGATAGTGCTCCTTCCAGTAACTCAAAGAGTGAACCCACTGTTTGCAGTTTTGGTGACCACACAGGTTTCAGGTCCCCAAGGGAAGGAGCTCTTAAAGCAAAAGTGGAGGTCCCTTAACCTTTGTAAATTTCCACCAAGGAGTTGCTCGGAGGCCTGCTGGCAGCATGAGCTGTGACCTTTCAAACAGCATAGTGCACTGTTTTGTGTGTCTATAGGTACTCTGCCCTAGAAGTTCTGGTGAGAGAGATTTGGAAGATTAAGCAAAACTAAGAAGGAAATGAGAAGCAAAAGAACAGTGTTTTCTGTGTGATGTCAGAGACCTTGAAAGATTGATTTCCTCTCGCTCAAATGTCTTATAAAATTAGCTTTGGCTCCCACGTCTGTTACCCAGTCGTTAATTTTACAAGATAAGCAATACAGGGGAAATGGATGTGGGGGTGGGGGGTGGAAATAGAGCGCTGGAAGCTCAAGAGACACTTAGGAGGTCACAGAACAAAGCCAGTTAGTAAGGAGGTCCTCCCAGAGCCCTGAAGATAGCCTGGGTGTGCTCCGGGTAATCTCAATGCTTCTTTCATCACATTTACTTCCCTCCAGCCAGCTTTAAACATACATGGGTTTCACTCAACCTGCTTCAGGAAAGCCTTTCTGAATTGCTTAGCCCATGAACAATCATGCTTCAAGTTTCTAAAATTAGAACTTTGAAACTAAATAGAAAAACAAAAACAAAAAATTGATAAAATTTGAACTTTGTATTTTCACATCCACTTCTCCACAACAGTTTATTACCCAGTGCTTGGTGTTCCTAGATACTTATGCCATTTTTAGATACTAAGTGTGCTTTCAGATAAGTGCCATTGGTTAGCCCAGCTGGAAGGAATATTGTCTTCCATTCAATCCTCTTGGTTTAGTGCAGGGTGCTACTGGGGCTCAGAAAAACTCCAGATCAAGTGTTTGGGGGCAGAGCTGGAATTAGAACCAAGAATGTCAGCTGATCCAGATTGCTAGTCTGGAGCTATGTAGATTCGGCATGTGAGCAAGCGTTAGAATAACGTTTCGGGCACAACACGATAGCGTAGTGGTTAAGGTCCTCACCTTGAACGTGCCAGGATCTCATATGGGCGCCGGTTCTAATCCCAGCAGCTCCACTTCCCATCCAGCTCCCTGCTTGTGGCCTGGAAAAGCAGTCAAGGATGGCCCAAAGCCTTGGGACCATGCACCCACCTGGGAGACCTGGAAGTAACTCCTGGCTCCAGGCTTCGGATCTGCGCAGCACTGGCCATTGCAGTCACTTGGGGAGTGAATCATCAGATGGAAAATCTTGAAGAACCTCAGTATCAAAATCCCAACCATTTGTTCATGGCTCATTGCTACTAAGAAACTGTATGAACTTGCAGGCTAAACGCCCTGCATGACCTTTAGCACTGATGGGTCCCAATTCTTATGAATCAAGGCCCACCTAAGTCTGGTTATCTCACAGTTGATTCCAAGTAATTAAGTGAGTGCTTATCTTAGTTGTTGGAAGTGTGGGTTGTCCAGCCAAGACAGGTAGGGAATGTGTGGTATTTCCTCTCACCTTGCAGACTATTGTGAATTCCCCCTTTTCAAGCTATTGTGGACTGCCCATATAAAAACCCTATAAATGTACTGTTTGGGGCCACATTCTGGTAAGGGGTGTTGTTCCCAGCTGGTCTCAACCAAGAACCCAGGCTCAGATGTGTTGAGCTTGAATAAACCATCCTGTGCACTTGGATCAACTTCAGACTCCTAGTGATTTCTGGGAATCTCAAAATCTGGGCACAGCAATTTTCTCTCCTTCTCTTCTCCTCTCTGTATATCTGCCTTTCCAATAAAAATAAATAAAATCTTTAAAATAGTAATAATAATAATGTTTCATTTGCACTATCCAGAAAGGTCTGTGAATAATTTAATCTTTTTATTTTGGATACGTTGGTCTCATAAAATAGGCAAAAGACTCCCTTCACTTCAACATGGGTCATACAATAAACTCTTATGTAGTGCGAATTTTTGTAGTGCAAAAAATTTGAAACCTATGCTGACCTTTTCATAATGTGCCTTTTCTGTGCATAAGACCTCAGAAACCTTCTCTCTCTCTCTCTTTTTAAGTTTGTTTGCTTATTTGTTTGAAGGGTAGAGAGGAAAAAGGAAGATGTACTACCGTCTTTTATCTGCTAAGTCACTACCCAGATGTCCACAACAACAAAGCTGGGGAGGCTGAAGACAGGAGTCAGGACATCCAGGTGGTCTACAGTAGGTCATAGGACCATTGTCTGCTACCTTCCCCAGCAGATGAGAAGGGACCTGGATCAGAAGTGAAGCAGCCAGGACTTGAACTGGTACTCTGAAATGGGAGGCGAGTGTTCCAAGCAGTAGCTTAATCCACTGTGTTACAATGCCAGTCCCCATAAACTTTGTTACAGTTTAATAGAACTGGCTTGTAAAATTGTTCAGTGTTCTACCAATGACCAGTTTTCAGGAGAGCCTTTATGAGGGCTATCAAATTTTCACCAGATTGTCAAAGTGCTACATTGATAACTTGATTCAGCAACAGTCCCCTCAAGTCGCTTACATCACTTCAAGCTTCTCCCCCTTGTACTCTGTGTGGGTGCCACAGCCCCACGGGTAGATCCAGATGGATATTCGTGGAATACACAAGGCTACTTATCCATGCTTTCTGTTGATCTTTTTCATATGACCTGTGTTGTTTAAATCTGCTTGAAGATGGAAGCATTTGGGATACATTTGGCATACCCAAATGTGTTTTTTGGAATTTTAACTGTTTTGAAATTTAGCTCTCATCAGGGCTGGCATCATTGCAAAGTGGATTAAACCACCATTTCTAATATCCGTATCCCATATGAGCACCAGTTCAAGTCTAGCTGAAGTCCTTGATGTTCCACTTCCAATTCAACTCCCTGCTAATTCACTTGGGGAAGCAGTAGAGGATGGCCCCAGTACTTTGGCCTGAGTCACCTAAATAGGAGGCCCAGGCTTAGGCTTGGCCCAACGAGGGCCACTGAGGCCATTTGTGGAAAGAATCAATGGATGCAGGATCTCTCCTTTTGTCCACGTAACTCTTTCAGATAAATATATATTTTTAAATATTTAAGTTTTAATTTTTATTGAAAAGTCATATATACAAAGAGGAGAGACAGAAAGGAAGATCTTCTATCCACAAATAAATATTTTTAAATGCTTCCATCTTTTTTTTTAAGATTTATTTTATTTTTATTGCAAAGTCAGATATACACAGAGGTGGAGAGACAGAGGATTAGAACCGGCACACACATGGGATCCTGACGCATTCAAGGCGAGGACTTTAGCTGCTAGGACATCGTGCCGGGCCCAAATGCTTCCATCTTCACGCAGATTTAAACAACACAGTGTCATTTCTTTTATTATGCAAAACAATTTATTCATTCAGGAAGTAGTTATTCAGTACCTGCTTTGCGTAAAACACTATTTGGGATGCACAGGATGTAGAGAAGAACAAAAATGACAGATTCCAGCACTCTTGGAACTTGTACATGAAGTGCTGTTCAAAACTTTTCCCTTCTGTTGAACTAATTTTTTTTTTTTTAATTGGAAGGCAAATTTATGGAAGAGACAGAGAGAAAGATTTTTCAGCCATTGTTCACTCCCCAAATGGCCATAACAGCCAGAGCTGAGCTGGTCCAAAGCCAGGAAACAGGAAACCTCTCCAAGTCTTACATGCAGGTGCAGGGTCCCAAAGCTTTGAACTATCCTCCACTGCTTTCCCAGACCACAAACAGGGAACTGGATGAGAAGCAGAGCAGCTGGTACACCAACTGCATCCTTATAGGATCCCAGCACATGGAGGTAGAAGATTAGCCAATTGAGTCATCATGCCAAGCCCCCCAGCTAATTTTTACATTAATGCCTTCTTAAGGATTGACTATGATTTTTGTTTGTTTGTTTGTTTTTAAGATTTATTTATTTTGGGGCCTGGCGGCGTGGCCTAGTGGCTAAAGTCCTCGCCTTGAACGTCAGGATCCCATATGGGTGCCGGTTCTAATCCCAACAGCTCCACTTCCCATCCAGCTCCCTGCTTGTAGCCTGGGAAAGCAGTGGAGGACGGCCCAAGGCTTTGGGACCCTGCACCCGTGTGGGAGACCTGGAAGAGCTCCTGACTTGTTGGCTCAGCTCTAGCCATTGCAGTCACTTGGGGAGTGAACCATCAGATGGAAGATCTCCTCTCTGTCTTTCCTCCTCTCTGTATATCCACCTTTCCAATAAAAATAAATAAATCTTTAAAAAGAAGAAAGATTTATTTATTTTTATTGGAAAGTCAGATTTAGAGAGAGAGGGAGATGCAGAAAGAAAGAGTATCTGTCTGCTGGTTCACTCACCACGTGGTAGTAATGGCCGGATCTGAGCCGATCCGAAGCCAGGAGCCAGGAGCCAGGAGCAGGTGCAGGGTCCCAAGGCTTTGAGCCCTCCTGTACTGCTTTCCTGGGTCACAGCCAGGTAGTGTATGAGAAGTGGAGCAGCCAGGACACAAACTGGCCCCCGTATGGGATCCCAGCAGATACAAGGCAAAGATTTAGCTACTGATCTTTTACTCCAGGCCCACGTATTAACTGTTAAATGCCAGAAATGAGACAAGCAATTGCAATTTATTATAACTATTAATATAATTTGCAGTAAAATAAGAGGTATTAAGTAGAAATCCTTGGTGCTGTTGGGAGACATATGTAAAAAGAGGCTTTATTGCCAATTAAAGTCTCAGCTACCCCACTTCTAGCAACGAAGGATGGCTCAAGTGCTTGGGCCCCTGAACTCATATGGGAGACTCATAAGCAGGTAGGTCTAAGCTCCTGGCCTCAATCTGACCCTCCCCAGCCACTGTGGCCATTTGGGGAGCGAACCAGTGGGAAACAATTTTCTCTCTCTCTCTCTCTCTCTCTCTTTCTCTCTCTCTCTGTACTATTTCAAGGAAACAGTAAAAAAAAAATTTAAAGAAAAAAGAGAATATTGCATTATAATATGAGTAGTCATTGATCATCACTGCCCAGATCCACTCATTCCATTTAAGCTGCAACGTTGTGATGTTAATTCAATGATTTTTATTCACTTGTTAGTTGGAATACAATCACAGAGAAGTCACTTTCCCTTAGTATCTATTCAGTTACCTAGATGTAAATTTAATATAAGAAAGCAGAATGAATGCTACTTTTCCCCCCTCTTCATTAATAGTTTTCAAAGGAATAAGCTGATTTTCTACCATCCCCTGGAAGGTTATGCAGAATTTTAGCTCTCTCTTTTAAAATTTTTATTTGTTTGAAAGGCAGACAGAGAGGAAGAGAGGGCAAGACAAACAAATCTTCTATCTACTGGCTCACCCCCGCCCTTCTCTCCACCACCACCACCATTGCCTGCAACATTCAGGGCTAGGTGAGGCGGAAGTTAAGGACTCAGAACTTTATCCGACTCTCTGTCTCATGATGAAAGAGATTCAAGTACTTGGAGCCACCATCTGCTGTTTCTGAGGCACATTAGCAGGAAGCCGGCTAGGAAGCAGCATATAGCCAGGACCTGAAATAGGCATTCTTAACTTTCTATATCACAGTGCCTACCCTGGGGTGAGGTTTTTGTTGTTATTTTGTTTTGTTTTGTTTTTCCCTGTTTTGCTTTATATCCTTATACAAAGTAAGCATATTTGATGTGTTTCAATTTAGTGTGGTTATTTTTCTTGCAGATTGTTTCATCTTCTGCCATTGCGAGCATCTTCAGGTTGGCTCTGGGGTTCTTTTGGCATGATCTCAGTAGTCTTTGCTAATTTCCTTGCCTCCCTTCTAATCTGTCTGCTTTGATATCATCCCTTATTTCCTCTCGAAGGACACTATTCATGTATGGTTGTGTCAGACTCAACTTGGGAGGTTCTTATGTAGGGTCATAATAATGCAGCCCTATGTCTTCAGTAAATTATGAATAATTGACATTAATTGATTTATGTACCCAACAGTTTTGAATAGAATTGACATTTCAAGCACTAGTACAGTTTGCCATCCAGCAGAAAAAAACAAAAGAGAGAGAGAAAGAGAAAGAGAGATCAGTAGTTGCATGAAAGTATGCTGTATTGCAAAGGACTGTCAAAGAAGAGGGTGAGATGGGCATGGGCACCATACTTGGTGTGAGGTGTTAGGGAAGACTTTCTGAAGAGCAGTGGGAGAAGTCTGAATGGGAAGAGTCAAGGTAGGAGATACTTAGCATAGGTAAGCAGCCATGAGCCAGACTGGTGAGGCTGAGAGGTATACAGTGATGGTGGAAATGCAAAGAAGTGCCCATGAATCGTTCAGGGCCCATGGATCACTGGGAGGATTTTGGACTTTTCCTTGAGTCCAAAGGGAAGGCACCAGAGAGAAACATGATCAGATTTTAATTTTTATGAGGCCACTCCAACTGTTCAATGGTGATTGAACTAGAAGGGGCAAGAATGGAAATGGGAGCCAGGGAGTTATTACTGTAACCTCGGGGAGTGATTACAGTGTCTACAGCTAAGGCAAGGGCAGATGTGGACAGATTCCAGGACAACCGCAACTCCAGTTTCATGCTTAGTGGGGCAGCAAGAGAAATGTTCTCAGAAAATTCAGGAATAAGACAAGGATGTCTACCATCACCACTCTTTATCAATTTTGTTCTAGATAATATTAACGCAGTTGGACAGGAGTAGAGAAATCAAAACTACTTATAAGTATCTACACATGTTGTGATTATGATGGGGCAAACAAAAAAGAATAAAATGGATTCCACTATAAATAAGAGTTTAATTAATAGATGTAAGGTATAAAATAGTTCTTATGTCTACAAATTATAATTATATATAGTGGAGAAAAGACACTATGTGTAATGGCAAAACACAAGGAAAAATTGCTAAGAATAAACTTGCTAAGAAATGTGTAAGATCTATGTGATTGAATTTTAAAAGATTTAGTTATGTATTTGAAAGGCAGATTTACAGAGAGAAAAGGAGAGACAGGTGGAGAGATATTTTCCATCCCCTAGTTCACTCCCCAAATGACTGCAGTGGCCGGAGCTTGGCTGATCATGAGCCAGGAATTTCTTTCGGATCTCCCATGTGAGCCAGGAATTTCTTTTGGATTTCTTTGGGTTATCCTCTGCTGTTCTCCCAGACACATTAGCAGGGAGCTGGAGTGGATATGGAACAGGAAGGGGACTCAAACTGATAGCCATAGAAAATGCTGGCACTGCAGGGCCCGGCGGCGTGGCCTAGCGGCTAAAGTCCTCGCCTTGAATGCCCCGGGATCCCATATGGGCGCCAGTTCTAATCCCGGCAGCTCCATTTCCCATCCAGCTCCCTGCTTGTGGCCTGGGAAAGCAGTGGAGGATGGCCCAATGCTTTGGGATCCTGCACCCCCCACATGGGAGACCTGGAAGATGTTCCTGGCTCCTGGATCCAGATTGGTGCAGCACCGGCCATTGCGCTCACTTGGGGAGTGAATCATTGGACGAAAGATCTTCCTCTCTGTCTCCCCTCCTCTCTGTATATCTGACTGTAATAAAATAAATAAATCTTTAAAAAAAAAAAAGAAATACAAATGAAGGCTTGAACAAATGGAAAGGTCTTCCTCACCTCAGATGTAAAAACAATCACAAAACATCAAGTCATCTTGCTATAATGTGCACAGTTAGAGACGAATACAGCTTTGACTACATCAGGAAATGCAGTATGGGTTACTTAACAGGGCAAAGTGGAAGCCAGGAGGAAGTAGGAAAATGTTAACTGAGAAGTGGCTGTTTGTGGGATAGAAACAGATCTGGCCTGGGAACCATTTATCAGGTCCGAGACTGTGGAAAGCAAGGGAGGGAGGAAGGGGGGGTACACGATGATTCAGAAGAAGTGAATACAAGACAAAGGGCAGAGACTAGAGGACACAGCTGACACACGCAAGAGGACTGGATACTCTGGGGGAGAGAATGGAGATGGAGTGGGGACACTGGCTGGGATTTCCTCAGTGAGGGAGTATGCAGCCCCAGCCTGCCTTCCTCACAGGAGTCCTTCATGGCTACACCCCGAGGAGTGCCATGTAGGAATCAGAGCTGCATGAATGTCCCCTAAGATCACCAGGTTGAGGCACCTGGCTCCTTCCTGGCCCCATGGTGCTTGCTGGCAGTTGGTGACTCCATAGTACATTTCCAGCTCTTCACATGCTCTATTCGCACAACTTCATAGCTACAGAAGATGAACTGGGCTTTTCTTTCATCTTCTTCTTCTTCTTCTCCTCCTCCTCCTCCTCCTCCTCCTCCTCCTTCTTCTTCTTCTTCTTCTCCTTCTTCTTCATCTTCATCTTCATCTTCATTCAGGAGTGGGCAGGGGATAAGTGAGGGAAGCTCCACTTTCTTCAGGGTCATGGTGACTGTGGGCTACAGGCCAGAGATCCAGCTTCTCTTGGAGTTCACTTGTGAACTGATTGAGAAGGAAGCTAACTTGATATCCAAATAGCATCTTGACCTTATTACCTAGTATGCTGCCCAGTAGTTAGCAAATGACATGGCATTGCAGGCCAAGGAAGCCAAGATTTGATGCACTATTTGACTTCATGTCCCATGGTCTGGACCCTAGAAAGGTGACCCAAAGTTTATTTCCTAGAACAAAGGTACACAGCACTGATGCTTTAAGAGCTGCCAAGTATAATTGTCAGCAACTATTTTGGAAACCAGGCCAGCCTGGCTGTGTTTATGAAGAGTGGCCATCTGAGACAATGTGAGGAAGTGCTTCCATTCAGTCTATTTTACAAGCATTTATTGAGTTCCTTCCATGGACCAAGTCCAATTCTAGATGGTAGGGATGCAGGCATGAGGCAAGCTGTGTCTACAACAGCTGCCCTCACAAAGCTTACATTCAAGTAGGGGAAGAGAGATAGGAAATAAGGTCGTGTTTATCAGAAGGTAGTGAAAGCTGAAGTTTCAGTTAGCAAAGAAAACTGTCTACAGAACACTGTTAGGACACAAAAGAGGTGTTTGTAGAGAATGTAGTAAAGATGGAGGACCCTGCATTGGGCAGAGCCATCAGTGAAGAGCTTTCTGAGAAGACATTTAAACTTCAATCCTTCAAGACCATGAGCTAGCCATGGGAAGAACAAGGCAGAGGGAGAAATCTGACAAAGGTTCAGGTTAGGCAGTAACATGGAATGCTCAAGAGCAGGAAGCAGGCCCATGTGTGCTGTGAACCATGTTAAAATGCCTACATAGTACCTGCAGATTCAGGTGTGGCAGGGGAAGGTTGTGGGCTCTCCGGACTGTCCCACCATGCTCACGGTGGCACAGTCTTGTCCTGCTGGAACTCTGCTTACTCTCACTCCTAGCCTAACTCAGCCTCTCCTCAGAGGGAGGCATCTTGAGAAAGCCCCAAGAACAGCCAATGTCTGAACTCTAAGTCTCCTGCACAGCCCTCCTCAGCCAGCTTCCAAAAATTTTGTTCAGATCCTTTACTTTCCTATTCAATACTCTTTCAATACTTTCAATAAGTGTCCTTATCTGGTTTCCAAGCCCAGAGCAGATTAGAAGGGGAGGCAGGGGCAGGCCAAGTGCTTGGTTGACATTTTTTCAGTCATCCTGCTTGGAAAGCATCCTCCTCCGGGAGTAACCTCATCTGATAGCCCAGGGTCTCCAGGGCTCGTCGCAGCACCCTGCTGACATCTCTCTTTCCTGTTCCACAATGCAGTGGAGAGGACGCTGACCTACATTGGTAGTCCTGCCTGCAAATCCTAATCCCACCATTCAGGATTCTGTGTTCCTGTTAGATTGTGAATCACTTAGGGATGTGGGACTTTGCCATCTTTGATCACCCCTGACCCATGCCACTACTCCTAGCTTAGGATAATGATCTTTATGCAACAGTGCCTGACAAGCAAATGTGGAATGATTAATTTGGTGTGAGATCTTGAATAAGTCATCCTCCTTGATCTCAGTGGTTTCATCTGTAGAAGGAAGTAGCATCACCCCCCAAGGGCTTGCTTGAATAATTAAAAAACATGATATATGTAGAAAGCACCATGTTAAATGTAACATGTAATATAAACCGCATGATACTTGGCTGCCTGGGGCTCATCCCAACAGAAGTGCCCCTCAAAGGGTCAAGGAAACCTGTAGGTCCCCGTGTCTACGACTTGAGTACTTGCCACTAGATGGCAATATTTTCTTAAGACACACTGAGCCTTTTTGAGTCTATCCTAGTGGTCTTCAAGTTGGGAATTCGCTTGCCAGCAGGAGCACAGGGTGCTTTCCAACTTGAAGGTGCTCAGTGATGGGTAGCTTTAAGGATCCAAACCTCAGCTTCTGTGCTATAACTAACCTGCTTGGGAATGTACCCATATTCACAGTAGCCTTTCTGCAGCTTTTCAAAAAGAAAAGCATTCCTATTCATTCAACCCCAGTATGACTTTACGTCAACACAGGAAAATAATATCCACAGAGGTATCAAACAAGGAGGAAATCTTCTTCAATGACTAACAAGGAATATTTCCCTATCTTTTATTGACTTTCCATGTCATTAAATCTGTGGGAAAAGTCTCATGTCTAATATAATTACTGGTTCAAATTTTTTTAAGATGGGCCCAGCATGGTAGCCTAGTGGCTACAGTCCTCACCTTGTATGCACCAAGATCGCATATGGATGCCAGTTCATATCCCAGCTGCCCCACTTCTCTTCTAGCTCCCTGTTTGTGGCTTGGGAGATCAGTCAAGCACGGCCCAAATTCTTGGGATCCTGCACCCGTGTGGGAGACCTGGGAGAAGCTTCTGGCTCCTGGCTTCAGATTGGCTCAGCACTGACCATTGCAGCCACTTGGGAAGTGAACCAGCAGATGAAAGGCCTTTGTCTCTCCTTTTCTCTGTAAATCTGACTTACCAATAATAAATAAATAAATCTTTTTTTTTTATTATTAGATTTACAGAGAGAACGAAAGACAGAAAGATCTTCCATCTGCTGGTTCACTCCACAAATGGCCACAACAGCTGGAGCTGAGTCGATTCGAAGCCAGGAGCCAGGGGCTCTTTCCAGGTCTCACATGAAGGTACAAGGTCCCAAGGTATTGGGCCATTCTTAACTATTTTCCCAGAGCATAAGCAGAGAGCTGAATGAGAAATGGAGCAGCTAGGACACAATGCTGCACCTGGAGGTGAAGGATTAGTCAGTTGAGCCAACACTCTAGTCCCTGGTTCTGTTTCAGATTTTCACCTTTATATTCTGTCAAAAGTTGAATTTGGGAGTGGTCATTTGGCATAGTAATTAAGACACCCCTTAGGAGGCCTGTGTCCCTCATCATATTACTTGGATTAGAGTTCTGGTTCTGCTTCTAGCTCCTGATTCAGCTTCCTGCTTATGCAGGTCCTGGGAGGCAGCAGTGCTGATGTGCAAGTAATTGGAATCCTAACACCCACACAGGAAACCCAGATTGAGTTTTTGGCTCCCTGACCTGACACAGATCTACGAATGCTGTTGTAGCCATTTGGGAGAGAACCAGATGGGACATCTCTGTCTCTCTCTCTCTGTGTTTCTGTAGCCTTACCCTTCAAATAAATAAGTAAAATTAAAAAGTTTAACCAAAGAATTCTATAATGTATATGCATGTGTAGCATTTTGCTAAAGGATCTGTGGTATTTGTATTTGAAATATGTTAGTATTTCTTGTTATAATTTGATAACACATGATTTGTATTACTATAAATTAGGTAACAAAGAACAATGTGTTGATTATCACTTTTTTAAAGATTTTTATTTTATTTTCATTACCAAGTCAAATATACAGAGAGGAAGAGAGACAGACAGGAAGATCTTCCGTTCAATGATTCACTCCCCGAGTGACCACAACAGCCAGTGCTGAATCAATCCGAAGCCAGGAGCCAGGACCTTCTTACGGGTCTCCCACACGGGTGCAGGGTCCCAAGGCTTTGGGCTGACCTCGACTGCTTTCTTGGGCCACAAGCAGGGGCTAGATGTGAAGTGGAACTGCTGGGATTAGAACCGGTGCCCACACAGGATCCTGGTGTGTTCAAGGCAAGAACTTTAGCCGCTAGGCCACGGTGCCAGGCCCATATCATTGGGCTGAGGATCTTCCTCTCTGTCTCCCCTCCTCTCTGTATATCTGACTTTGCAATGAAAATAAATAAATCTTTTTTTAAAAGTTGATTAATTTTTTGAAAATTGAATTATATTAAATCTGCCTCAACTTAATCCATAGTCACAAAAGCAAAAAGAGGGGAGGACGGAATTGTGCAAGTCAATATAGATATCACAAAAACTATATCACATTTTAAGCAGTGGAATTATTATGGTGGCTGAGCGAGTTAAGCTGTAGATTGAGACACTGGTATTCCGTATGAAGTGTTAATCCAATCCCCAGCTACTCCACTTCTAATCCAACTCCCTACTAATGTGCCTGGCCAAGTAATTAAAGAATGGTCCAAGTGCTTGGGCTCCTGTACCCATGTGGGAGTCCAGGAGGGAGTTCCTGACTCTTGACTTTGTCCTATCCCAGACCAGTTGTTGGTGCCATTTAGGAAGTGAGTCAGAGATGAAATATCTCTCTCTGTAACTCTTTCAAATAAATATATTTTTAAGTAGGCATACTATTCTTCATATATTCTAATGGAAGAGTTTAAAATATCTTGTTCTGGCATCTTTATTATTTAAATGAAGTACTCAAAAAAAAAAAAACAGAAGGTACAAGAAGGTCAATGTGACCTTCACAATTGTTTCTTAAAAGCAGAAGATGAGATTCCCACGGGAAAGATACCCTCCTTGTACTAGAAAGAAGCAACATCCTTATCATCAAGGACAGGAAAGTTGAGGCTAAAGAATTATGTACAAACAAGCCTTTTAAATCTTTATCTTTGGAGCCACTTCCACCACTGAGTGAACTACCCTAGCCCGAAGCTCTTGAGCTTATCACATTTTCAGTTCAATTCAATATATATAAAAAACCTGATTGTGCTTATTTGTTTCCTTGAGGTTTTTATTTCTCTATGAGAGGGTCCCCTGTCCTGTAAAGTTGATACTGGATTTTTCTCCTTCTCATCTGTATCCTGACCATTTAATTCTCAGATCCAGCCAGACCCTAAGGGGATGGATGTGGCGTTTTTGTTTTGTTTTGTTTTGTTTTGTTTTGTTTTGTTTGCTGTCTCTGCACTTTTCTGACAGCAAAGTTGAGACCTTAAAAGGCTAGGACATCCCACTCAGTCTAGGTCCTGTCTGCGGCATCCTGAGAGACCTGACAGCCAGTAGAAGGTAAAAAATCTGACCATGGTCAGCTTGCCTGGTTTTGTGACTGCAGACCTGGGTTGACAGAAGAATGCAAAAAGTTTCACCTTTGTCCTATCTTTCTACATTGGGATTGGTAGAGGAAAAACATGTGTAAGCATTGGTTCTAGGAACTGTGACTTACAAATGGAGTTCTGGGTACCCATTGGCTATTAATCCACACCTTCCAGGAATAGACCTCTTCTTCCTATTCTCTTTTGTGTGCTTTGTCATAAGAAGGAAAAAGTGTAAGATCCTCTTTTCCTGGAGTTTTATGTCTTGAGAGGCAGACTTAGTGACTAGGGAGGATTTTCCCTGTGGTCTCAGCCAGCTGGGATGGGTAGGAGATGACAAGCAGGCCTCTGGCCAGGTGGCTGGGAGTTACAATCCCCAAAGTGTCTCTTTTTCCAAACAATGCAGCCTTCAGGGGAGTTTGCCTTGATGGTCTCAGCTTCTGTTGCCTTATTAACAAGGAAGATCTTTGCTTTCCTGGACTGTCTTTTGGATGAACTTTGGATCTCGAAAGGGAAACTACCTTTTGCATCCTCTCTGGGGACACTTCTTGCATCTATCATTAAGCTGTAAAAAAGCTTGTTAGTTTTCAGTCCCAAGTGAAGCATGTATATTTGCCTTTGGAGGTTTGGATTTTTGTATCTGAAAGTGTTCTTTTTTGCTGTAGAATACTCTCAACCTCAACAACTGTCCTTTTTTGTACCTCTAGGAAGATTTGGCTTAAAATAAATGCTTAGATAAATTAAGCATTTTTCCCAGAAAAGTAGAAACTAATATACGTAAGTGTTTTCCAAGTACACATCACCTAGTAAATATGATAATTTTGGCAAAGATTAAAGCTAATTCAGTGTTGTTGTTTGAATTAAAACAGGTATGTATGCAGAGCTATCAACATTAAATACTGTACTTTAAAACTTATTGGAAAATGGAAATAAGAGAAGTTTATTTTGGTGCCAAAAATTCTGAAATTTGTGCATCTGATAGATTTTTTTTTGAAAGATTATTTTTATTGCAAAGGGCAGGATTTATGGAAAGCCAGAGAGAGAAAAGATCTTCCATCCTCTGGATCACTCCCCAAGTGACCACACAGGCAGGAGCTGAACCAGTCGAAAGCCAGGGGCTTCCTACGGGTCTTCCATGCAGGTGCAGGATTCCAAGGCTTTGAACCATCCTCCACTACTTTCCTGGGCTATAAGCAGGCGGGTGGATGGGGTGAAACGAGTGGGGTATGAATCAGTGACCATATGGGATGTCAGCACTGCAAGGTAGAGGATTAGCCGGTTGAGCTATTGTGCCAGCCGCTATGAGGGATCTTTTAAATTTTCATGGAGAAATACATGTTATGGAAGAATTAGACCAGAATTTCATTCTTTTTTGTACCAAAGTAAACTTGTCTTTCAATTTTATTTTTCACTCACTTTTTGAAGTTCTCTCATGTGTTTGAAAATATCTTTTTTTCTACCCTCAAGTTTTGCTAATAGATTAGCTGGCTTTAAAACTTCAGAATTTTCAAGGATTTTCCTTCTAAATTCAAGCATTACTATTGAGAAGCAGAATGTTGCCCTGACGCCCAGACAGTCCTGAAATGTCAGGATGATAGGGACCTTCTTTATTGAGAAACAGTTTTAACTTTATTAAATAGAACTTAATGAGCATTTGATCAGATGATTTTGATGCAAGTGTACAATCACTCTCCACCATGCCATGATGTAAAATATTTCCAGCATTTCAAAAAAGGTCATCCTGTGTAGCTAATACTTTATTCCCAAACCCTGGTAGCTAGAAACTACTGATTGACTTTCTATCACTGTCATTTTGTACTTTGTAGATTTCCACATGAATAGAATAATACAATGCATACCCCTTTTATGTCTGACATATTTGTTTTGGCATTTGACCTTCTGAGATCTGTTCCTTTTATCGTTCCTTTAAGTAGTTTCTTTAATTATATTGCCACATATTGCTGCAAATACATCACAGTGTATTTACCCATTTACCAAAGATGGATATTTAGGATGTTTCCAGTTTGAGCTGTTAAAATTAAGCTGCTGTAAACATCTATTTACAAGTCTTTTTGTGAATCTGTTGTTATTTCTCTTGAGTTAACACCAGGGGGAGAAATTGCTAGGTCATCTGGGAAACATATATTTAATTTTGTAGGAAACTGCTTAGTTGTTTTCCAAAATACTTATAAAGTTGTTCCTGGGGGATTGATTCCAGGACCTGTACAACTAGCAAAACACAAAAGTGTTCATGTCCCTTATGGAAAATGATACAGTGTTTACATGTAAACTATACACATCCTTCCATATACTTGAAGACATTAGTATATTTCTTAGACTACCTAATGCAATGTAAATGCTATAAAAATACTTACAGGATCAGTGCTGTGGCATAGTGGGTATGCCTGTGGCACCACATGGGCATCAGTTCTAATCCTGTCTGCTCCACTTCTCATTCAGTTCTCTGCTATTATGCCTAAGAAAGCAGCAAAAGGTGGCCTAAGTGCTTGGGCCCCTGAACACATATGGGAGACTAGAATAAGCTCCTGGCTCCTGACTGTGAACTGGCCAGCTTGAGCTGTTGGGACCATTTGAGTAGTGAACCAGGAGATGAAAAATCTCTATGTGTAATTCTGACTAGCAGGTAAATAAATAAATCTTAAAAAAAAAAAAAAAAACACTAAAATGCTTGTTATACTGTACCATTTAGGAATGACAAAAGAGGGCCCGATATGGTGGCCTAGCGGCTAAAGTCCTCACCTTGAATGTGCTGGGATCACATATGGGCACCGGTTCTAATCCCAGCAGCTCCACTTCCCATCTAGCCCCCTGCTTGTGGCCCGGGAAAGCAGTCGGAGAGCCCAAATTCTTGGGACCCTGCACCCGTGTGGGAGACCCGTAAGAAGGTCCTGGCTCCTGGCTTCGGATTGATTCAGCACTGGCCGTTGCACTCACTTGGGGAGTGAATCATCTCTCCTCCTCTCTGTATATCTGACTTTGCAATAAAAATAAATCTTTAAAAAAGTGGAATGACAAAAGGAAAAAAATCTGTACATGTCTAGTACGGAGGCTAATTATTTTAGTATTTTGGATCTGCCACTGGTGTGTGGTGGTATTTCATTAAGGCTTTAATTTGCATTTCTCTGATGACTAAATGTTGAATATTTTTTCATGACCATATTTGTCATCTATAGGTCTTTTTGGATTAAGTATTCAAATCTCACACACATACTCTTCCTTTCAATGATGGAACAGTAGGAGTAGTACTTAGCATCTAATCATCTAATCTGCTTTTTTTTCCCTTTTATTTTAGTTTGAGAGGCAGAGAGAAACATAATGTCCCATCCACTAGGTCATTTCCTAAACGCCTATATCAAGCTCAAGTTGGGATGAGGGCCAAACTTGGGACCCAGGAACTCAGCCCATTTCCCCACAGAGATAGGCAAGGACCCAGGTACTTGAGCAATCACTACTGCCTGCCAGAGTTACCTTTAGGAAAAAACAGGAATCAGCAGCTGGAGTAGGATATTAAACTTAGGCATTCTTTCTTATTTATTTATTTATTTATTTATTTATTTATTTATTTATTTATTTTAATTACAAAGTCAGATATACAGAGAGGAGATACAGAGAGGAAGATCTTCTATCCGATGATTCACTCCCCAAGTGAGCAGCAATGGCCGGTGCGCGCCGATCCGAAGCCAGGAAACAGGAACCTCTTCCAGGTCTCCCACACGGATGCAGTGTCCCAATGCATTGGGCCGTCCTCGACTACCCCCGCAGGCCACAAGCAGGGAGCTGGATGGGAAGTGGAGCTGCCGGGATTAGAACCGGCTCCCATATGGGATCCCGGGGCTTTCAAGGTGAGGACTTTAGCCGCTAGGCCACGCCGCCGGGCCCTAATTTCCCTTTTCTTTCTTAGACCCACAAGTTATGTGTGTGTGTGTGTGTGTTTTAGGAATTTTCCAGAGACATTTCTATTATTTATTTGTAGTTTGATTGTATTTTGGACTGAGAAAACACTGTGTATGACTTGCTTCTTTTTAAATTTATTGAGACTTCTTTTATGATCCAGAAAATGGTTAGATTTATAGTGCACCTTACTGAAAACATGCAGTCATTAGTATGCCAGTGCAAGGTCCCAGGACTGAGCTACAATCTTGTTTTCATCAGGGACCGATGTATTGGAATTCAGCTTTTACACATCAGCCTGATGAGCCCAACCAATGTGAGTTCCCGCCTGAGAGACCAAGCTACGTCTTAATATTCTCTATGCACAGTGAAAAAGATCTTAATTGAAAATTTGAACATCTCAATATTCCAGATATTTTCAAATGTCCAAATATCTGCACCCATATGTTAGTTTTAGCTGTGAGACATGAATGAATGCCCTGTGTTTCTGAATCATTTGTCCTCTTGGAGGTTACTTTTCTCCTCAAGTAAATTAGACATAATATATTTAAATGCCAGTGTATTTTGAGAAGAAGTATGGAATTTATCTCTGAGCTTAACAGGTTAAATGGTTAGTGCATTTGTACCTTTTGGGAATCAAGACCCAAAGGTCTGATCCTGAACAAAATTGAATTGTTTAGAGACTTTAGATGGTATATGAGCAAATTGTGGGCCCAGAATATATTTAATATGCCACTAAGTATCATAATTGCAATATCTGAATAAAAATTGCTGATGATTAAAATAAAATGTCCTCAGGATCACAAAGCAAACAAATGAAAAGTGACCTTCAGGAGCAGGTGTTGCAATGCAGCAGGTGAAGCCTGTGTGGCCCACATCCCATACCAGAGCACCTGGGATTGAGTCCTGCCTCCTTCCAATCCAGTCTCCTGCTAATGTACAAGGCAGCAGATGGTGGCTCAAGTACATGTGACCCTGCCACCCATGTAGGAGACCTGCATGGTTTTCATGTTGTGGCTATTTGGAGAGCAAAACTGAGTGGAAGAGCACTGTTTATCACTCAACCTTTTAAATAAATTAGGTGTGGAGTTTTTGTTTGTTTGTTTAAGAGTAGGAGAAGGAGAGGAAGAAACAGAAAACAAAATGTCGCCAAGGCAGAGAGGAACAGGAGTAGGAAGAGAAACCCTATCCTTCCAGGAGCCACTGCCCTTGTGTAACTGCAGGAAGGAGGGTACAGAGACAATAGGATCAACTTCTGAGTCATCAGGTACTAATAAACTTTCCCCTGCAAGACTATCTGGAAATTTCCAGTCCTAATTTTTGATGTCATCTTAATGTACCCCTGTAGGACTCATGGGCCAAACTAGGCCAGGGACCTTGCAGATACAAATTCTACAGCTATTCAGGGGCCTAAGCACCAGGCCTCAGAAACAAATCCTACTTCATATCACTCAATCAGAAAGGTCCCCTCCCCACCAGATAACTTTTGTCATAAAATAATGGCAAGTCAGGAACCACAAGACTAAATTGACTGTGTCAATGTACAACATCCCAGAGATAAGTCAGCTTTTCTTATCTGGTGTTTTTAACTACACATTCTTGGAATACCAAGATAAGTTTTATGGAAGAGAATAAAAGGAGCGGTCCCCACTTGGGTTTTCTGCTTAAAGCAGGGGTATGAGAGAAATGTCCCTGTTTCTGTCATGTGCGAAGGTATGGAGGCAATTTGCTCATGGGAAAAATTCTTCTTGAAATTCCTCATAGTATTTTTTTTAAGTTTGTTTGAAAGGCAGAGTGACAGAGACAGATGGAGAGAGGAAAAGAGAGAGATCTCCCATCTGCTGTTCTCTTCCAGCAAATACCGTCAGGAGCTGTGATCGCCAGCAGGGACTCCTATGTGGGAGTCCCTGTGCATCCTCTGCTGTCTCCTGGCACTTCAGCAGGAAGCTGGATTGGAAGGAGGATGTGACAACCCAAGTGGCAGTATTTTATTTTTCTTAAAGTGATTTGTTGGCTTATCAGCAAATGCCCTTCTCCTTCAATAATGTCTGTGGCATGTAATGGTTTCTATAAACCAAGGAAATGGGGGCAGGGTGGGGAATGAAGTTACCATGAGCAGAACACCGCAGTCTAATCTGCTGCAAGGGAAATAGAGAAGACACCACCTGCACAGAATACAGGGCAAGAACACTAGAGCAGAAGGCAGAAAGCCTGGAGGCTGCCTGGGCATTGTCACTGATTTGTCGAGTGAGTTGAATTAAACCACTCAGTTCTGCTCTGGAGTAGAAGTCACTCGTCTTCTTTTTTATTTTCTTGCTGGCATGTAGAAAATTATTTTAGAGAGAGAGAGGATTGGGCCTGGAGTGATGGCCTAGTGGCTAAATCCATGCTTTGCATGTGCCAGAATCCCAAATGGGTGCCGGTTTGTGTCCTGGCTGCTCCCCTTCCCATCCAGCTCACTTCCTGCGGCCTGGGAAAGCCCAAATCCATGGGACCCTGCACCGGCATGGGAAACCCAGGAAAAGTTTCTGGCTCTGGGCTTCAGAGCAGCTCAGCTCCGGCCTTTGCAGCCACTTGGCGAGTGAACCAGCAGGCAGAAAGTCTTCCTCTCTGTTCTTTTTTTTTTTTTTTTTTTTTTTTAGAATAATATATTTTTTTTCTTTTTAAAAGACTTCTTTATTTTGGTTTGAAAGGCAAATTTACAGTGAGGAGACACAAATAAAGATCTTCTGTCTGCTGGTTTACTCCTCAAATGGTCACAACTCTCTGTTCTTTTCTCTGTAAAGCTGACTGCACAATAAAAATAAATAAATCTTTTTTAAAAAGAAAAGCAAGAGAGACAGAGGATTCTCATTTTTTGGCTCACTTCCCCAAATGTCTGCAAAGGCCAGAGAGGCTGGAGCAGGCCAAATTTGGACCAAGGCCAAAGCAAGGGCCCAATAACTCAATCCAATGGTCCCATGCAAGTGGCAGAAACCCAGTTCTGTTAGTCATCACTGATACCACCAATTGTCTACATTGCTGGAAGCTGGAAGCTGGAAACCAAAACTAGAGTAGGGATGTGACCTCAGGTACTGCTGATAAGGGAGCAGCAATCAGCACCCTGGAATTCCTCATCTTTGAAGTTATGAGACTGGAGGTGGGGGTGGTACAGGTGTTGGTCAAGGCAATTAAGACACTGCTTGGGACACCTACATCCTGTATCAGAGGACCTAACTTGATTCTTAATTCTAATTATTATTATTATTGCTATTATTATTATTCAAAAGTCAGTGACAGAGAGAGAAGGGGACAGACAGAGGTAGAGAGCTTTTCTGTTCACTGGTTCACTCTCCATTTGGTGGAACCAGCCAGGAATGAGCCAGGCTGGAGTCAGGAGTCAGGAGCTTCTTCTGGGTTTCTGGCAAGGGTGGCAGGGGTGCAAATGCTTGAAACATATTCTGTCTTCCTTTTTTCCAAGGCCTGGTCAGGAAGCTCTGAGCTCCACTTCAGATTCCGTCTTCCTGCTAATGCACATTCTGGGAGGCAGCAAGTGATGGCTCAAGTACTTGCGTCTCTGCCACTCTCCTGGCTTCAGTTTGCTGTTGGGGACATTTGGGAAGAAAACCAGTAGGTGGTCGGCCTCTCCATGTCTCTATCTCTGCATTTTCAAAGAATGAAAATTGAATAACCATAAGCAGATTAGGCTTATCACCTCTGAGTGTCCTGTGGATTCCCATCTGCTTCCTGTGCCTTCTGACTCTCTGTTCTTCTTCTTCTTTTGTTTTTTTTGGCATTTCCTTCTCTGTCCATTTTTGTGAATGAAAGAGGTCTCTTTCATGAACTAGCTGCCTCTCCTTCTCTTTAATCCCCTCTTGCATCATTAATTCCTATCCCTGAGGTGGATAAAGGTATGTTTTCCTGATATCCCTTCTGTACTGAGGCTCTTCTCCCTCTCACCCCCCAAGCTGCTGAACTGTCACTACATTCCCCCCTCACACACACACACATACACACACACACACACACACACACACACACACACACACACACGATGGAGTAGTGGCTTATGCCACTATCTGCAATTCCAGCATCCAATATGACCATGTTTCAAGCTTTGGGTGCCCCAATTCCAGTTGAACTCCTGGCTAATGATCTGAGAAAGTAGTGGAGAATGGACACCTATTCCATCAAGTCCTTTACCCACATGAAAGACCTAGAAGGTGCTCCTGACTCCTGGCTTTGGCCTGGCCCTGCCCCAGCTTTGAGGTCATTTGGGCAGTGAATTAGAAGATGGAAGATCTTTGTCTCTCTACCCTCTCTGCTTATCTCTCTCACTCCCCCTGATCTTCAATTTCCAAATAAACAACTAAATTTTGAAACAAAGAACTTTCTCTAAATGGGAACTTGGATGGAATGCTAGTGGAAGGGAATGTCCAATAGCACAATAGGTAAGATTTTTTGAGAGGCTGAGAGAAGTATTAATCATAGGATTATGGTATCAGATTATTCTAAATATCATGAATGTATTGAAGATATCAGAAGTCCCAGTGTGAGGTTGGCATTGTGGTGCAGTGGCACACTGTGACATCAGCATCTCCATATGAGTGCTGGTTTGAGTCTTGGCTGTTCCACCTCAGATCCCCTTCCATGCTAATGTACCCGGGAAATTAGAGGAAACATGTGTGAATATCTAGGCTCCTATTACTCACATAGGAGGCTTAGGTGGAGTTCCAGAGTCCTTCAGCCTGCCCCATTCCTGTCTGTTGTAGCCATTTGGGAAGTGTCTCTCTCATCCCCTACTCCCTTTAACTCTGCCTTATCAAGTAGAGTAAATAAACAACTTCTTTTTTTTTAAATAACAGTGGTGGGAAAAGATGTCATGTGGCACTTATAGCAAGTGCCAATAAGAAAATAATAATGTAGACTCTCAGGGAACTGTAGCAAAGTTATGCATCCCACCTCCCATGAAGGATTTTATAGCATGTGAAAACACCAGGGGCCACCCAGCCCTGTGGCATAGCAGGTAAAGTCAATACTAGAAATGCCAGCTGCCCATATTATCACCGGTTCAGGTCTTGGCTGCTGCACTTCCGATCCAACTCCAGGCTAATGGCCTAGGCAAAGCAGCACGAGGTGGCCCAAATACTTGGATCTTTGACATGGGAGAATCTTATGAGGTTTCTAGCTCCTAGCTTCAAGCCTGGCCCAGCCATTGTGGCTTTTAGGGAAGTGAGTCACCAGGTGGAAGATCGATCTCTCTGTGTTTCTCTTTACTCTTCCTTCTCTAACTTTGACTTCACAAATAAATACATAAGTCTTTAAAAAGTAGCACCAAGCATGCTTCCAAATTCTGGTAGACAGAAGAAAGGATTATAACTCTGTGGCCAAAACTGCCACTATAAAATGGTTTCTGTTTTTCAGTGATCAGTGGCTCACAGGACATGGCACAGCCAGGATCAGGTGAGAGTAGGGTCAGAAGGCATGAGAAGATTGCAGGAGTAGGTACTGCAAACCTCTGTGTCACATCACAACTGCAGTGACTCAGTACCAGTACACACCTATGGCCATATGTGTGTGTGCAGGTGACCTATTGCAGGTGTTTCTTGGTAATGCTTTGTTCAGTTTTGAAGGTGAACACACAGATACAGCAGTCACAATCAAATAAGAGGCTCAACTGCCAGAATGTGATCATCCACAAGTAGCTTAGCAGGTTGGTCAAGGGTTGAAGAGGAAAGACTAAAAGATCAGAATGAGGATCTGGGTCGGCACCAAGTAAAGCACTTAGACCAACATGGTGCTGACCAAAGTCATGGGAATCTAGAAAATCGAAGAGAGAGGCTGGTGTTACAGCCTGGAGATCAGTAGCATGCTGAGAGTTGTGTCCTTCCCAATATCCCTCTGTGACATGTCCCCAGGAAAAGGCCCAACAGGAACATGGGGCAAGCAGTGAATGCTGTGGCGCATCCTGGTTTCCTTTTCCAGACTGAGGCTTTCATTAGCCAAGGGCTAAGATGTTGACCATTGGAACTCTCAGCTGGGTCCTTCTACTGGAATTTAAGCCCCCAAATGTGAAGCCTCTATTATGTTGGCTCAGCCTGTACCTTCACTGTTGAGTGACACCTTAAAGCCTGACTTATTTAGCAAATTGATTCTTCTTCACATTCCTAATTTTGGAATTTAAATGTCTAGATCATAATTTACCCTAGCATGCTTTCCAAATCCTCTTGCTTCTTTCATTTCTTTCTTTTTAAAAAAAATTATTATTTTTTTTTTTTATTGGAAAACCAGATGTGCATAGAGAAAGAAATGCAGAGAAAAAGATCCGTCCTCTGGTCCACTCCCCAAGCCGCTTCAATGGTTGAAGCGGAGCTGATCCGAAGCCAGAAGCAAGCATCCAGGAGCTTCTTCTGGGTCTCCCATACAGGTGCAGGATCCCAAGGCTTTGGGCCGTCCTCGACTGCTTTCCCAGGCCACAAGCAGGAAGCTGGATGGGAAGTGGAAGAGCCAGGGCACAAACCGGTGCACATATGGGATCCTGGCAGATGCAAGATGAAGATTTTAGCCACTAGGCTACTGCGCTGAAACCTTCTTGATTATTTCTAATAATATCATTTTCCTGCTTTCCAGGTTGAGAGCGAAGTGTCTTTTAAGCGCTGTTTTTCTCTCATGCCTTAGCTGATCAGCTGAACACTGAAGAAATTCTTGTCCATGACTTAACAGTCTTGGTTCCCATTATTCCATAGCACATGGATTCTGTTTTCTCCCAAAACCAAGGAGCAGGATCTAATTTCTGGGTGTCTAGTTAATACTGCCAGGGCTGGAAAGTCAGGTGAAGGGGAAAAATTAATACTGTCATTCAGTCGTTTGCCATGTCTGCAGGGAATAATCTTTCTCAGTGTTGTGGAGCCAACTTCCTGCCTGTCTTCACCAGGACTTGTGTTTTTCATTGCCCTCTATCTTCTCCTAGAACTATCTTTTTTTTTTTTTTATAAAATCTTATTTATGTATTTAGTTAGTTAGTTAGTTAGTTAGTTCAAAAGGGCAGAGAGAGAAAGAGATCTCCCAATGTTGATTCACTCTTCAAATGCCCAAGAGTAAGCCAAGATCCCAGACTTCCATTCAGGTCTCTCACTCAGGTTGCAGCGAGACAATTTCTTCAGCCATCATCTGATGCTTCCCAGGATGCACATTAGCAGGAAGCTGGAATTGGGGGCAGAACCGAGACTCAAAGCCAAGTACACTAATGTGTGATAGTGGTGTCCTAAGAGTTGTCTTAACCTCCATGTCCTCCCACTCAGGGACCCAGCACTGCTCACTGAGCATGTGTAGGGAGTTCCAGCTTTAGCTGTATGAGTTGATCATTCCAGCTTCCTCCCCCACCCAAAACTTTCCTAAGCAGTCATCTAACTACTGCGATTCACAGTTCTCCCAGGAACCACCAACCAGAGTCTTTCCCTGCCTCACACATATTTTCCTGGGATTTGTTTTCTCCTTTTTTAGATCTCCTCTGTGGTTACAAGTCAAAGGAAGACCCCTGCTTGCCTTCAGGGTGAGTTTGTTTCTTTCTGCTGTCCGTATAATCCTTTTATAAAGTTGGTACCCCTTTCCCTTTTCGAGACCCTGGAGATGTCCTCTAGGAGCAAACTGCTTGTCTTTGAAGTAGTTCCATTTGATTGTATGAAGAGTCTTAAGCACTCACAGAGGAATACCATTCAGCTGTGAGAAAGGAGGAGGTAGCCCAAGATGCCACTTATATAGCATAGTCACCAAGACATGTTACTAAATGAAAAGGCAAGGAATGATACAACTCCATAAATGTACTTCTTTAAGTGTTAAAAAAAAAAGTGGGGTGGCTGTATACATAACTAGACATTTGTATATGTACTAACTATATTGGGAAGGATATTCAAAGAATAATTGAAGATGATCACCCCAGAACATTGGAAAAGTCCCCAAACTAAGGGCAGTGTAGACTCCCCAACTCCACCCAGAAATGTAAACCACCTGCCTCAGAAAACCTGTTGCATTATGGAGAAAACTCACCCTAAATAAGAAAGTACCATTACTATAGGCATGTACCTCAGATTATAGCCAGCCAGGGGAGGAGGTGGCAGATGTCTAACTTGTTCCTGTTAATCTGTTTGAACCCTTCATCTGTGCACTGCTATCTGCAAAGGGCTGCCCTGCTGTGCCAGCCAGAGGTGCACCATCAATATTTTAGTCTATGCAAATGGATCCTCTGGAGCTGTGCTACATGTGACTGGGCTGCATCTCAGTTCTGGTATGCAAGTTTACAGACTCAAAAAGAATTGTAATGGGGAGACGAAAGGAATGGCCCCCATGCTTCTAAATCTCTATTGTGAACAATATGAAATCTACTCACTCTGTGTAAGCAGAAAAGGTTGGAATGTGGTTTTTTTAAATATTGTTTTTAAGAGGTGAGATGATCACGGATACACATGGGTCATGTTTGGGGGTGGGCTAGGGTGGGGTGGGGTGGGATGGGAGGGGAAAAGTGGGAAAGAGGAAGATGTTTCTGGCTTCCATTCTGGGGGAATAGAAAGCTTGACTCTCTGCATTGCCAGTCTTCGTGTGATCTTGGGAAGGGCAATGGTTCCCAGGTGATGGGGAGCATGTCCTGGAGAGGAATCATTTGATTGATAGATTTACAAAGATCAGGGAGAGTGTGACTTCCAATGAATAAACCTAAGCCAGCTAGCTGCGTAACTGTCCCATTTTGTTTTGGGGTAAGCTTTTGCCCCAACAGTTAAGACAATGGATGGGATACCTGTATCTGCATCAGAGTGCCTGGGTTCAATTACTCGCTTTGTGCCTGATTCCTACTTACCTACTAATGCAGTACGTGGGAAGCAGCAGTGATGGCTCCTGCCAAAGTCTTGGCTGTCATTGGCATAGCCAGTGAAAGGGTTTCTCTCTCTCTTTTATAATCTTTCTTTCTCTCTCCTTGTCTCTCAAAGGTGAAGTGGAAAATAAAAAGAAAATGCACTTATTTTTTACTCTGTCATTTGGACAGAACAACTATTCTCTGAATCTCTCGGTTAAAATATTACAAATCTTTTTTTTTTAAAGATTTTTTTTTTTATTACAAAGTCATATATACAGAGAGGAGATACAGAGAGGAAGATCTTCCATCCAATGGTACACTCCCCAAATGACTGCAACAGCCGATGCTGTGCCAATCCGGAACCAGGAGCCAGGAGCTTCCTCCAGGTCTCCCACACAGGTACAGGGTCCCAAAGCTTTGGGCCTTACTTGACTGCTTTCCCAGGCCACAAGCAGGGAGCTGGATGGGAAGTAGAGCTGCCGGGATTAGAACCGGTGCCCATATGGGATCCCGGGGCGTTCAAGGCGAGGACTTTAGCCTCTAGGCCACGCCGCTGCGCCCATCAGTTAAAATATTACAAATCTTCATCCTTATTTTTTACATGTTTGTGACCAGCCAGCAATTTAAAATGGGCCTTTATTGCCATTTTAAAAGATTGCCACTTTCCACCTGCCAGCATGTGTGGGCTGGATAGTAGGGCTGGATGGGTTTAACCAGGCTTCAATGCCCATTGACTTGTATTAGAGCTGAATGGGATGTGGGACAGACTGGACCAGTTTACTGTACATCCTGGAAAGCATGGGAACCAGGGCAGGGGGCAGGCCTGGTGAGGGTTACTATGGGTCACTCTGACCAGGCTTTAGCTCCCACTGGTTTGTGTGAGGGCCGAGTGTGTAGTGGGCAGGACTGGACTACAACACCCATTAGTTTGTGTATAAGACAGGGCTGGAGACAGAACTCACCCAGCAATTGCAACCACCAGCATGTGCATAAGCTGACTGGGGTGTCAGACTATGCCAGACCTGTATTGGCAAGCACACACAAGAATCAGGTCTGGGATCATCTCAGATCAAGTTTCTTTGGGGATCTCTCCAACTGAACTGCCAGACTCAGAACTTTAACGATGATCACTTCTCAGCCTTTTGGCTAAGATCAAATGTAGAACTTCAGCCATGGAGGAAATTCCAGTTTCCATCATCTGACTGTGGAGTGCATGTGTCAGAGGTTGGTCTTCTCAGTGGCTTATATGGAGCGGTGGACAGCATATCCAGATGCACATGGAGGATATGGCAGTACATTGGAGCCTGCAGAGGACCCTCAGACTGTAATAGAAGACAGAGGACAGAACAAATCGATCAACTATGCCAGCCAAATGTTGGCAGTGAATACCTGGGCAAACGGAGACTCGAAGGTGGACTATGTCAGCCAGTGTATTCTGGAGAGATTTTCTTGTGCTTGGAATGGCAAGATCGGCAGTAATTCAGAACTGTTGAACTATCAAAACCTCTTAAGCAGGACCCTTAGCATATGCCCCACATCGGGATGGCCTGCAATGGTGTCAGGTGGCTGTCCTCCATCCCAGGGTGCAGAGGTATTTGGGAGCCTGAGTGTGGCTTCTTCTCTTAAGGGTTGGAATCCTCTTCCCCCAGATACAGAAAGAAAGAAAGAAAAAAAAAAGAATGTGGAAATAATGGTCTCACCCACCTTCCTATAGCCCTTGATCCTTTGTACCCTAATTGCCTATGTAAAAATCATCAAAAAATTTTTTTAAAGATTTATTCGACCTCACCCCGGGCAGCCATGCTGCTCGGGGCTCGGTCGCCCCATCTCCAGCAAGGCACACCCAGGTACATGGGCTGAGCGACCCCCGGGCGGCCAGTGCGCCATTTGGCGCCAGGCTTTGCCTGATGGCCACCCGGCCAGGGAGTTTTGGAATTTGGGTTCTTTGATATACTGCAGGAATGGTTCCAGGCTGAACCCACAGTGCTCTGGGGACGTGTATCAATCCTATAGATTCTCAATGGCAGTAAATCTTCCTCTGACGATCCTGTACTCATTTTATAGTGCAGATTGCCAATCAGCAGTTCAATTAAAGGCAAAATTACGAGCTTGTCCAGCAGGATGTTCCCATTGCCTAATAGGACGATGAATTAGCAGAGGGGTCACAGTAGGCAAGACCATAACGCTGACTGGCATTCGAGTCCATACCCTGGGTTAGAATGTGTCGGGCTGTGTGGGCCAGTCCCTGTGGAAATTCTGACCCCACTGGATGGTTTAGGAGGGCCGGTGGAGACAATGCAGGAGGTATAACAGTCTATGGGGCGCGCTGAGCTGATGCAGAGCAACTACTGGTATACTTAATATTGGCTGGGAACACGCCTGGTTGTGGAGCTTGGGGGAGGCCTTGGCTGGGTGGAGTCTATCACTATGGAATGCAGGAACTAGATGGGGGCTGAATTCTGATCGGGTCACAGTTGTAGTCCTTTGGCATAAATATGGATTGGGACTTGACGCACTGTGCCAGCTTAGACCGCAGCACTGTTTGGTACTCTGGAGGACCAAGGCAGACGTGGGACGGACTCAGCTAGGTTTCAACCTCAACTGAGCCATGTAAGAGCTATATGTGGGTATGAACGAGCTGTGGCTGGGCTCCAACTTCCAACAGCAGGAACCAGAATGGGTTGAAGAGCGGAGCTGGCCCAAGGAACTGCTGATATGCGTGAAGCCTGACACCAGGAACGGGTCTGGTGGAGGAACCTGAAAAGTTTCTCTGACAGGACACTGACCCTACAAATAAACGCAGGAAGCAAGGAGGTTAACAACCCAGAAGAGGCGTTGGAAAGTAACCCACTTACATATATTGGCTCAGGGTTGGGGCGAACCGGGCTGAGTTAGCTTGCGTTATCCACTGGCAAGTCTGTGCGCTGGAGCTGTGCGGGGGTCTGGCCAGGTTCGGTTGCGATTAAAAAAAAAAAAAAAAAGGTATACAATACAAAATGCCAAGGCAAGGCTGCCTGTGCCGGTCAAGAATGCAGCATCCAACCAGCACACCTCCTATTGGTTTAAGTGAAGCATGAGTGTGTGATGGCCAGAACCAGGATGGGCTGCAGTACTCATTGGTTCCAGTGGAGGTCGGGGCTGAGAATAGAACCAACCCAGCAGTTGCAACCACCAGCCGATCGGGGTGATGGACTGTGGTGGGCACTGTGCTTACTAGTAGTGCATGTAGGAGCCTGGACTGGGAACACCTCAGAGTTTCTTTGGGGATTCCCCTGAACAAAATGGAGGAATCAAAACATTAACCAAGAAAAGATGGAAGATGGAGTAGATCAATCAACCACCTCAGCTATATGTTTGCAGCGGAAAACTGGATAAGGGGAAACTCTAAGATGGACTATGTCAATCAGTGGACTCTGCACCAGTCTCATCGTACCTGGATTGTTGCTGATGATATGTTGGAGCTTCTAATTGATCGAGGTGATGCTCTGCTGGCTCTGCCCTCGGACCTGAGAGGGCCTCCCTAAGAGGTCGTTGAATTTGGTCAATGGGACGCTGGACTCTATGTATGGTGTATGCTTGCAATGAGGGAATCCCAGAACAACTTGAGCTGTGGCTATGCAACAGGATGGAAGAATCCACGGGGGGGGGGAGGGTTGGGGGTGAAGGGGGGAGAATCCCAGTACCTATGAATTGTGTCACGTAATACATTGTAATTAATGGAGAAAAAAAAAAAAGATTTATTCATTTTATTACAGCCAGATATACACAGAGGAGGAGAGACAGAGAGGAAGATCCTCCGTCCAATGATTCACTCCCCAAGTGAGCCGCAACAGCCGGTGCACACCGATCCGAAGCCAGGAACCAGGAACCTCCTCCAGGTCTCCCACGCAGATGCAGGGTCCCAATGCATTGGGCCGTCCTCGACTGCTTTCCCAGGCCACAAGCAGGGAGCTGGATGGGAAGTGGAGCTGCCGGGATTAGAACCAGCGCCCATATGGGATCCCGGGGCTTTCAAGGCAAGGACTTTAGCCACTAGACCACGCCGCCGGGCCCAAAATCATCAAAATTTTTAAAAAATAATTGAAAAAAATACTGCAGGAAAACAAAAGATTGGCACTCTCTTCAGGAAACTGCATTAGTGCTGGCTCAGCCAGCCAGCTGTCCATCCCTTTCTCCCCCTTCCCGCTATGCACTCCAAGATGAGAATGGGGGAGGAGGTTGCAAGCTGCCAAATGACAGTATAAAGTGGATTGGACCACCTGAAAAAAATGTTCAAAAAAAAGGTCACACACTAAGGAACCATAAACTAGGGCTAGTTCCAAGTCCACAAGTGCTATAGGAAACGGCACTCTGTGTGCTATCTGTTAGAAGAATGGTCCAACGAAGACATAACTACACTATGTTAAAAGTTGCAAAACTCTACAGGGAATAAAAAAATCAAATATGTAATTTGCAAATTTAAAAAACTAGAGGGAAGGTGCTATCCCAGTTTGTTTTGTTTTGTTTTAAGAATTGTGTAGCTAAGTGGAAAAGATCTTCACCAAAATGTGAAGATAACTTTGGGCATTGGATTTGTTATAAAAAATCTTTATTTTAAGACTTAGCTGCTTCCATTAACATACTTTCCTTTATAATGAAACAACTGTTAGCTTCACTCAAAGTTCAGTTGGGAGGCTCTCTTAGCCCCTCATTTTGTTCCTCATTAATCTCCCACAGTCCTCAGACATGTATACAAATGAAATGCAAAACACTAGTCCTGGGTTGCATGGAGAATTCCTCCCCTCTGATTACATACAAGAGAAGGTGGAGGCTGCAGATGGGAAAGGAGCCTTGAAACAGATGAAATGATTCTGCTACCTTTCTTACAAATTTTCTTTCCAGGAAGAGTCAGTTAATGGATTTTTTAGCCAAAGCTATTTCACACTTCTAGAGATGACAAACTTCAGTATGCACCACGACCATCTGCTTTTTTGATATTCATAGAGGCTTTGAAGTCCAAAATATACACTGTTTAGGAGCCTCAGTCTAGACTACAGAATAACAATTCTCACCTAACTAATATATAAATATCTTTTAAAAGTGGGCCTTGGACAAGGGAAATTTTAAAAGCAGAAAATGAGGCAGAGCAAATGTTTGGTATAGTGTTTATAAAGTCACCCTTAAGATCCCCTGTGAATATGCCATAGCTGAGTGCCTGGTTGGAGTCCCAGCTCCCACTTCTGGCTAATGTGAACTTTGGGAAGCCACAGATAATGGCTTCAGTCTTTGAGTCCCTGCCACCCACAAGGGAGACCTGGATGGAGTTCTGGGCACCTGACTTTACCCTGGCTCAGCCTTGGCTATTGTGGACATAGAAGATCACTGCCTATCTGTCTCTGCCAATCAAATAAAACGAGAACAAGATTTAAAAGGAGAAGATATGGGTTGGAATCAAATTCTAGAATACATTGCATTACTTATAAATCAAGTATAGATTTGATTGAAGGATTATTGTGAACACATATGTGTAGAGCTCAAATATTGTTAGGTTTTCAGCGTATTTAAAGTTCCTAAAGTTCTTACATTGTTACCCGCAGCCAATTGCTGCAGCCAAGTCCTCTTTTCACGATTAGTTTACCGCAAGCCAAAATCCCAGATGCAGCAAGGTTCTTAGTAGGTCCTTTATTCTAGCAGGGTAGGAATGGGAGCAGGGGTGGACGTGGAGAAAACTGGAAGGAACACGTTTCCTGCCATTGAGATGGGGGGCTTCGTAAGGGGGGAAGGAGAAGGGAAGGGCTGTGTGGAATGTGTGCTGGCCCTTGGCACAGGTGACTGAGATTATCTGAGCCACAGGAAGGTGGATGGAGACTAGGGGGAGGCACCAGAAATTGGGAAGTGGAGTTATCAGGTAAGATGCCAGGTTACATCTGATTGGTAGATAACCGTGAATTTCACAAGCTGTGGGGAAGGGGAAGCAGGAAATGGCGCTGGGTCCAAGATGGCATGTTTGAATCACTCCTCACAAATGTAAGTTAATGTAAGAAATTTTAATAATGACAAAGTAAAACCAGCTTAATCAAAACCAGTTGCAACAAAGTGGTCCCATATAGAGACCTTTATATAATCAATGAAATAAGCCAATCCCAAAAGGATAGGTATTGGGCCCAGCACAGTAGCCTAGTGGCTAAAGTCCCTGCCTTGCATGCTGGGATCTCTTATGGGCACCAGTTCTAATCTTGGCAACCCTGCTTTCCATCCAGCTCCCTGCTTGTAGCCTGGGAAAGCAGTTGAGGATGACCTGAGGCTTTGGGACCCTGCACCCATGTGGGAGACCTGAAAGAACCTCTTGGCTCCTAGCTTTGGATCAACTCAGCTCCAGCCATGGTGGTCACTTGGGAGTGAATCCGCAGATGGAAGATCTTCTTCTCTGTCTCTCTTCTCTGTATATCTGACTTTCCAATAAAAAATAAAATCTTTTTTAGAAAGTACAGATATCATGTTTTCTCTGATATAAGGCAACCTTCATGTAAAATACAAGATCAATATATGTACATAGGTAAACATGTATGTACATCTATTTATCTGGAGGAACTGTATAACGGAAACTAACGTACTGAAAAGTGAAGATGCATTGCAATATGCATATCTACTCCTGAATAAAAGATGAATTGCCAATGAAACTGTTAAATATATCTTGACAATAAGATGCTGGAGTTTCTACCATTGTCTATACCTAAAATGTCAGGATGCACTTAAATAGCAGAATGATGGACTTGTGACTTTTATTGAAAGACTATACTACTGTAATAATATAGCGGAAATCAGTGGGGAGGAGGGGAAATGGGGAGGGTAGGACAGAAAATCTCTGAACCTATAGAACTATCGTATTTTTTTTTTAATTTTAAAGAAAAACTAACAAGCAAAAAAAGCTAGCTACTCTTTGTAAAACGTACCTTCTTTGATCTTCCTTTCATGAAGAAAGAAAATCCTGGAACAATTTTTAAAGTTAAATTTTTTTTTCAAGATATGCTTGAAAGATATAGTGACAAAGAGATCTTCCATCTGCTGGTTCACTCCCTAAAGGGCTTCAACAAACAAGACTGGGCCAGGCTGAAACCAGGAGCCATCAGCTCCATTTTGGTTTCCCACATGGGTGACAGGAAGTCAAGCATTTGAACTATCATCCACTGCCTTCCCAGGTGCTCTGGCAGGAAGCTGTATCAGAAGCAGAGGAGCCAGATTCAAACTGCCTCTCAGATGTGGGATTCTGGGAGCAGGAGGCGGCCTAACCACCTGCACCACAGTCCTAATCCTTCTTGAATATGTAGATCAAAATTCCCAACTAAAGTATTACTCAAGACTGTTTAACTTTGTTATTCAGTACAAAAATTAAAATTATAAGGGAGATTAACCTCACAGATACCAATCCAAAGCTACATAGTAAACTATGTGTCCAGACCTATCATTAAAGTGAAACACACAAGACAAGGTAAACGAGAGGCAGCTGAGCCATATGCTCCACCCAGCACACTCCCACAAGCATCTCTGACGTGGGAGGAGTGTGCTGACATCAGAGACTTCCACAGAGCTTTGTGAGTGTGGATCTGCTCCAGTGAATTCCTTGGTAAGAACAACATGAAACCTCCCTTCCTTTCAAATATTAAAATGATTTTAAACATTCTGACTTTAGTGGATATTAAGGCTCTAACACACTTCCTGGCCAAATGCCTGCTGGTTGCCTTGTGTCTGAAATATCTTTCACCTATTCACCTGATGTAAAGGATGACAGGCAATATTTATCTTAACTTGCTCTTGCACCTGCTTCCACAAAAATGAATCCCATCAAAAAAACTACTCATAACAAAGAAGGAATTCTGTAGTAAATGCTGGCATTGAGTTTAATTGGAAGGATAAACTTTGGTCAAGGATAGACCTGTAGTGTGTTGTACAAAGCTGCTATAAAGCCAGACATTTCATCTGTGACCCAGAGAACAGTAATCCTTGACCTAGAATGCTTAGTAAGAGGGTCAGACATGTGTGAAGATAGAACAAACTGCACTGAAATATTAGCAATTCTTTCTCTGGAAGGTGGATTTGTGGGAGCTCATCTGTTTATGCTCACCGTTGTGTCTTTGCTGTCTAGTCTAGGATCTTAAAAAATATATGTTTGAAAGGCAGAGAAACATAAAGAGAGGAAGAAACTTCTCATCTGTTGTTTCACTCCCCAAATGTCTATAACAGCTGTGACTGAGCCAGGCTGAAGCTGAGGGCCCAGTCCTCAATCTGACGTGGGTAAAATGGACCCACACTCTTGAGCTATCATCTGTGGTCTCCCCAAGTGCATCTCAGTGTGAGGTAGGCTCAGGAGCAGCGCCAGGAGTCTGCATCAGCACTCTGGTATGGGATAGCAGCATCCCTAGTAGCACCATTAGGCCAAGTGTGTACTCCTTATCTAGGGTATTATACGTAGCAGGTGTGAAATAAATACTTTCTGAATGAATGTTTGTCCATAGTGCATAAACCTTTTTAAAATAAACTTATTAACTTTGGAACTTATAAATAAAATCAACATGTTCTGGTATTTTCATATTCAAAAGACATCAAAAATCACTCTTCTAAAGCTTTTTTTTCCTTTGATTTTTCTTTTCTTCTTTTTTTAAAAGATTTATTTTATTTTTATTACAAAGTCAGATATACAGAGAGGAGGAGAGATAGAGAGGAAGTGGAGCTGCCAGGATTAGAACCGGCGACCATATGGGATCCTGGTGCATTCAAGGCAAGGACCTTAGCCATTAGGCCATGCCACCAGACCCTCCTTTGATTTTTCTTCTGCAATCTTTACTTGAACGAACTTAAATTTTGAGTGCAAATGTCACACATGTGTATATAAAAACATATACATCTGTGTAAGCACTCAAAACCCGTTTCCCTTAAAGAGTGTCTGAATCGGGCCCGGCGGCGTGGCCTAGCGGCTAAAGTCCTCGCCTTGAACGCACCGGGATCCCATATGGGCGCCGCGGGTTCTAATCCTGGCAGCTCCACTTCCCATCCAGCTCCCTGCTTGTGGCCTGGGAGAGCAGTCGAGAATGGCCCAGTGCGTTGGGCCACTGCACCCGCGCGGGAGACCCAGAAGAGGTTCCTGGTTCCCGGCATCAGATCCGCTTGCACCAGCCCGTTGCAGCTCACTTGGGGAGTGAATCATCGGATGGAAGATCTTCCTCTCTGTCTCTCCTCCTCTGTGTATATCTGGCTGTAATAAAATGAATAAATCTTTAAAAAAAAAAAAAAAGAGTGTCTGAATCAGGCAATGGGTTGGATTATAGAAAGCATCCATCTCTGTGCAGAGAGCCCCCACGGTTTTCTCCACTTCCTGCCTGCCAACCACACCATCTGTATTACTGCCTGGCCTGCCTTGCTGCATAGACTGCACAGACAGCTGGCTGGTGAGGCATCGCTACCTGCAAGCTTGTTCCCTTCCTCAGGTTGGCCAGAAAGGGATAGTGAAAGCCATTACCCAAGAGAGACATGCTACTGTGTTGCGGGCTAACAAACCTTGGCTTGCACAAATAGGCCAAATAGTAACTGGAATACAGTCACAATGAAAGGAGGTAAGGCTAGGCTGTTGTTTTTGTTAAAAACAGAAACAAACATGTTATAGAGGCTGGCATGGTAGTTCAACAGGCTAATCTTCAACCTGCAAGTGGCAGCATCCGATGTGGGTGCCAGTTCTAGTCTCGGCTGATTCACTTCCTGATCCAGGTCTCTGTTTATGGCCTGAGAAATAGTGGAAGATGATCCAAAGCCCTTGGGACTCTGCACCTATGTGGGAGACCCAGGGGAGGCTCCTGGCTCCTAGGTTCAGGTTGGCTCAGCTCCAGCCATAGTAGACATTTAGGGAGTGAACCAGAAGATGGAAAATCTCTTAAAATGGCTACTACTGCCTGGGATCATGCCATTGGCTGGAGATGCATACATAAAGCAATAAGATGAGTTTCCTGACTTCATGGAGATTGTAGGCTGGTAGGGAAGAAGACATGAAACAAATAGTGCATGAATATCTACTTGATGCCAGTATCAATGTGGAGAAGCGTGAGCTGTGGAGAGCAGGAATAACCCAAGGAGAGTCAAAATCACCTGGGAGTGGGACATGCTCAGAAAGGGCTCTGAGGGAGCCACTTGTCAGCTGAAACTAAAGGACAAGCTAGAGTCAGCAAGAGCAGTCAGTAACAGGGGCAGCTGGGACTTGAACAAGTGCCCATGTGGTATGTATGTGTAACCATGCCACAGCACCCCCAATTCCACCCTTGCATTCAATTCAGCTTCCTGATAGTGCATACGGGAGGCAGCAGATAATGGCTTGAGTTCTTGGGTTCTGGCAACAATAAGGTAGACATGAATGGAGTTCCTATCTCCTAGCTTCATCCTTCAGTTTGGCCAGGTCCTAACTGTTGTGGGCATTTGGATAGTGAACCTGTAGACAGATCTGTCTTGACCTCTATGTAATTCTACCTTTCAAATAAATATGTAAAACTTTAAATATATATATATATATATATATATATATATATATATATATATATATATATATAAAGATAGAGCATAAATAAACCAAAATGAAATGAAACTTTAACAAGGAGGGGAGCTAGTGTAATGGTTCAAATGGTTAATCCTCTGCTTGCAAATGCCAGCATCCCATTTGGGCACTGGTTCGTGTCCCAACAGTTCCACTTCCCATCCAGCTCTCCATTTATGGCCTGGGAAAGCAGGGAAGGATGACCCAAAGTTTTGGGACACTATACCTGCATGGGAGACCCAGAAGAAGTTCCAGGCTCCTGACTTTAAATCAGCCCAGCTCCAGCTGTTGCAACCATTTGAGGAGTGAACCAGAAGATAGAAGATCTTTCTTTTGTGTCTGTCCTTCACTCTGTAAATCTGCCTTTCAAATAAAATAAATAAATAAATCATTTAAAACAGAGGTAAAAATAATTATCTTGTATATTGCTTTTATTTCAGAGTTGGTTTTTGCTAAATGTGCAGTTAACTTTGGTACTTCTATATACATAGATCCCATTTTCCCAGCACCATTTATCAAAGAGTCTGTCATTTCTCCCTGAATTAATTTCAGTTCACTTGTCCAGCAATAATTGAGTGTAGTAGATATGTGGATTAATTTCTGAGATTTCCATTCTGTTCCTTTGACCTACAGTTCTATTTTTGTGCTTATGCCAGGCTGTTTTGAGTACTACTACTATTTATTTTTATTGCAAAGTCAGATATTACAGACAGGAGAGGAGACAGAGAGGAAGATCTATCCGCTGATTCACTCCCCAAGTGAGCCGCAACAGCCAGTGCTGCGCTGATCCGAAACCAGGAGCCAGGAACTTTCCTCCAGGTCTCCCACACGGGTGCAGGGTCCCAAGGCTTTGGGCCGTCCTCAACTGCTTTCCCAGGCCACAAGCAGGGAGTTGGATGGGAAGTGGAGCTGCCGAGATTAGATCCAGCACCCATATGTGACCCTGCGCGTTCAAGGCAAGGACTTTAGCCGCTAGGCCACGCCGCAGGGCTCGATCCAGTGGTTTTTATTCTTCAGTAGTAGTGTACCACAGTTTTTGATTTGTGTATGTTAAACCATCACTGTATACCAGGGATAAATCCCACTTGGTCTGAGTGAATGAGCTTATGAGCTTTCTGATATGTAGTTGGATTTGATTAGCTAGCGTTTTGTGAAGGATTTTTGCATCTATGGTAATCAATGACATTGGTCTGCAGTTTTTCTTTATTCTATCTTTCTGCTTTGGCAACGAAGGTGATTCTTTTAGGAATTTGGGAGGATTCCCTCCCTTTTAATTGTTTTAAGTAGTTTAAGAAGAATTAGAATTAGTTCTTCTTGAAAAGTTCGGTAGAATTCAGCAGTGAAGTTATTCTTTCAGTCCTGGAATTTTATTTCCTAGGAGAGTATTAATTTTTTTATTTAATCTCCATCTTAGTTGTTCTATTTAGGTTTTCTGTATCAGCTTGGCTTCGTTTAGGTAGAGTGTATGTGTCCCTAAATCTATTTCTTCTGGATCTTCCAATTTGTTGGCATAAGCTTGTAGTAATTCCTAATGCTTCTATATGTATCTTGGCATCCATTGTGATATTTCCTTACCTCCTATTTCATTAATTTGTGTCCTCTCCTTTTTCCTTTCTTTCTTTCTTTTTTTGGTTAGTTGGATTAGTGGTATATTGATTCTGTTTATTTTTTTCAAAAACCAGCTCTTTAATTCACTGATCATGTGTGTGTGTGTTTTAGTTTTATTTATTCTCGTTTAGTATTTGAGCTTTTGTCTTGGAGCAAGGCACACTGCAAGGAGGTTGTGGTGGCTGCTGACTGCCTGAGCCGACCTATAGTCTCCATCACATGTATGAATGTTGATGTGAGGAAAAGGGCTTGGCAATTCCAGTAGGGATGATAGGGGAGTAAACACGGATGGACCTTCAAAACATGCTAAGTAAGAGAAGGCCATCACAGAGCACCACATCTTGGATGGTTCCATTTTTATGTAATGTGTAGAATCAACACATGTAGGGACTGGCACTGTGGTATAGCAGTCAAAACCTTTGCCTACAATACTGGCATTCCACATCACACGGGTTTGAGTCTCAGCTGCTCCATATCTGATCAAGCTCCCTGATAATATACCTGGGAAAAATAGTAGAAGATGGCCCAAGTGTTTGGGCCTTTGTCACCCACATGGGAGATCTCGAAGCAGCTCCTGCTTTGGCCTGGTCCATCCCTGACCATTTTGGCCATTTAGGTGGCGAACTAGAAGATAGAAAATCTCTCTCTATCCCTCCCTCCCTCCTCTTGCCTTGTGTGTGTGTGTGTGTGTGTGTGTGTGTGTCCCTCTCTCTATAACCCTTTCAAACAAATAAATAAATGTGTTTTTTTAAAAAAAAAAAAAAACCTCTATAGAGACAGAAAGTAGAGTCATGGCTGCCTAGAATTGGTTGAGTGTTGATTACATTGGTGGGGAGTGATACAAAGTGCAGAGTTTCTTTTGGGAATGATGAAACATTTTAAGTTGGTTATGGTTGACTATACAACTCTATGAATATGCTAAAGCCTTTGAATTGTGTGCTTGAAATGAGTGAACTCAATGGCATGTGTATTATATTACAATAAAACTATTTTTAAAAAGTTACTCCCGGGCCCAGCAGCGTGACCTAGTGGCTAAAGTCCTCACCTTGAACGCACCGGGATCCCATATGGGCGCCGCGGGTTCTAATCCTGGCAGCTCCACTTCCCATCCAGCTCCCTGCTTGAGGCCTGTGAAAGCAGTAGAGGATGGCCCAAAGCTTTGGGACCCTGCACCCGTGTGGGAGACCCGGAAGAAGTTCCTGGTTCCCGGCTTCAGATCAGTGCAGCACCGGCCGTTGCAGTCACTTGGGGAGTGAATCATCAGACGGAAGATCTTCCTCTCTGTCTCTCCTCCTCTCTGTATATCTGACTTCGTAATAAAAATAAATCTTTGAAAAATAATAAAAATTAAAAAAATTAAACTTAAGATGTGGCTCTTAGAATCTCCCTGTAAAGTGGCTTTTAGCAATATACTGGGTGTTGTCCCTCAGCAGCCAAACTGGGTTCCAAGATACAGGCTTTTGCCGTGTAACTGCTATCACTCCGCCAAGGGGAAGAAGTGAATTCCTATTCCTGTGAATCCAAGGTGCCCAAATATCTCTTGTAATCTGTAGAATATGGCAGAGGTAGAGGGAGGCCTTGTGCCATGACAGATTAAGCCAACCCCTAGGACATCCCATATTGGAATGCATGGGATTGAGCCCTGTCTCCAACTTCCTATTCAGCTTACTGTTTGTGTGTCTAGAGGCAGCAGATGATGATTTAAGTACTTGAGTCCCAGCCACCCTCAGGAGAAATCTGGCTGGAGTTCTGGCTTCAGCCTGGTCCAGCCCTAACTTTTGTGACCCAGTGAATGGGGGTTATCTGGTGTGTGTGTGTGTGTGTGTGTGTGTGTGTGTCCTTGCCTTTTAAATAAATAAGTAAATATTTTAAAATGCAAAAAAATGATCATTTGAAAATATGGCAGGGTTGTTGTTTCTGGCTTGTACTTTATTCCATGGAATGCTTGCTCCCAGGCTGCTCCCTTTGGAAATCTGACACTGTGCCCCTGAGAAACCCAAGCCACACAGGGAGGCCTCAAGTAAGTGCCCTAGTCAACAGTCCCAACTGCAGCCAACCCTTGGGCATACCAACCTAGACACCAGCATGAAGGGTTCCAGTTTTTGCTGCTCCCAGCCTACCCACTCTCCTCCAGCATTTGAGTTTTTCCTGCTGAAGTCCCAGTCACTACACCATGAGACAAAGACTTCTTCTCTGTGTCATACAGACTCCCAGCCCTCACAGTTGGAGTATAACAAGATAGTTTTTTTTTCCAATGCCACTAGATATAGAGAGTAGTTTTATGCAGAACAATAAAAGTCAAATTAGGAATCAGATACATTCAGAGGACAAAAGGAGGTAGTATGGGCCATGACTGTGCACTTGAAGTCACCTTCTCTGTTGTTCTCTGCCATCAGAAATCAAAAATAAGATTTAAAGAGCAAAAATAGAGAGCATCTAACACAGAAGTAGTTGGGCAACTTGAGGCCATGTGGCTGACACCTCCATATAACTGCTGCACCCGCAGAGTATGTCACTCACTTTCCATCTCTCCTGTGTGTTGTAGAGATGCACACTGGGAGCTCTGGTCCAGCCGGGCTTTGCTTCACATCAAGTTTCATTACAAAACAAGACCCAGCCAGTGCAGCTGTAACTTTAGCCTGAGCAGCATGCCAGCAGCTTCTAAGCCCGGCACAGCCCTGTTCTGCTCTTTATGAAAATGAGGCAACTGCTGCAAGTGCTGGGACTGGGCTGTTCTCCTCCCCTTGTAGCAGCACTGTCTGTCTGCTCAAGACCCCATTATTTGATCACTGGAAAGGAAGAAGTAGAAGATTTTGCAATTTCTTTTGACCCATATGCTGTTTCCCTGTCCTGTGAATCATTCTCTCCCAATGGGCTTGATTTTCTAGGCTGTACTGCCACAGCCACTCTGATCTATAATACTTCTAAATCAGGAGGCATTAGCTGTTTAGGTTATTTGCATGTGGTTTTCACTTTGGAATGTACCCAGGGTATAGAGCAAATGCCTGCTGTCCCTGTGTTTGTTTTTTCAGCTGGTGATTGAAGTTCTGGTCCAGTTACAACAGATGAAAATGTCAGTGTGGTCCATTTGCAACTTTATTGCAAACCTTGCATTGCACTGGGGTCATATGTCTATTCTCAGCATGTGAAATAAAAGTAATTTTCATGTCTACGCATCCAAAATAAATATCATTGTATTTATCCCTTGCCTCTACTTCATAGAACTATTTAAAAATGAGAAGACAGGAATATAGAAAAATAATATTCCAAGCCCCTGGAGGAATGTTATTAGCACAAGAGGTTGAGATTACTTATACAGGGCTTTTTAAAAAAATATTCTGTTCTGTAATCTGTGGCCATGATTTTACCTATAGCATTTTATTCTTCCTTTTACTAAATATTTATTCAATCATTTAGTAAAATGCAGGCTGAGTATGTACTGTGTACTCTGTATTTGAAGATACGAGAATGATGGAAATAGACCAGATGAGGTTCTTGCCTTAATGGCATTTACACTTGGTGTCAGGAACACAGAGTATAAACATGTAAAAAAAATAATGTCCCACTGAGGAAAATTTTCTAAAGGGAAAAAAAAGCAGGGATACTGAGTAACTAAGAGTGATCGGTTTAATAGTGCAGTCAATTTGTGCCCAGGTCTTAATTTATAAAGGTGACTGAGTGACAAGATGAGAAGAAGCTAATGGCATTGAAGGAATGATGACTTACTACTTACAGATCCTGGAGAGAGAGACATGTCATGCACTGAGGGCCACTGGGAGAGAGGGAGGGGCAAAGTCAGAGAGAGAGAGAGAGAGAGAAAGAGAGAGAGAGAACAGGAACTTGGGGAAAGCATGGGCCAGAGACTTTAGTAAGTGCTTTTCGAGGTAAATGAATGGGAGGCCAGGCTCTGGGCTATCAATTGGTCTCTGGCTGTCCATCCTGACCCTGGGCTGGTTTGGGGCATGTGAAATATTGTATGAAAATTAGATGAAGGAGGTGGTTGAGGCTATGGATTTGGGATTAGCTGGAGGATTTCTAAAATGATCACAGATGAGATGAAAACAACTTTGGTATTTAGTTTGGCCCTGGGATTAATAGATGCTAAATAGATAAATGTACAAGCAAAGAAAACACAGAACTGTTCAGGGAGGTGTTTCTGAGAAGCAACATCAAAGCTGAGACCTAGAGGCTATGAGAAAACCCACCATCCAAAGAGACTGGGGAAAGAGCTCCAGGTAGAGAGAACAGCATGGCAGATATCCAAGGCAGAAAGGACTTGGAAAGGGATATACAGAGACCAACTTGTGCCAGGCCTTATAGGTTTTCACACTGCAGCCATTGTTACCAAGGGAATGACACGTCATCCACATATAGATGAATGAACAGAAAATTAGTATGATGAGGATTAAGATGGGAAGCTGGAGACCAGTTATAAGGCTGATAGTTTTGGCCCTGGTGTGGTAGCCTAGCAGCTGAAGTCCTCACCTTGTATGCACCAGGATCCCATATGGCTGCTGGTTTGTATCCCAGCAGCTCTGTTTCCCGTATAGCTCCCTGCTTGTGGCCTTGGAAAAGCAGTTGAGGATGGCCTAAAGCATTGGGACCCTGCACCTGTGTGGGAGACCCAAAAGCTCCAGGTTCCTGGCTTTGCATCTGTTCAGCTGCAGCCATTGCAGCCACTTGAAGAGTAAATCATCAGCTGGAGGATCTTCCTCTGTCTCCAATAAAAATAAATAAATCTTTTAAAAAACAGGAAGAAGAAGTCTACTAGTTTTAAGAAGAGGTTGCTTCTCTGAGGCCATCAAAAATGTATATTTTGAATGTTTTCTCAGGTATGGGTCACAGATTATTATTTCTTAATTCATACTCATTTTACCATAGTTGGCTAGTAGGTATTCAACAGACACCATGGCCTTCCTTTGAGATACAAGGTCCTGTGCCTCACCAGTTGGACCAGCTGCCACAATTAAACTTTGTAAACATCAAAAATACTCCAATTTGATGTAGCAAATAGTTTTTTACAACCAGTTTGTGTAAGGTGCTGTGAGAGGATGTGAATGTTTAAAACTAAGTGATACTGCATTGCTTCACTCAAACAAACAAAAAAAGTGATACTTGCACCAGCTCTGCAGGAGACTGCAGCCTGGAAGAAAGCCAGCAACCTTCCCACCAAGAGCAATCAGCAATAAGACAGTTCTTTCCTTGCACTCTTGATTTGGGGAGTAGAATGGTTTCATGGACCTCCGCATGGGCTAGAGAGAGAAGAAAGCATTCAGAAAGACTCAGAAAATGTCAGACATGAAGCAAGACTTTTACTTTTCACCTGCATTTAGTTTATTCAATCACCTGTCAACTAGCTTTCTAGTGAGATTTTGTTTTCACTTTCTGATACCTGGAATAGTAAGAGGCCATGAAAAGATGTCCTCTATGTAGCTGTTTGGAGCCAGTAAGCAAGACTCAGAGACATCTGCATCCCACACCAGAGTGCCTAGGTTTGAGTCTCAGCCCTGCTTTTCTTTTTCCCTTTAAAGATTTATTTTACTTACTTGAAAGGTAGAGTTGGAGAGGGAAAGAGAAGGGTAGAGGTGAGAAGAGAGAGAGAAAGATAGAGAGCAAGAAAGAGAGAGAACCATTTACTGGTTCACGCCAAAATGGCCACATTAATCACCACATTGAAGCCAGGAGCCAAAAATTTCATCCAGGTCTCCCAACTAGGTGCAGGGGCCCAAGCACTTGGGTCTTCTTCCACTACTTTACCTAGCACGTGAGCAACGAACTGGATTGGAAGTGGAGCAGCCAGAACTCAAACTGTCGCTCTTATGGTGGTGGTATAACTTGCTCTCTGCAACACCCCTCCCTTCCCGCCCCACACTTCACAGTCCAGTTTTCTGTTAATGCTACCCCGGGAAGTAGCAAGTGACGGCTTAAATAAATGACACCTACAATGGAAGACACAGATTGAGTTCCAGGATCCTGACTTCAGTCTGGTCCGATTTTGGCTATTGTGGACATTTGAGGAATGAACTAGGAATCAGAGTATATATCTGAATGTGGAGGATTATCCCATTGAGCCATTGGCCGGTCCCACTAAGAGACTTCTTCAAAAAATAATAATAATAGGGCCCGGCGGCATGGCCTAGTGGCTAGAGTCCTCACCTTGAATGAGCTGGGATCCCATATGGGCGCCGGTTCTAATCCCAGCAGCTCCACTTCCCATCCAGCTCACTGCTTGTGGTCTGGGAAAGCAGTAGAGGACGGCCCAAGTCTTTGGGATCCTACACCCGTGTGGGAGACCTGGAGGAAGTTCCTGGCTCCTGGCTTCGGATCGGCACAGCACTGGCCGTTGCGCTCACTTGGGGAGTGAATCATCGGACAGAAAATCTTCCTCTCTATCTCTCCTCCTCCATATATATCTGACTTTGTAATAAAAATAAATGAATCTTAACAAAATAATAATAATAAGACATTTGGCTTCAAAGAAGATTCTGACTCAGCTCATTCATTAAAAAATTACTTCTTTGATCAAAGTAATTTCCATGATTCTATACACACACCCTTCCCTTGCCAAATAAAAACAGCTTTCAAGAATCATTACATTTAGAACATAGTTTAAATATGGGGCAGCATGGCAGGCTAATCTTTTATCTGCTAGTGCCAACATTCCATATGGGTACAAATTTATATCCTGGCTCCTGCACTTTCCATTCAGCTCCCTGCTTATAGCTTTGGAAAGCAGCAGAGGATGGCCTAAGTTCTTGAGATCCTGCACCCATGTGGGAGACCCACAAAAGCTCCTGGCTCCAGCTTTGGATCAGCTGAGCTCTGGCCATTGCAGCCATGTGAAGAGTGAACCAGCAGATGAAAAACCTGTTTCTCTCTCTCCTTCTCTCTCTGTAAAATCTGACTTTCAAATAAAAAGAAAGAAGGAAAAGAAAGAAAGGAAGAACAAAAGAAAGAAAGAAAGAACAAAAGAAAGAAAGAAGGAAAGAAAGAGAAAGAAAGAAAATACTTAAAAATGTTCAGGAAAAGAGCTCTGTGTCACAGTGAGTTAAACCTCTGCCTGTGATGTCAGTACCTCAGTTGAAAGCCAGGTGAAGTTCCAGCTGTTCCTCTCCTAATACAGCTCCCTGTTAATGAACCTGGGGAAGTGGTGAAAGATGGTCCAAGTACTTGGGCCGCTACCACCATGTGAGAAACCTGGATGGAGTTTGGTTTCAGCCTAGCACAACCCAAGCTATTGCAGCCTTTTGATTAATGAACCAGCCAGTGGAAAATCTCTCTGTCTCTCTTTCTTTGCAACTCTGCCTTTCAAATAAATAAAATAAATCTTTTTTTTTTTTTTTTTAGAAAATGTTCAGAAAAACATCTTTAGGCAATTCTGAAGCAAGCAATTGATAATTAATACAATATGATACCATAAAACCTCTTAAAATACAGATGATGAACATTTAGGAAATGTTGAACATTGTTTTTACAGTTATATTTTTCTTTTTTAAAAGATTCTTTTATTTGCTTAAGAAAGTGATTGAGGGAGATGGAGAAATATTTTTCATCTGTTGGTTCACTACTCAAATGACCATGTAGCCTGGCCTGGGCCAGACTGGAGTCAGGATCCTGGAACTTCATCCAGGTCTCCCACATGGGTGGTAAGGGCCCAAGTACTTGGGCTAGCTTCTATTACTTTTGCAAGTACATGCTCAGGAAGCTGGATTAGAAGTGAAGCAGCTGTAACTGAAACGGGCACTTAGAGATGAAATGCTGCAGTTACAAAAAGCAACTTAACCAGCTGCACCACAAAGCCAGCCCCATGTTTTTCTTTGAATGCTTAGCACTTAATACATGCTGCCTAGTTGGAGCTCAATATATAGCATACCATCAAATGAAAAAACATCACAGAGTAAAAGTGAAGAATTGAGGCAATCATGAGTGGCAGTTATAAAGTTTGAGCAAGGACATTTTCAAAGAAAATTTTACTCAAAATCATCAGCCAAGGTTAAAACAAGAAAGCAGAAACTACTACAGGTACTTCAGAAAGAGGGAACTGAATACTAGGAATGAGTTAATAGGCAATAGAAGGCCCAGGAAGCCAAGCAAACAGAAGTGAATCAACCTAGAGATTAGCTAGACACAAAACTGCCATTACACTTTGAGTTTGAGAAACGAGAAGAGGTGGGCCACAGGGTCCAGTAGCTAGAGCTATCAATACTGGAGTCCACAACAGGAGGGTTGTTGAGCCAGAGCCTTGAAAGAAAAGCCTTCTGAGGCAGAGGCAACAAGAAAGAAACATCTGGGCTTCTTCCTTTCTCTAGTGTGTCCTCCTGGCCAAGTCTCCCAGGAAGTCAGCTAGGAAGGAAGCCCAGCAGATGAGTGAAATTTCCTAAAAAACAGAGCAAGAATAAAAGTGAGGAATGGCTTGCAGAGCAGTGTGTGAGTAAACTTAGTATTTAGAAGTGCACATATGTGTGTATGTGTCCAGCTCCCTGCTAGTGTGTCTTGGAAACCAATAAAGGATAACTGAAGTACTTGGGTTCCTGCACCCATATGGAGACCCAAAGAAAGCTCCTGGCTTCAGGCTTCAGTAAGCTCAGCCACTTTTGGAGAGTAAATCAATGGATAAAAGACCTTTGTCTCTATTCTCTCTCTCTTCCTTTGTGGATTTATTTATATTGGAAAGCCACGTTTACAGAGACAGGAAGATTTTCCAAATGCTGGTTCACCTTCCAAGTGGTTGCAACAGCTGGAGCTGAACCAATCTGAAGCTAGGAGCCAGGAGCTTCTCCAGGCCTCCTACATAGGCACAGGTCCCCAGGCCATCCAGCAGGGCACTGGATGGGAAGTAGAGCAGCTAGAACATGAACAGTTCAACATTGGTCATTGCTGCCATCTGGGCAGTAAAACAGTGAATGAAAGGGGTGTGTGTGTGTGTGTGTGTGTTTCTCAAACTGCCTTTCCAAAAAGCAAAAGGAGAGAAGATGAAGAGATGAAGAATACATGACTCATTTTACAAATGTATGCTGCAAGTGGGGAGGGGAAGAGGACGGTACAATAGCCACCGTAAATGATGTAAGAAACATAAAAAATGTGGGATGTTGCTTGAAACTCCAGGACTAGTCTTCAAGTCTTCTTAAACCCCAAGAGGCCATTAGCATATTGTAAATTATATTTCCTGAAGGGCCATCTGGAATTAAACTAGCACCCAGCATCTGTGAACTTCATGCAAGGGCCAAGATTTCATCTGCTGTAAATTAACTACAACATCAGTCCAGAAGTTTTCACTGCAATCAACTCACGGGAGCAAGACTCAAAAACTGTTTCAAACACTTCTTATGAATATATCAGAAAATGACTAGCATGAGGGGAAAATGTACAAAGAAAATAAACAGGCAGTATGTTAGGGAAGAAATATAAAAGTCAAAAATCCCTAAATTCAAAAAAGTTGTCTGATTTTCAAAATAAAAATTAAAACATTGATGAAATACAGCTGTGAACTCAACAAATTGGAAACTGGAAGTAAGGGGCTGGTAAATGCCAAACATAAAGAAACGCAAGGGGGCCCGGCAGTGTGGCTTACTGGCTAAGGGAATGCATCAGGATCCCATAAGGGCACCGGTTCATATCCCAGCAGCCCCGCTTTCCATCCTGCTCCCTGCTTGTGGCCTGGGAATGCAGTTGAAGACAGCCCAAGGCTTTGGGACCCTGCATCTGTCTGGGAGACCCGGAAGAAGCTCCTGGCTCCTGGGTTCGGATTGGCTCAGCTCCAGCCATTGTGGCAGCTTGGGAGTGAATCATAGGACAGAAGATCTTCCTCTCTGTCTGTCTCTGCTCTTCTCTGTATATCCATCTTTCCAATTAAAAAAAAAAAAGAAATCTTAAAAAAAAAAAAAGACAGAGATTTACCTTAAGAAAATAATTGGGCTCAGTGCGATAGCATAGTGGTTAAGGTCCTAAGCTTGCATGCTCCGGGATCCCATATGGTCGCTGGTTCTGATCCCAGTGGCCCTTCTTCCCATCCAGCTCCCTGCATGTGGCCTGGGAAAACAGTTGAGGACGGCCCAAAGTCTTGGGACCCTGTATCTGCAGGAACCTCCCCCAGGTTCCTGGCTCCTGGCTCCAGATCGGCACAGCACCAGCTGTTGCGGTCACTTGGGGAGTGAATTATCGGACGGAGGATCTTCCTCTCTTTCTCTCCTCCTCTCTATATCTGACTTTGTAATAAAAATAAATGAATCTTAAAGAAAAAAAAAAGAATCATTGCTGTTCCAAAAGATTTCACCACAGGGATTACTGATAAAATTGACAACTTAAAGAAAGCCCACACTTCCACAGTTGGCTAATTAAGATGAGTATTTCATTACATTGAATAGTATGCAGCCTTTAGAAATAAGATAAAGAAGAGCAACACTGTGGTTCAACAAGCCAATCCTCCAGCTTCAAACACCAGCATCCCATGTGCGCACAGTCTGTGTCCTGGCTGCTACACTTCCAATCTAGCTCCTACTTATGGCCTGGGAAGGCAGTGGAGAATGGCTGAAGTCCTTGGGACACTGCACCCACATAGGAAATCTAAAAGAGGCTCTTGGCTGTCGATTGGCCCAGCATTGGCTGTTGCAACCATTTAGGGAATGAACTAGTGGATGGAAGATCTGTCTCTGTTTCTTCTTCTCTCAGTAAATCTGGGTTTCAAATAAAAATAAAGAAAGAAGAAGGAAGGAAAAGAAGAAGGAAAGAGAGGAGAGGGAAGGAGGGAAGGAAGGGAGGGAGGGAGGGAGGAAGGAAGAAGAGAGAAAAAGAAAAGGGAGAGAAAGAAAGAAAAGAAAGAAAGAAATGACAGGGAAAGAACAGTTTTGGCAGACAAAAATATTCTCATTATATTGAAAAAAATGGGTTCAAAAAGCAGTGAGATCACATTTTATTAAGATATCAACTTGTGTACAGTTGTAAAACTGAAAGCATTTACCTTTGGTAGTATGATGGGCAGTTTTAATCTGCTTCCTCTTGATCACATTTTCCAAATTTTCTTCAATGAGCAAATTACTTTTGACTGTTTTTGGAGCATTTATTTTTAGCTAGCTACAAACCAGACTTAGAGTCAGTTGGGACTTTGTAAGTGTAGTGAGGTCTCTGTCAGGGTTCATGCCTCTGTCCAGATAGGATGAACCAGAATGTTCTTTGGAGGTTTAGGAAACACAGAGGGGCAACCTGGGAAGCTGAAGTCATCACTCCAATGGCCAGGTTTGTAGGGGAAGTCAGATTTGGGCAACTTAGCAAATTCTAAAGAATTTAGCAAATGGTAGAATAAAGAAATACCAGCATCAATGTTTTAACAATACTAAGAGGGACATAAGGAAAAAATATGGAAAAAATCAAAGTACAAGTGTTTTATAGGCAATTTTCCTTGATTTATGAAGAAGATACTTGGGTCTTAACTTCTAAAACTTCAGAATCAAAGGTTTTCATCTTGAATACTGCAGTCTAGGCCTCAAGTTCAGCTGGCCAGCTTGTTGGTCACCTCTAGACTTCCGTGTCATTAAATTTATTTTTTCTAAGTTATGCTGCTGAAATCTAAAGATGAGGTTAAATGCCTAAGGATATTATTCACAGCCTTGACCAAGAGATGATATGTAAAAAACAATAACAAGAGGGCCCGGTGCAGTAGCCTAGTAGCTAAAATCCTTCCCTTACTTGCGCTGGGATCCCATAGGGTCACCACTTTGTGTTCCAGACAGCCCTGCTTCCCATCCAGCTCCCTGCTTGTGGCCTGGGAAAGCAGTTGAGGACGGCCCAGAGCCTTGGGTTCCTGCACCCGCGTGGGAGACCCGGAGGAGCACCTGGCTTCAGATTGGCTCAGCTCCAGTCGTTGCAGTCACTTGAGGAGTAAACCATCAGAGGGAAGATCTTCCTCTCTGTCTCTCGTTTCTGTATATCTGCCTTTCAATAAAAATAAATAAATCTTAGAAAAAAAAAGAAAAGAAAAAGCTAAAAAAAAAAAAAAAAAAAAAGAGGGACAGAGAAAGAAATGGCAAAACAGAGAGAGAGAGAGAGAGATCTTCCATCCACTGGTTCACCTCCTAAACGGCCACAACAGCTGGAGCTGAACCAGGCCAAAGCCAGAAGCCAAAAGGTTTATCTAGGACTCCTAATTTAGGTGCAGAGACCCAAGGAATTGGTGTGTCTTCTGCTGCCTTCTCCAGGCACATGAGGAGAGAACTGGATTGGAAGCAGAGCCGCTGGGACTTGAGTCATGTCACAAACATCGGCTTAATCCTTCACACCATTATGCTGGCCCTGATGCACTTGTTATTAGAGTACTCATTGGTGAAAGACTCAGCTTGTAATAATAATAACAAATGGATTTACTGCACGTCTACCACATGTCTGACCCGCAATCTGGGTCTTTTGAGTTTTTACACCACTCTGAGATGTGAGAAACTAGACCCAAGTCATGGACAAGCATGCACTGCTGGTAGTCAACCGGGATTAGATTCGAGATCGTGGGCCCCTTCTCCTCTGCTGTCTGCATCCCGGTAAATGACAAGTGTCCTGCCCCTGAAGACTCTCTCTCATATAATACTTGGGAAAGTATGATGAGGGCAACGCACAGGGGCCTAACTAGGGATATTGATCAAAGTTTACAATGTACAATTGCCACAATGTAGTGAATAATACTGAGCTGTACACTTAAAACATTGAGATAGTCAATTTTATGGTATTTTGTCCCCACAATTTAAAAAGATTAAAAAGAAAGATGTATGTAAATACCTTTTGGTACAACAACACAACAAAAGATCTATCCTGCCGATATACAAATATATGGAAAAGGATGTGTTTTCAAGCCTATCCTTTGTTAGACTGTTGTTCTAACAAAAGATTAAATGCAGGTAGCCTGGAATTACATCTGGATCTTTTATATGGGTGGCAAGGGCTTAAGGACATGGGCCATCTTTCTCTACTTTCCCAAGAGTGTTATCAGAGAGCTGGACCAGAAGTGGAAGAACTGGGACTGCTCCAGTGCCCGCATGTGCCACAATGTCATCCCACTAGTGAGCCACTTAAAGGTGTATAGTATGTCCACCACTTTGGTGCAGTTACAAAGTGTTTTCATCACTGCAGTCTAAAGCCCCATGGAGCTGCTGCCATCACTCCCTCCTGCCCCCAGCCTATCTGTGAACAGATGAATGGATAAGCAAACAGGGTGCATCCAGACCCCAGAATACATCCAACCACCAAAAGGACTGAACGGCAGGAGATGCATGAGGCAATGAAGAAGCAACCTGAAGCCAGTATGCTCAGGAAAAGAAGTCAGAAGATGAGATGGCACCTGTGCAGTGAAGTTCCGTTTGTGCAAGGTGTTCATAGTCAGGAAATCCACTCAAGTGGGAAGCATACTTCGCCTTGGTTTCTGACACTACTCCAGGATGAAAATACAGCTGCTGGATTTTGCCTGATGTTGGATTTGCCTCTGATCAAGCCCCTGGCAGAGAAGTTTCTCTGAGAAGTGCTTGAAGAAGCAGCTCAGGATGGTGCTAGGATTAACACAGCAGAGGCACGGAATGAGGCAAGGACAAGGATGGTGCGAAACGCTGGTGAAGGGCAGATGTTGTAGGTTCAGCTGCCACTTGCAATGCCAGCAGACCACATCGAAACATCACTTGCCACATGTGCCTCTCCTATTCTTTTCCAGGAAGCACAGGTTTAATCCGGACACCGTTTCCACATCAGAACAGGCAGTACCAGCAATGAGCAGAACAAATGATCTGTGGTGGGCAGACTCAGCCAGCCCACCATGGGCCTGTGTGAGCTGTTGTAGTCATCCTGCAGCTGCACATCCTACTGCCTAGCACATTGCTGTCCATTCCCAAGTGCCCAGGATTGTTCCTCAGGGATTCTGGACTTGTTCAGCATCAGAAAGTCCTTTCCTGCAAATATGTACCTGGCTCACGCCCTCACCTCCCCCTGCAGACTGGCCTCAGAGACTTTAAGGATTCAGAGCCAAATTCCCGGGGTTAATGTAATGACTGACAAGTTCAGTTCTGGTCCTGGCTACTCCACTTCTGAGCCAGCTCTTTGCAAGTGCACCTGTCATGAAGATTCTGTGATAATCAGAATTGCATGAGGAGAGTTTTTGATCTGTATTTGTTGCAGTATTTGAATTCACTCACCAGAGAGGGTATTTCAGTTCTACATATGCACTGTGTTCCTCTGCAATATCCCTGAGCTTCCTCTGAGCTCCCACGCCTGAAAGCTGGACCACCGAGGCCTCTAGGCCTGAGCTCTGCCTTTCAAATCAATCAGTCAGTCTTTAAAAAAAAATTAGTAAGCTAGCAGTTAAAAGATCAACTCCGGCTCCTGACTGCAGCTTCTTACTAATGCCCTGGGAGGTGGTCGTAACGGCTGAAGTAGTTGGGTCCTAGTGGGAAACGCAGATGTATCCCAGGCTCCTGGCTTCTGCCTGCCTTGGCTCTGACTGTTGCAGACATCTGGGAAATGATGGAAAATCTGATTTTCAAATGGATAGAATGGACACAATTTTTTTACATTTTTAAATAGAATTTTTGAAGAATGGGTAGGCTTTATTATACATCATTGATAGGGGCCAGTGAGATTAAGTGTAAAACATAAGTAGCTATGTAACTAAAACAGAAGTAGAGGGTGGTATGTCAGGAGACAAAAGGGAATGGAAGAAAGTATATACCTATTTGTTTGTATATTGCTAGACTCTCTGGAAACAAACAAAATATTCCTAAAATTGGTTACTTCTGCTATTTAAAACTGGTAGTAGGGATAGAACAGACTTTTTAAAATGCATTTGGATTTGGAGTTTTATGAACTTGAGAAACCAAACAAAATTGTGCCCTCTGTGACACAGTCAAGGCATTGGGACTGGAGAGGGCACTCATGAAGCACTCTGGTACCAGGTGGATCCCAAGGCGGCATCCGTGGCTCTGCTTATCTCAGGAGAACATGGGCTGTCAGTGTACTCATTCTCTGCTGGAGGCCCAAAGAAACAGTTCTAGAACCCTCAGTGGCACACAGAAAACACTCTCCAAGTACTCTTAAGTAGGTGAACAAATGAGTTAGTAGAAAGCTAGTGTTAGCTTTCATCTCCCCCTAATATAGACTCTGTACCCTTTCAAGTTCACACACATTTTAATCAATATTCTTATTTTTAAATACACATTTAGTTTTTATTTTGTTGGAAGGCAGAGCTATAGAGAAAGAGAGGAACAGACAGAGAAAATCCATTTATCTTGGGTGCAGGGGCCCACGTATTTGGGGGCGATCCTCTGTTGCTTTCCCAGGCACGTTAGCAGGGAGTCAGATTAGAAGTGGAACAACCAGGACTCAAACTGGTACCTCTTTGGAGTGCTAGGATTGCAGGTGGAGGCTTAACCTGATGCACCACAAAGCCTACCCCAAATCAACATCCTATTATTATTATTATTATTATTATTATTATTAAAGTACATATTTACCATGATAGTTTTGTAGGTACAGGGGTTCTTCCCTCTCCTTTTTCTCCTGCCATTTTCCCCCCAATTATCACAATAGTGTAGCTCTTTAGTAACAGTTACAAGTTTAGCTTTCTTAGAAAGCAGATTTTCAATTATTCTCAATTTTTTAAAGATTTATTTATTTATTATTGGAAAGTCAGGTATACAGATAGGAGGAAAGACAGAGAGGAAGATCTTCCATCTGCTAATTCAGTTACCAAGTGGCCACAGTGGACAGAACTGAGCTGATCCGAAGCCAGGAGCCTCTTTTGGGTCTCCCATGCAGGTGCATGGTCCCAGATTGTGGGCCCCTTCTCCTCTGCTTTCCCAGCCCACAAGCAGGGAGCTGGATGGGAAGTGGGGTTGCCGGGATGTGAACCAGTGCCCATATGGGATCCTGGTACGTGCAAGGCGAGGACTTCAGCCACTGGACTATCGTGCCGGGCCCAATTGTTCTCAATTTTATTATGTGCCACACATATCAAATACTGGCAGATCATTGATTGATCAGGTTTAGGCTATTCCCTCCCATGAACACTTTTCTGTGTTAGTTTTTGCACGAATGTCTTCCCCACCGGACCCCCGCCATTCCAGGGCAGGTATAACATTAAAAAGAAAACCAGGTTTCAAACCAGGACACCTGACTTTGAATTTTCTTCTCTACCGTTGAATAACTTAGAGGCTTTTCATTTGTTTATTCAACAAATATTTGTTGAGCCTGCTCTTTGCCAGTAGTATCCTAGCCAGTAGTATCCTAGGCAGAGAACTTAATTAATTCATGCAATTTGCATTCTAGGGGCAGGCACTGGCACTTTGGTGCAGGAGAGTAAGCCACCACCTGTGAAACTGGCATCTGTATGAGGGTCTATTCAAGTCTCAGAGTCTCCATTTCGAATCCTGCCAATGCAGCTTAGGAAAAAGCAACAGAAGATGTCCCAGGTTAGAGTTCCAGGATCCTGACTTCAGCCTGGCCCAGCCCCACAGGCAGCTGTTGCAGCCATTTGGGGACTGAACCCTTTTCCTCTGTCCAATTCTGTCTTACAAATAAATAAATAAACTTTTAAGAGAAAAAAATTTGCATTCTAGCAGAAAGAGGCCACCAATTAACTAAATGAATAGCAAACTATGTGTCATCTTAATGGAGCTGAATGCTACCAAGAAAAACAGAAACAGAGAGGGTGCTAGAAGCAGGGACTCCAACTTTCAGTAGGTGACCCTCTTGGCCTGGCCATTCTGACCATGCTGACCAAGAAGATGGTAAGTAAGGCAGTGAGGCAGTGGGTTTCTGGGGACAGAGCGAACAACCAATGTAAGGGCTCTGAGATAGCGTAGGGGCTTAATGAGGAAGCAAGGAGCTGATGAGATGGAGAGTGATGCTAAGCCCAGGAAGAGGCTGTGGGAAGCTCAACAGTGACCTGGGACTGCATTCTTCATTTCTGACAATGATCCTTCCCATAGGGTTGCTGTGTGACTTAAAGTGATGCACAGAGGAAGTGCCTGGCCGAGAGTGAGACGTCAGTGTACAGAGATGAATTCAGTGGTCTGCAAGTCCTGGAGGATCTTTGTCAGGGTAGGCAGTTATGTGTGTGTTGTTGTTGCTGTTTTTAATGATTTACTCCCTGTGATTGGAGTAAGTTTTGAACTGTCTTCATGGAAAAATTAAACACAGGTGGCTTATGTTACAGCTAATGGTTTGGTCTACATTCCAGAGGTGTTTTTAAAAAAATATTTCTAGAAGAGATTCATGTATGACAGAGTCACTTGCTACAGAATGCTGCAGGTTACTTTGTTTCTGCTGAAATCAGGTGTGAGCAGGTAAGAGAGTCGTGGCCCTAGTCGCTAGGGAATGGCACAGACTGACCTAGTAAGTTCAGTCCCATATTCGGTCAATGCACGAATAAGGAAGACTAGTTGTCTTGCAGTGCCTGTTCAGCGTTGTGTCTAAAACCAGAGCTTCTAATCTATAGTACTGACTAAGCAAAAGGCATTTTCTTTTCTTCAAGTCTGTTTATTTACTGAAGACTCAAGATTTTCACTACAAATAAGTGATGGAAACAACTTTGACCCCATCAACAGCAGGCCAAGACAAATCTGTCTGAGTACAAGGGTGAGGAAAAAGCAACAGAGGAGCCTATCTCTGGTTCCAGATGCTAAAGTCCAAACTGCTTTCGTTTGCTTCCTCCCAGAAACCCTTGGTTCCTGACCTCTAGAATAGACTGTTCTAGCAACAGAAAACTAGGTGGATTGAATTCATTTTGCTATCATTAATCCATCAATCACAGACCTGTTAAATATTAATGTGGCAATCCAAGATGACCTCCAGTTCTGCAGGAAGTATCCGGGTAAAACATTCATCTACATCAGCAACTAGAACTAGGATATGTGCACATACACACCTCAAGCAATATTAAAAGAGGATTTATTGTATTAGAACAAAAGATGATTTTGTCTTATTTTCCAAATCACTGCCCTCAAAAAGTATTTTTAAAGATTTATCTACTTATTTGAAAAACTGTGTTAGAAAGAGAGAGATCCTCTGGTGTGGAGCTGTATGGGAAGCAGGGCCACCAGGACATGATCTGGATCCCATATGGGATCCTGGCACTTGTGAAACAAGGACTTTAGCAGCTGGGTTTTACCACGCCGGGCCCCATCATTTAACTTTTGAAGATTTATTTGCTTATTTGAAAATCTGAGTTACAAAGAGAGCAAGAGATCTTCCATCTACTGGTTCATTCCTCAGATGGCCTCATTGGTCAGCACTGGGTCAGGTAGAAGCCAGGAGTTTTATCCAAGTTCCCCCGTGGGTGGCAGCAACCCAAATGCCTTGACCATTAGCAAGAAGCTGACCAGGAAGTGGAGCAGCTGGACATGAACTGGTGCCCATACGGGATGCTGGTGTAACCACAACATGAGTCCCTACATAGCTATTTAAAGTAAAAAAATATGTATCTTATCTCAATACATGAAATTGTGTGTACAAACCAATTCAATTCAGATGATTGAACATCAAATCATTTGTATTCTGATTGTAATTATGTTAAATTCTGTGACCAGACCACAATCAATAGTGGTAGAGGACCCAGCGTGGTAGCCTAGTGGCAAAAATCTTCGCCTTACGTGCACAAAAATCCCATATGAGCCCCAGTTTGTATCCTGTTTGTTCCACTTCCATTCCAGCTCCCTGCTTGTGGCCTGGGAAAGCAGTCAGGGACAGCCCAAGGCCTTGGGACCTGCAGCTGTGTGGAAGACCTGGAAGAAGCTCTTGGCTCCTGTGTTTGAATCGGCTGAGCTCTGGTCGTTGTGGCCACTTGGGGAGTGAGTCAACAGAAGGAAGATCTTCCTCTCTGTCTCTCCTCCTCTCTGTATATCTGACTTTCCAATAAATAAATCCTTAATAAATAAATATATTAACTAAAATATGTTCTTATTTTGAAGTGGGTGTGGCCATTTATACAGCCTTTTTTTTTTTTTTCTGATGAAAACCAAGCACAGATGGGAAGCTTTTCACAGAAAAAAAAAATAATAATAACTTGGCCCTCTAACCATTATTGGTTTTCTACTGCTGCTGTAATAAATTAATATACCCCTAGTGGCTGACACTAAACCAATTTACTACCTTCCAGGTTCTTACTATGGCCACATAGTAATAATGCCCTTCTTTGTCTCAACAGTTTTTGTGTTAAAGTTTTGTGTTAAAGTCTCTTTTGTCTGATGTTAGGATGGTTACATCTGATCATTTTTGCTTTCTGATAGCATGGATTATCTTTTTTCATCCTTTCACTTTATGTATTTTGTTGGTGAGGTGTATTTTTTGTAGACAGCAAATAGATGAGTCTTGGTTTTTGTTTTCATTTTTGTTTTTTTAGAAACTCAGATATACAGAGACAAGTAGAGACAGAGAGGAAGGTCTTCCATCCGATGGTTCACTCCCCAAGAGTCACAACGGCTGTAGCTGAGCTGATCCAAAGCCAGGAGCCAGGAGATTCTTACAGGTCTCCCACATGGGTGCAGGGTCCCATGGCTTTGGGCTGTCCTTGACTGCTTTCTCAGGTCACAAGTAGGGAGCAGGATGGGAAGCAGGGCTGCCAGGATTAGAACTGGCACCCATACGGGATCCTGGTGCATGCAAGGAGAGAACTTTAGCCACTAGGCTACCGCGCCAGGCCCAAGTCTTCTTTTTAATCCATTCAGCCAGCATGTATCTTTTGATTGGAGGGTATAGACCATTTACATTCAAGATAATTATTGTGAAGTAATGACTAAACCCTATCATTTTTACATAAATATTCTTAATATTTGCTTTGAATTTCCTTTGTACTTTTACTAAGAGATTTTCTGTCTTTGTATTCTTACATATTGATGCTCGTGTTTCTCTGTTTCTGTGTGCACATCCTTACGTATCATTTGTAAGGCTGGAGCAGTGATGACAAATTCTTTTTATTTCTGTTTGCCTTGGAAGATCTTTATTTCATCTCCATTTATGCATTAAATTATTGTTAGATACACTTTTCTGAGTTGCGAGCTATTTTATCTGAAGACTTGGACTGTGTCTCTCCATGTTCTCCTAGCCTGTTGGGTTTCTGATGGCAATCAGCTATCAGTCTAATTGGAGATTTTCTAAAGGTAATTTGACATTTCTCTCATGCTGTACATTTTTTAACCTTTTCATCTTTTTTTTTTACTGTTGAAAGTTTGACTATAATATGTCTCTTATGATTATGCTGAACTCACCCAAACAATACAGGATGTCACCCAAATTAACATCCTTAAACAAAAATTATTTAAACAACGGAAAGAGACAAATAGTTCTTCCAACGGCTGTTTTTACTCCTCAGTTGCCCTCAGTAGCCAACATTGAGTCATACTAAAACCAGGAGCATGAAATTTCCTCCAGATACCCCAGTGGGTGGCAAGAAGCCTACCAGTTGGACCATGATCTGCTGCCTCCCAGGTGCATTAGCAGGAGGCTGGACTGGAAATTGAGCCTGAACTCCACCCCAGGCACCACCCCAGGAATATGTGCGATGTGACTATCCCAAGCAGCAGTTTACCTGCTTTGCCACAATGCCTACCATGCAAGGTTTTTTTTTTTTCAACATTTGTTCTTTATTATCCTAGACACTGGAATATTTATTTTTGTTGTATAAATTGATGGTGTACAACTTTTTAAAAAGAATTATTTATTTGAAAAGCAGAGAAACAGAGATACAGAGAAGAAGAGAGTGAACTCCCATCTCTTGGCTCACTCCCCAAATAACTGCAACAGTTTGAGCTGGTCCAGGCTGAACCCAGGAGCCTATAACTCCACATGGGTCTCCCATATGAGTGTCAGTGACCCAGGCCCTTCCTCTACTGCCTTCCTCAGGTGCATCAGCAGGAACTGTGTAGAGGCTGAGGAACTGGGACTCCAACAGATTCTATGATATGGCACCAAAATGCCAGCCCTAATGATATTTTGACATACATTGTAAAATGATTACTACAGCTAAGTCAATTAATACATCTACTGTCTCACATAGTTTCTTTTCTTCTTTCTTTTATCTTCCTTCATTCCTTCCTTCCTTCCTTCCTTCCTTCCTTCCTTCCTTCTTTCCTTCCTTTTGCAATAAGGACACATAATCTATACTCTCTTGGTAAATCTTCAATATATATTATTAAATGCAGTTCTCATGCTGCTTATTAGATTCCTGGACTCGATGATCCCACATATACCCTGACCTACTTCTCCCTGTTAAGACCATCAAGGTTCTTTTTTTTTTTTTTCATTTTTTATTATATTTTTGACAATCTTTACATAGTTAATTAGGGTAAAAAGGTTCAAGGGCTATAGGAAAGTGGATAAGACTATTACGTCCATATTGTTTCCTTCATGTATCTGAGGTAAAGGGGGATATTGAGGAAGAAGCCCCACCAGTTTCCCACCCCAGGTCCCTGATGTGGGGCATGCTCTGAGATACTTGCTCAAGTGGTTTTGATAGTTCATCAGTTATGAATTGCTGCCAATCTCGCCACTCCCAGCACGATGAGGTCGTTGAAGAATCCACTGATTGACATAGTCCATCTTAGAGTCTCCATTTGCCCAGTATTTTGCTGCCAACATATAGCTGAGGTGGTTGTTTGACTTGTTCTGTCCTCTGTCTTTTCTTGGTTAGGGTTCTGAGTCCAGCATTTCGATTGGGGAGATCCCCAAAGAAACTTTGTCTGAGGTATTCCCAGACCAGATTCTTGTATGTACTAGCAAGTACAGGGCCTGGCACAGTCCATTGCCCCAATCAGCTGGTGGTTGCAATTGCTGGGTTGGTTCTGTTTCCAGCCCCGACTTCCACTGGAACCAATTGGTGTTGCAGTCCAGTCTGGTTCTGCCCAGCACATACTCAGCCCTCACATAAACCAGTGGGAGCTGCAGCCCAGTCGGAGCAACCCACAATGACCCCCACCAGGCCCGCCCCCTACCCTGGTTTGCTAGTATGTGTAGCAGACTAGTCCAGTCTGTCCCACATCCCATTTGGCTCTGGTACATGTCGATGGGTATTGAAGCTTAGTTCCGTCTAATCAGCTCAACTCTCCAGCCCTCACGGATGTTGTTGAGTGCTTCTCTGTCTAGCCACCCCAGCCCCTCAGACCATCAAGGTTCTTAATCATATCTGTATAGTGTTCATTATGTAGACAGAGTATCTTGAGATTGTAAGGGCTAGCATATCTTTTAGGAAAATATTACTCTGCCTTCCAAGTTCTACCTAATCACATTTCCAAAAGGGGCTTTTTCCCATCTTGCAAGACAACAGGTGAAAAAGCACCAGCTCTGAAGTCAGATATTAAGAAGAAATTTCTGGGGCTAGCATTGTGGCTCATTAGGTTAAGCCACCACCTGTAATACTGACATCCCATATGAGTTCCAGTTGAAGCCATGAATGCTCTATTTCAAACCCAGGTTCCTGTGGATGCACACTGGAAACTCCGTGGAAAAAGTCCTCAGTCCTGGGGGCTGTGCCACTCATGTTGAAGCCTCAAATGGAGTTCCAGGCTCCTGACTTGCGCCTGGCCTAGACCCAACCTTTGCAGTTGTTCAGGGAATGAATCAGAAGATGAAAGAACTCTCTCTCGAACTCTCTCTCATTCTCTCTGCCTTTCCCTATCTCTCTATAACTCTGCCTTTTGTATTTAAGAAAAAAAAATAGTAATTCTCCAGCCCAGGGAGTGGGTGATGCCAGCAGCAAAAATCAAAAGAGTATTTCAAGGATTAAAACCCAACAAGAGGAAGCCCCACTGCTCTGCAGCCTAAACGCTGTCTTAATGAGCAATGTGCAGAAACTCCTGATTAGCTTTATTTCAGGAAGGCCAAGTACAAGAGGCTGTGCTTGACCCCCCAAATCCAGGATTACAAAGAAGCAGAAGGTTCTTGCTATTGTATCAAGGCCAGTGAGTGGAGATAAGAAAGGTGGCACGAGGGTGGCTGGGCTTTGCAACATGGCCAGGTGTCAGCCCAGCTCCCACTCCTAAAGATGAGACTTGACAGCTGTGGAGCCAGTAAGGAACCCTCCAGTCAGCCTCAGAAAATGGGGTTTGGCAGGGGTATTTCTGCTGAGGCCAAGTTGTGGCCCACTGCTTGTGCCTGGAAAACCTCCGTTGGGTTCCTTTGCTAAGAACACACCAGCACTTGGGTCATCGCCACCTGGTCCACTACGTGACGACACCAGCCATGTCCCTGATGATCATTTCAGGAAGCAGCAGCCGCAGAAGTGCAGGCAATAGCAAGGGGAACCTTCACATGGAGAGAGATGATGGAGCAGTGCAACCTAGATCATGACATCATGGATTTTCAAATTTCACCAAGACCCACAGCTGTTCCCATGCCCTAGGGTCATCTGTGACCTCTTTTTGTTCTGGAGGATGGAAGTTGTCCTCATAAATTGGTGCTCTATATTTCTTAGGAGGAATTTTATTAAATAACTGATAGCACCTGGAAAATATTTTTTTTCCCAAAAGAATGTTTGTTGTGAAGCTAATACTTTGGGTATGAGTTTAGCTTAAATAAGAAATGGGAAAAATACTACTTTTATTCCCGAGGTTGGACTCCCATCACTAAGGTAATGAGAAAACAATTCTCAATCATTATGTGGAGTCTGAAGTGCTGGTAGAAGACTGCATTTCCAGCCTGAAACACCACGAACATCTTGTTCTCAGGCCATGTGGTGCCCAAGAGTGCAGTGGCGCTCTGCTGTGCACGTGTGGGCAGACACCTTGGGGTCCAGTTATACTTGGCACAGATCAATCCATTTTGAAATCTTTCTGCCTCCCAGGGCCGTGAACCCTGTAATCATAGAGTTCCTGAAATGCAAGCCTTGCTCCTTCTCCTCCTCCTCTTTTCCTCCTGCTCTCAGTGGCTCCCAATGACTTCACAGGCAGATGTTCCTCCTCTTCACCGGTTTCCTCTCTAGCAAAGGACCTAACGGGCACTTGGCTTTAAGCTGCTTTTGTTTTTTCCTCTTGCAAAATTCCTATGGAGGGAATTACAAAAGACCAGGCCACAAAGACTTGTGTGCAGGGGGTGGGGTGTGAAGGCTGAGAAATACCATAGGTAGCAAAACATTTTGCTACAATTAATAAGTTAACATCAAGATGAACCAACTTTGGTGCATGGGTATGCAGGATGTATTTCTATTTAAACAACTTCTTTCATTACCGACTCCTTTCGCAGATAGTTCTGCACAAGCACTGGTAAACCCTGACTCTTTCATGGTCTTTTTATTATTAAAGATTTAATTATTTATTTATTTGATGGACAGAGGGAGAGAAAGTAAGAGCAAGAGAGAGAGAACAAGAGAGAGCGAGACAGAGAGAGAAATCTTCCATCTGCTGGTTCACTCCCCAAATGAATGCAATAAATGGGGATGAGCCAGGCTGAAGAAGGAGCTTCATCCAGGTCTCCAAAGTGGATTCGGGGCCCAACCACTTGGTGTATCTTCTGCTGCTTTCCTAGGCCCATTAGGTGGGAGCTGGATGGAAGTGGAGCATCCAGGATTTGTACCAGCATCCCTCATCACAGATGACAGCTTTATCCACTACACCACCATGTCAGTCCCCATGCCTGTTTTTCAAGATAATTCTTAGCCATGGTACTTCTGTTTATGTTGAAATTTTCCTTGAAAACTACCCTTTATCCTATATGGAATCATTTAATCTACCTTCACTCTTTAGCAGACTTGGGGACATGCCCTAATCTATTACAGAGATACTTATAAAACAAAATGAGATGCTTCTATATGAAAATAACAAACTTTTATTTGTGTGTGAACATATGCATGTGTTGTGTATTCATTCTATTATGGCAAAATACACATGCACAATAGAGAGTTTATCATTTTTGGTATTTTTTACAAGTTTATTTTTAAATTTTTACTGGAAAGTCAGAAATACAGAGAGGAGAAGACACAGACAGGAAGATCTTCCGTCCAGTGATTCACTCTCCAAGTGACCGCAACGGCTGGGGGTGCACCGATCTGAAGCCAGGAGCCAGGAGTAGGAGCATCTTCCAGGTCTCCCTCACAGGAACAGGGTCGCAAGGCTTTGGACCATCCTCAACTGCTTTCCGGGGCCACAACCAGGGAGCTGGATGGGAAACAGGGCCGCAGGAACACAAACTGGGGCCCATATGGGATCCCAGCATGTGCAAGGTGAGGACTCCAGCCGCTGTGCTACCGCACTGGGCCCCATTTTCAGTAGTTTTAAAATATTTTCTTATTTTTTTATTTGAAAGGCTAATTTACAGAGAGAGGAGAGACAGAAGCAGAACTTCAATCCATGATTTATTCACCAAATGGCCTCCAAGGCCAGAACAGGAGCCTGGAGCTTCTTCCCATCTGCCATGTGGGCGTGGGGGCCCAAGGACTTGGACCATCCTCTGTAGTTTTCCCAGGCACATTAGCTGGAGATGAGTCCAAAATGAGCAACCAGTACTGAAACTGGCACCCATGTCGGATGCTGGCACTACAGGTAGATGCTTACCCTGCTAAGCCATGACACCAGTCCCCATTTTCAGTATTAAGTACAATGTTGTTGTGCCACCACTGTTATTACAACACAGTTCCAAACCTTTTTCACCAACTCAGCAATCCTTTCTTATGTTCTGCTTATCAATTTTGTATTTGCAGAATTTTTGTGTTTTATCTAATACAGCATATTAATATACATATATGTAAGCAACTTCCCAGTAACTGGTTTGAGTCCAGACTACTCCACTTCCAATTGAGCTTCTTCTTGGTGTGTACTCTGGGGGCACCAGACCATGGCCGAAGTGCCTAGATGTCTGTCACCCACCTGGAGATCAACATGGAATTTCATGTTCCTGGATTCTGCCAGACCCAGCCCTGAGCACTTGAGGGGTGAAGGGCCATGGATGAAAGACCTCTCTCTGTGTCTTTGTCTCTCTGCCTTTCAAATGCAATAAACAACTTTTAAAAAGATATACAGATTTTAAAAATTTTTTCCTTATGGGGCAAGTATTTGGTGCAGTGGTTAAGATACTGCCTAGGCTGGGCCCGGTGCAATAGTGTAGTGGTTAAAGTCCTCACCTTGCACGCCTGGGATCCCACATTGGTGCCAGTTCTAATCCCAGCAGCTCCACTTCCCATTCAGCTCTCTGCTTGTGGCCTGGGAAAGCAGTCAAGGACGGCCCTGGAAGAGGCTCCTGGCTTCAGATTGGCTCAGCTCCAGCCGCTGCGGCCGCTTGGAGCCTGGAATTTGTTTGGGTCTCCTGTGTGATTGGCAGGTGCCCACACACTTAAGCCATCATCTGCTTCCCAGGAGGCACTAGCAGGAAGCTGGATCAAAAATAGAGGTAGAACTTGAATGCAGGTATCCTAGGCAGTATCTTTTCTTCTTTTTAGATTTATTTATTTTTATTGGAATGGCAGATATACAGAGAGGATGAGCGGCAGAGAGGAAGATCTTCTGTCTAATGATTCACTCTCCAAGCAGCCAGAATGGCTGGAGAAGCGCCGATCTGAAGCCAGGAGCCAGGAGCATCTTCCAGGTTTCCCTCACAGGTACAGGGTCGCAAGGCTTTGGGCCATCCTCAACTGCTTTCTGGGACCACAAACAGGAAGCTGGATGGGAAGCAGGGTCCCAAGACTTTGGGCCGTCCTTAACTACTTTCCCAGGCCACAAGCAAGGAGCTAGATGGGAAGTGGAGCAGCCAGGACATGAACCAGTATCCATATGGGATCCTGGAGCATGCAAGGTGAGGACTTGAGCTACTAGGCTACTATGCTGGGCCCCAGGAGTTTTTATTCACTGGCTGGTTGACTGCCCTGTACTGCAACATGTAGAAGAGCAGAGCAGTCCTGACCAGCTGTATTCAGGGGTTTCTAAGTAACAATCATCCAATCAACTAAGAGCACTGGTATGATAGAAATAATTCAATCAACTATGCTCACATCAGTGCACAATACAAATTATCCAGTCAACTGTAGTGGCATGGAACACAAAAAGTCAGATTATTGTTAGAAAGTCAGATACACAGAGAGGAGGAGAGACAGAAAGGAAGATCTTCTATCCAATGATTCATTCCCCAAGTGACCGCAATGGCTGATCCAAAGCCAGGAGCCAGGAGCCTTTTCGGGGTCTCCCACCTGTTGCAGGGTCTCCCACACTGGGTGCAGGGTCCCAAGGCCTTGGGCCGTCCTCAACTGCTTTCCCAGGCCACAAGCAAGCAGCTGGATGGGAAGCGGGGCTGCCAGAATTAGAACCGGTGCCCATAAGGGATCCTGGTGCATTCAAGGTGAGGACTTTAGCTGCTATGTTACTGCGGCAAGCCCTGCACAGCACAATTTATCCAATCAACTGTAGTGGCATAGAACACGGATACCCAATCATTTTGTGGGTGACTGCCCCTGGATCTCCACCTGCCTAGGCCGTATGGGAGGCCATAGGTACACATCACACTGTGTCCCTGGGAGAAACTCTTGACAAGAGTCTTAACTCACAGAGACCCCAACATGGCCTGTTTACTGGACATGCAGCAAGTGCAATGAACTGCACTCATTACTCTTCTCTCTTCTCTGCCTCTTTAACAAACTGTGCTAGGACTTCCTTTGTAAATAACTCTAGGATGAATTTGCCCTGAGACATAGCTTCCTGTGCTTCTTGACCTTTAACTTTATTGGAGGGTCCAAAGAGATAGATATACCTACTAGCCTATCACAGTGCCATTGTTGGGTGGAAGTACTTTTGGGACTGCCATTCTGACTGCCCCTTTTTTCCTACCCTATATAAGCTTGTGACTTTTAAATAACCTGACATGTTTCACCACCAGTTTGTTGGCAGTGTTTGTTGCAAAGGAACACTGTCGCCTCATCCCCTGGTGGTCTCTGGGTGTGCTGAACAGAAGACCCCTGAGACATCGTACACTCTAAACAATCCAATCAGTAAGATTCACATCCCTCGGGCCCGGCGGCGTGGCCTAGCAGCTAAAGTCCTCACCTTGAATGTGCCAGGATCCCATATGGGCTCCGGTTCTAATCCCGGCAGCTCCACTTCCATTCCAGCTCCCTGCTTGTGGCCTGGGAAAGCAGTCGAGGACGGCCCAATGCATTGGGACCCTGCACCCGTGTGGGAGACCTGGAAGAGGTTCCTGGTTCCTGGCTTTGGATTGGCGCAGCCCCGGCCTTTGTGCTCACTTGGGGAGTGAATCACTGAATGGAAGATCTTCCTCTCTGTCTCTCCTCCTCTCTGTATATCAGACTTTGTAATAAAAATAAATAAATCTTTTTTTAAAAAAAGTCACATCCCTCCTAGCAGCCAACAACAAAACCAGGCACGCAAGTGCTTCCATGTACAGAAACTGAAGCAAGATCTCATCCCAAAATGAGATATTTCCTTGCAATAAGCACTCTTTGCCCTCTCTTTGGAACTTTCAGAGAACCCAGGGTTATGACAAAGGTCAGGTTATGGACATGTCCTAGAAATGTTCCAGAACACCTAGACTTACTGTCACCATTTTCTATTATCTGGGCTGTTACAATAAAAGCAAGTTTTCTCTCATTTTTATGCAGTTTATCACCCTAAAACAGTTTTTTTTTAATATTCACTTTTTTTGAAAGCTGGAATGACAGAGAAAGAGAGTTCTTCAACTCCCTATTTCGCTCCCTAACCAGTGCTGAGCCAGTCCAGAGATTCCTGAACCTTCTCCCACCTAGGAGGCTGGAGCCCTGGTTCTTGAGCCATCATCTTCTGTCTTCCCAGGCACAGCAGTAGGAAGCTACATCTGAAGGGAAATTGCCAGAGCTAGAAGCAGACACTCCAAAATGGGATCCCGGTGTTCTAAGTGAAGGTCTAACCCACTATGCCACAGTGCTTTTCTCCTCCAAACAGTTCTATACCCTGCTTTTTTTTCTTTACTTAAAAGTATACATAGGTTGGGCCTGGCATGATGGCCTAGAGGCTAAAGTCCTCGCCCTGAACGCACTGGGATCCCATATGGGTTCTAATCCCGGCAGCCATGCTTCCCATCCAGTTCCCTGCCTGTGGTCTGGGAAAGCAGTCAAAGATGGCCCAAAGCCTTGGTTTCCTGCACCCGTGTGGGAGACCTGGAGGAAGTTCCTGGCTCCTGGCTTCGGCGCAGCACCGGCTGTTGCCGTCACTTGGAGGGTGAATCATTGGACGGAAGATCTTCCTCTCTGTCTCTCCTCTTCTCTGTATATCTGACTTTGCAATAAAAATAAATAAATCATTTTTTTAAAAGTATACATATGTGGAGTTAGGGGGTCAGACATTTGGCACAGCTGTTGAAGCGCTTCTTGGGATTCCTATATTCCATTCACAAGTGCCTAGATTCAAGTCCAAGCTCTGCTTCCAATTCCAGTAATGTGTACCATGGAAGCCAGTAGTAATGGCTCAAGTACTTAGGGTGTGAACTACAAGATGAGCTCTCTCTCTCTCTTCTGTGTTTCCAAGAAATAATTTTTTAAGAAGCCATGAAGGGGGCCCGGCAGCGTGGCCTAGTGGCTAAAGTCCTTGCCTTGAAAGCCCTGGGATCCCATGTGGGCTCCGGTTCTAATCCTGGCAGCTCCACTTCCCATCCAGCTCCCTGCTTGTGACCTGGGAAAGCAGTTGAGGACGGCCCAATGCATTGGGACACTGCACCCGCGTGGGAGACCCGGAGGAGGTTCCTGGTTCCCGGCTTCAGATCGGCGCGCATCGGCCCGTTGCGGCTCACTTGGGGAGTGAATCATCGGACGGAGGATCTTCCTCTCTGTCTCTCCTCCTCTGTGTATATCTGGCTGTAATAAAATAAATAAATCTTTAAAAAAAAAAAAAGAAGCCATGAAGGTACCACCTGACGCCAGTAAGACTGGCCCACATGAATAAAAGCACCAACAACACTTGCTGGCGAGGTTGCGGGGATAAGGGAACCCTACTCCACTGCTGGTGGGGCTGCAGGCTGGTACAGCCTCTATGGAAATCAGTATGGAGAATATCCAAACAACTCAAATTCAACATACCGTATGATCCAGCAATAGCACTCCTAGGAATATATCCAGAACACTTGTTTTATGAGAAACCAACATGTACTCCTATGTTCATAGCAGCACAATCAGTAATTGCAAAAACATGGAAGCAGCCAAAATGCCCATCAGCAGAGGATTGGATAAGAAAGCTATGGTTCACCTACTCCATGGAATACTACTCAGCTATTAAAAAAAACAAAATGCAGTTCTTTGTGGCCAAATGGGCCAAACTGGAAACCATAATGCTAAGGGAAATGAGCCAATCCCAAAAGGTTAAATAAATCCCAAATAAATAAATAAATAAATCCCAAAAGGTTAAATGTTCGCCTTAATTTAAGATGATATGATGTTATGTATAACATGTTATGTTATGTATGTTATATGTTGTGTATAAACTAAAATTGAAATGTCAATGAGATGGTCACAGAAAGTGGTTAAGAACTAGCATTTATTTTTAACATATTGGCTACTCATTACTATGTCAATTAATTCCATAATGATGTAAATTTTTGCTGATGGTATGTTGGAGCTTTTAATTGATCGGGATGATACTCTGCTGGCTCTGTCTTCAAACCAGAGAGGGTATACATAAGAAGTTATTGAACTTGACTGGACAATAAGATGATGGACTCTATGTTTGGTATATGCTTGCAATGAGGGAATCTCAACTGAACTTGAACTGTGGTTATGCAACAAGGTGGAGGAATCCACCATGGTGGGAGGGTTTGGGGAGGGGTGGGGAGAATCCCAGTACCTATGAAACTGTGACACATAATACAATGCAATTAATGAATAAAAAAAAAAAGAGGAAAAAAAAAGCCATGAAGGACCATGGAGTAACTTTCAATGCATATTACCAAGTGAAATACAGAAGTCTGAAAAGGCTACATACTGTGTGACCCAAGTATAGGAGCTGCTGGAAAGGCACATCTGTGGAGACAGGAGGAAGATAAGTATTCAGCAAGGCTTATGCCCAGAGAAAGGGATGGAAGCTGAGGTGCAGAGGGTTTTAGGAATGTCAAACTCTTCTGTGTGATACAATAATGGACACAGCCCATTACACTTGTCAAAACTCACAGGGCATCACAGCTCGGCATTTAACTCAACATTGACATCACTCTGGGCTTTGGGTGATTATATCCCCAGTGGGCTAACCATTGGAACAAACGTGCTGCTCTGGTGGGCTCTGTGGAGAACGATGAGGGCTGTGCTTGCATGGAAACCTGGAATCTGTGCCAACTCTTGGTTATTGTCTGCTTGATTTTTGCTGTAAACCTGAAATCACTGTAAAATTTCAAGTAGTTAAAAGAAAAGAATGTGGCCCAATGCTTGGAGTCATCATAATCAGAATCTATTGTTGGGTGAATAAATGAAATTTGGAACCAGGTTTTAATGACCCTATTGGGCAGAAGGGGAACCTTTAGATGAGGTTACAGACATGTACAGACATACAAGGTCTTGTTCACAGGGCCCTCTGGGAGTAAGGTGACAATCATGAATAAGAAATGTTCATTTCTGTATATAGATTAAAATTAACATAGCCTGTATGCTAGGTTGTTCCATGATTACTTACTTTTATTGGATACTTATTTTCTTTGCAAAAATAACAATGAAGATAAAGTAAAAGTGCCCTTGACCTTTCTCTACCCAGTCCTACCTCCTTCCCAGGACATACCGGTTGCTGGCTGTTTAGTTGTATCATTCTTTTATCGTTAAAAAAAATTAAAAAATACATGTAAATTTCTCGGAGCTGCTTGGATCACTGTGTTTATTATTAGCTGTAAAAGTCCTTAGTAGCCACAGAAATGCTCCTTATGGGGGAAAGGAAGTTTTAAAATAGGGGAGCAACAGTATTTGTCATAAACCAGCCAGCAACAGGGAAAACCCCAGACATTTTTTTAGATCTCCCAGAGCAGGAGAAGGATGACTTGAGGTGACTGCCCAGAGGCTGGATGTGGACAAAGAGAGGAAGCAGGGAACAATAGGGCTGCTCCAGCTCTGCTCTGGAGAGGTGGAGCCGCTCTACAAGTGTGGAATAACTTCACTCAAACGGACAGAGTGAAACTTAATTTTAAGACAAACCTCAGGGAGAAGAGTAGGAAGAATCTTTGTCAGATGTTCCCTGTTAAATATTTTTATCTACATATTTATTTGAAAGGCAGAGAGACAAAGAAACAAAGATGACCATTTGCTGATTCACAACCCATGTGCCTGTCAACAGCCAGAACTGGGCCAAGTTGAAGTCCATCCTGGTCTCCTACATGGGTGGCAGGGCTCTAAGTATTTGACATCACCTTTTTGCTTCACAGGGTGCCCATTAGCAGGAAGCTAGTGTTGGAAGAGGAGTAAGAACCTGAACCTAGGCATCCAGTACAGGATGTGAACATCACAAGTGGCATCTTAAACACTGTGCCAAAAAAAAGGCTCTCAGATACTGACTCAGGTCCACACTTTCCAAGGGCTCTGGACTTAGAAAAGAGCACTAAGGACCATGGCACTCAAACAACTCTACTGCCTTAGAATTGTTGCAGAAATAAAACAGGTACGTGTTATAGAATCCCTTCACTCTGAAAATGGCTTTCTATGTTTTCCTTTTTCGAAAATATCTATTTGAGGGCCCGGCGCCGTGGCCTAGCAGCTAAAGTCCTCACCTTGAATGCCCTGGGATCCCATATGGGCGCTGGTTCTAATCCCGGCAGCTCCACTTCCCATCCAGCTCCCTGCTTGTGACCTATGAAAGCAGTCGAGGACGGCCCAAAGACTTGGGACCCTGCACCCGCGTGGAAGACCCAGCAGAGTTTCCAGGTTCCTGGCTTCGGATTGGCGCAGCACCGGCCGTTGTGCTCGCTTGGGGAGTGAATTATCAGACGGAAGATCTTCCTCTCTGTCTCTCCTCTCTGTATATCTGCCTTTGTAATTAAAAAAAATAATAAATCTTTAAAAAAAAGAAAATATTTATCTATTTGGAAGGCAGAATGACATATAGAGAATAGTTTTCATCTGCTGGTTCACTTCGCAAATGCACACAACAGCCAACACTGGAACAGACTGATTGCAGGAACCAGGAGTTCCCTGCAGGGTCTCATGTAAAGTGGAATGCAAATACTTGGCCCATCAACTTGCTGCCTCCCAGGTACACTAGCAAAGTTTTACCAGAAGCATGGCATATCTGGCACTCAAACCAGGCACTCTGATATGGACTGTGAGGGTTTCAAGCAGTAGCTTAACCCACTGACCCACCATACCAGAGCCTCTGTGCAGGTATTATTATTATTATTATTATTATTTGGTTGCTTTCCAAAAATACTAGTTTATCCCCCCTAATAATTTCTGATTTTACCCAATTCAGGCTGGAAGATGTATTCAAAAGAGATAGGAAGTCCCTAACCTGGGCCCTGAATTAATTGAAACAATAAAAAGCTGGGACCTTCATCCAACCACTGTCCGCTGTGTGATCTCTCACTTAACTGTGAAATATTTCACTTGTCTCATCTATGAAATGAGTATGTGAACACAAACAATTTCTCCCATTCTGGGACTCAAAAATCCATCTAGTTAATGTGAGACTGCCAGACTGAATTATATACTCCAAATGAAGTGGAGCGTTGGATCAATTGTATGGATCATTTGGGGAAAAAAGAAAAAAAAAAACAGATTGGACCTTCATTAGATGTATTTCAGGGTAAATGGTCTACTTTGTCTTCTTTTTTCTGGGCCTGGGAAACCAGTCTCCTACTTGCTGGAGTGAAAAGGTACCACAGTTCTCAAGCCTGTGGCCCCTCAGAGACTCAAGTCCTGTTAGCTAAAGCGGCCAGTATAACTTTTCTCTTTGTGCAGTGAAAAAGCAGAAGTGTTTCTTCAAACCCAGGCCTGGCCAGTTTTCAGCTATGGTGGCTCCTGCCTTCTGGCCAACCAGCCCTTCCCAAACTTTACAGTATCTTCAAGCCAGCCAGGGACCACTGAAAATGTGGATTCTGAGTCAGTAGATGTGGAGTGCCACCCCACAGTCTGCACTTCATCAGCCCACAGGTGCTGCTCCAGCTTCTTGCCTTGTTTTGCTTGGAGTGACGCAATGGGCTACATTGTGAAGGTCAGCTTGAGGGAGTTTGGTGGATTCTTAGAAAAAAGCCAGGAAAGGTATGGGCTCCCCAACTATAGCCCAGAGATGCGGATCACCTCCCTGGGGAAACCTCTTAGACCATGGAAAATTCTCCCTAATCGGTGAAATGTTGGAATAGCAAGTGTGCTTCTTGGAAGGCAGTCCATAATTTCAATGGACATCCCCTGATTTTCCTATGTTCCCTTAAAGTCGTATGACAATAGCTGTTCTAAGATAGGACTGCTCTACAGATTAAGGGACTTGATGGTCTGTTCTTTCTATATTTTCTGTGGTGGTGAGTTTTTTCCTTAGTTTCCTCAGTATAAACCAGTTATTTCTGCGTTTTATGACCATTGATACAACTAAAGTTGCTCTTGGGTGTAAGTGCAAAGCTAAGAAAGTTCTTGAAGTAATTGTTTTGGGCATGAATGTATACTGTTTTTGTGGAAAGATTTATGCCTCTGGAAGTATGGGGTTTTTTTTAGGTCTACAGATAGGTGTGTGTGTGTATCTATGGAAAATTTGTTTTTATTGAAAAGGCAGATTCACAAAGAGGAGAGACAGAAAGATCTACCAATCTGTGGCTCAATTCCCAAATGGCTGCAATGGTCAGAGCCAAGCTGGTCTGAAGTCAGGAGCAAAGAGTTTCTTCTGGGTCTCCCACACAGCTGCAGAGTCCCAAGGCTTTGGGCCATCCTTGACTGCTTTCCCAGGCCACAGGCAGGGAGCTGGATGGGAAGCCAGGCCGGCGCCCATATGGGATCCCGGTACGTGCAAAAGGGACAGAAACACCATCCAGAACTCCCACATAAGTGGTGGGAGCCCAGTTTCTTGAGCTACCATGCTGCCTCCTAGGGTCTGTGTTGACAAGAAACTGGAGTCAAGAGCCACAGCTGGTAACAAAACTCAGGTATTCCCTTGTCAGACTTGAGTATCTTAATATTGTATGGTAGGCTAAAGGCCCACTCCTGCTTCCTCTTATTTGAAACTCTTTTCACATCTCAACTACACTTTCCTAGCCTTAATTCTTCCTCCTTTGAGGACTCCTCCTTTGAGGACTCTTTCTTGCCTCTTTTCAGCTCACCCCCCTGAATGTTAGTGTTCCACAGGGTGGTGTTGGTGAGACTTCATTCATTCCATGATTCAGCTCCCATATGCACCACAGCACCTCTTACATCACTGACTCTCCAGTTTCTTCTAGAAGTCCAGACTCATGTTTTGTTCTGTTTACTTCTTCCTGTCTCTGTGTTAAAGGCAACACTTATACCAAATTAAAATCATTACAGTTATTATTTCCTTTTATTGTTCAAGGATAGGCACATCATCATCATTTTTGCTCCCACCTCTGCCCACATCCATTTCTTGTAATATCTTACTTAATGACACCATTAAAACTGTCACCAGAATTAAATATTTGCGAGTCATGGTTGCTTTCTCATCGCCATCTGCAACACAATATTTGTCATCAAGCATGCCTGAGTCCTTGACCTTCACTGCCAACCCCATCACCAGACATGTTAGACCCTTAGTCTCAGGCTGTTGGAATCACTTCCTAATTATATCTGTTTTAAAATATTTACTTGTTTTCATTGGAAGGTGGATCAGATTTAAAGAGAGAAGGAGAGACAGACAGAAAGACCTTCCATCCACTAGTTCACTCACCAGACGGCTGCAATGATCAGAGCTAAGCTGATTTGAAGCTAGGAGCCAGAAACTTCTTCCAGGTCTCCCACACAGGTCAGGGTCCCAAGGCTTTGGACCATTCTTTACTGCTTTCCCAGGTCATAAACAGGCAGCTGGATGGGAAGTGGAGCAGCTGGAACACAAACCTATGCTCATATGGGATCCTGGTGCTTGCAAGGTGAGTTTAGCCATTGAGCCATTGTGACAGCCCCTATTCTTTTCTCCATTATTCCCCCTCTCTCCTCTTCTGCAGTCAATGATCTGTTTTATTTTATTTGAAAGAGACACAGAGGTTTCCCAGCTATTGGTCTTTTCCTATAGTGCCTACAGAAACTAGGGCTCATCCAGGCTAAGCCAAGGCTTTGGAATTCTATCTGGGTCTCCCATATGGTTGGCAGGGACCCAAGTAGTTGGCCATCACTTCATTACTCCCAACATGCACATCAGCAGTAAGTTGGTTTGGAAGCATAACAGAAATCAGTCTTTTATAGGATGATGGCTTTCTGAGTGGTCTCTGAACATCCACAGTAAAGGCCACACAGCAGTTGCTGATCTTTTCTAAATGAAATCCAGCCCTATTTTTTGCCTATAAATGCTTTGGTTTTAGATTTACTCATTTTTTTTGAAGGCAGAGTAATAGAGAAGAAGAGAAAAATTTTGAATCTGCTGGTTCACTGTTGATCAAAGACAATTCAAGATGTTCTAGGCCCAGCACGGTAGCCTAGTGACTAAAGTGCTTGCCTTGCACGCACCTGGGATCCCATGTTCTAATCCCAATGGCCCAGCTTCCCATCCAGCTCCCTGCTTGTGGCCTGGGAAAGCAGTTTGGGACCCTGCACCTGCGAGGGAGACCTGGAAGAGTCTCCTGGCTCCTGGCTTTGGATTGGCACAACTCTGACCATTGCATTTGCTTGGGGAGTGAAGATCTTCCTCTCTGTCTCTCCTATTCTTTATATCTGACTCTCCTATTCTTTATATCTGACTTTCCAATAAAAATAAATCTTTTTTTTAAAAAAAGATATTCTAGTGCTGCAGAGTGTGAGTGAGATCATGCCGAATAAGTCTAAGGTTTGTTAAGGAGTCTTTCTTAACCAAGATTGATAAAAACAAGGGCCACCAGAAATAGCAAATCACAAGTCCATAGGACAGTCCAGTCAATCGAAACCCCAAGAGGAATAAATGGTTATTACTCTGAAGTTCATCCGTTAAACTGAAGACCTATGTCTCAGCTTCCCCAGCAATGTAAGTTATCCTAAGAAACAAGCAATGAATAACCTAGACACACAAAACTGCAGACATTCATCTTTCCCTGCCCACATTCCACTACTGCTAGACCCCACCTCTCCTGGAACTCCCAATAGTACACAAATTAGAAATACAAAGCATCTTAGCATTGCTATCTTTACTGTTTCACTCAAGCAGTGAACAGAGACTGAGGAATATAGCTATTTAGAGGCCATGCTCAGGGGATACCTGTCCTCAGTCTGTCCTTGGGAAGCCAGAGAGCAAGCAGTTACTGGGAAGGCCGAGAGTCAAGAGTGCCTGAGCAATGGAGGCACACAACCAACAGAGCAAGCCCCTCCAGGTCATGGGCCTTTATAATGGCTTCTGAGGGGCGTGGTTACACAACAATACAATACTGCCCCCTCCGAGGTTCCAGGTGATGATAGGTGAGCAGCGCAGTTGGGCAGGAGGGAACAACTAAGTGGTGGTCAGGGGGGGTGGCTTCCATGCCCATGATCCTGAACTAGCTGCTTACCCTACCACACTAGGTGTTCACTTTAAGGCAATCCTCTAAGACAGCATTATTTACATTGTGTGTTTGTGCTATAGTAAGTGCTCAATGAATACTTCTGGATAAACACATTCCTCTGTTACAGATGGAAAAAGAAGATTAGAACATTGTTTCTCAAGATTTCACAGCGAATAAATGGTGAAGAAGTTACACAGGAAAGCCTCACTCCTATAAATGTTATCCACTACACTGAAGGCTCTAAATTAAAGTCAGCCCTTGTTCAATTTTCGTGGGCTTATTTCTAGTATTTCTTAGTGTCCATCTTTCTTTCTTCTCTATTTCTTTCTTTCATTCTTTTGTTCTTTCATTCATTCTTTCAAATAGGTAAGCCTTAAAGAGAGAGAAAGTGAAAAAGAGAAGGAGAGAAAGGTTTTTTTAAGGTTAGCTTTGTTTATTTATTTTTGAATAAATTTTTATTTATTTTTATTGGGAAAGCAAATTTACAGAAAGCTGGAGTTAACAGAGAGAAAGATCTTCCATACACTAGTTTATTCCCCCAGATAGCCACAACAGCTGGAGCTGTTGCCAAGAGCCAGGAGCCACAAACCCCCTCAAGATGTTCCAATAGGTACAGGGTCCCAAGACTTTGGGTCATTCTCCACTGCTTTCCCAGGCCACAAGTAGGGATCTGGATGGAAAATGGAGCAGCTTTGAACCAGCACCCACATGGGGCATGCTTGGAGGTGGAGGATTAGCCATTGCATAGAACCCAACTTTCTTTCTTTCTTTCTTTCTTTGTTTCTTTCTTTCTTTCTTTGTTTCTTTCTTTCTTTCTTTCTTTTTCTTTCCTCCTTTCTTTATTTTTCCAACTTAACTTTCTTGAGCCTTACTTATTACAATAGCAGAATGAGGGAGGGAGACATCCATCTCCTGGTTTACATCTCAAATGGCCACGATTGCCAGAATTGTGCCAGGCTTAAGCCAGGAACCTGGAACTCTACCCATGTCTCCCATGTGGATAACAGGAAAGCCATTATTGGCTGCCTCCCAAACACATTGACAAGAAGCTGAATCAGAAGCAGAGTAGCCAGAACTTCAGCTGGCTCTCCAAAATGGGATACAGGTTTCCCCAAATGTTGTCTTAAATCACTGTGCCACCACACCCATCCCTCAGTGCCTGCTTTCTATCCTGTGGCGATTTTCTGTGGCTATTCTCTGTGGCTATTCTCACTTAGGCATCTTTATTCTGGAATGCTTTCTCCCCCTCCCCTCTAGTTGAGGTGAGACCTCCCAGTTTTCAAACCCCCACCTTTTGTGACTGCCCTGGAAATTCTTCACCCTGAGGCAGGATTTCTCCCTCCCTTTTGTTTCCATTGTACTTTATTCATGCCTTTGATTATAGACACTCTAACACTGGATTACATTTATTTCTGTGTCTGTCTCTCACCAAGTTCTGGTCTCTTTCAGGACAGGAACTGGGTTTCATTCATGTTTGTATCCCCAGACTGACTTGAGTACAGATTCAATAAATATTTGTCAAATGAATGGATAAATGAATGTCTTTGATTTGACTTTGCCAAAGATATAGGAGCTATTTCTTTAAAAGGGCATTTCTTACAATCACCTTCTATAGAACTAAGGGTAAAAGATTAAATCTTAACTAAACAAAGGTGTTTGGCAGAACTGTATTTCATTATCAAAAAGGTATCCTTTCTGCCATTGCTTAATACAGGAGTGTGAAGGAATACTTATAAAGACAAATCATAAGTGCACATAAAAGGAAGAGGCTGAAAAAATATATATGAATGGTTTGTTGATAAGGCAATTTAAACCAAGGAACTTAGACAAGGTAAAGGCCAAAAAAGCTTCAGATATTTTCATTTGTTCTTTAGATTTTCTTTTAAGATTTATTTGTTTTTATTGGAAAGGCAGATCAGATTTGCAGACAGAAGAGACAGAACGAGCTTCCATTCACTGGTTCACTCTTTAAGTGGCCACAACAGCCTGAGCTGAGCCGATTTGAAGCCAAGAGCTTCTTTCAGGTCTCCCAAGCATGTGTAGGTTCCCAAGGCTTTGGACTATCCTCCATTGTTTTCCCAGACTACATTCAGGGAATTGGATGGGAAGTGGAGCAGCTGGACACAAACAGCCCCCAAATGGGATGCTAGCACTGCAAGTGAAGGCATAGCCTGCCATGCCATGGTATAGGCCCCCTAAATGTATTTCAGTTTTTTAAGAAACACACATTTGGGGCCCGGCGGCGTGGCCTAGCGGCTAAAAGTCCTCGCCTTGAACACACCGGGATCCCATATGGGCGCCGGTTCTAATCCCAACAGCTCCACTTCCCATCCAGCTGGCTGCTTGTGGCCTGGGAAAGCAGTTGAGGACGGCCCAATGCATTGGGACCCTGTACCCGTGTGGGAGACCCGGAGGAGGCTCCAGGTTCCCGGCTTCGGATCGGCGCAGCACCGGCCCGTTGCGGCTCACTTGGGGAGTGAATCATCGGATGGAAGATCTTCTTCTCTGGCTCTCCTCCTCTCTGTATATCTGGTTGTAATTAAAAAAAGATGAATAAATCTTTAAAAAAAAAAAAAAAAAGAAACACACATTTGGGCCCAGCGGGGTGGCCTAGCGGCTGGGATCCTATATGGGTGCCGGTTCTAATCCCGGCAGCTCCACTTCCCATCCAGCTCCCTGCTTGTGGCCTGGGAAAGCAGGAGAGCACGGCCCAATGTTTTGGGACCCTGCACCCGTGTGGGAGACCCGGAAGAAGTTCCATGTCCCGGCATCGGATTCGCACGTACCAGCCCGTTGCAGCTCACTTGGGGAGTGAATCATCGGATGGAAGATCTTCCTCTCTGTCTCTCCTCCTCTCTGTATATCTGACTTTGTAACAAAATAAATACATCTTTAAAAAAAAAAAAAACACATTTGTTTGAAAGGTAGTATTAGAGAGAGAGAGAGAAGAGCAGGTAGTGAAGGAGCCTGTCAGGCCCTCAAATAATTTTTTAAATCTATTTTTTAAAAAGACTTGTTTGTTTTTATTGGAAAGGCAGATTAGATTTATGGATAGGAGAGAAAGAGAAAGATCTTCCATCTACTGCTTCTACTTTCCAAATGGCTGTAATAGCCAAAGTTGAGCCAATCTGATGCCAGGAACCAAGAGATACCTCTTGGTCTCCCATGTGTATGCAGGGGCCCAAGGACTTGAGCCAAGCTCCATTCCCCTTCCAGGCCACAAACAGGAAGCTGAATTGGGAAGTGGAGCAGCTGGAACACAAACCAGCACCATTATGGGATGTTGGCACTATAGCTGGAGGATTAGCATGATAATCTACCACATTGCCTACCCCCATACAATAGTCTTCAAAAAAATCTAGTAACACCAATAAAATAATTTAAGATACACATTCTTATGTTCATTGTCATTCTAACTTTAAACATTTTTTAAAATCTATAGTAAGTCTGAAACATGCAGTTTACAACCAGATAACTCAGTCAGTAACTGCTGTAGTTTGATACATTTACTTTCTGCTCCTATACACATATATACATACGTGTGTGTATAACACATGCATATATCTAGATTAAAAACTTTTTCATAGGGGACAGTGTCATGACTTATCAGGATAGTTTCCGCCTGTGGTGCCAGCATCCCACATGGGCACCTGTTTGTGTCCTGGCTGCTTCATTTTTGATCCAGCTCATTGCTAAAGACGTGGGAAAGCAGCAGAAGATGGCTTAAGTGCTTGTGCCCCTGCACCCAAGTGGAGAACTGGAAGAAGCTCCCGGCTCATGGCTTTGGATGAGTCCAGCTCCAGTTGTTGCAGTCATTTGGGGAGTGAACCAGTGGATGGAAGATATTCCTCTCTGTTTCTTCTCTCTCTATGTAACTCTAACTTTCCAATAAAAATAAATTTGTTTTTAAAATAAATTTTATATAAAGGCATTATGCATTTGATTAATTAATAATAATTAACAATCAACTCTTACTATAAGTTAGACATCATTGAAGCTGCTTTAGATTTATCTTTTCAGTTCTTTTTTAAAATTGTATTTGTAATATTGCTTACATAGTTAAGAGGGATGCATGCCCATATGGGTCTCCAATAAGGGTAGAGAGGGTAGGTAAGATAAATGTTTCAATTTTGTTTACCTGTGTCTTCTGAGGGCAAGGGGAGGGGTTTTCTCCTTCCTGTCAAACTACATCAGCGCTTGGAGATGGGGGACAATCTTTTGATGATGCTTTAGATACCCTGATGTGCAGAAAAGTGTTCCAAGGGTGTTACTTGAATGGTTTTTATTGTTCTGAGATGTCGTGGGCTTCATTGCACCAGGGTTAGGAAAATCTCTCCAAGATCTTTTGGCTGACCAAGTTCACCTCAGTGCAACCATAGGCCCAGACCCATGTTGCAAAGCTTGGCCAGAAGAGTGGTCCAACCTGTTCTGCTTTTCATCCTCTGATGAGGCGCTCGACATCCTCTATTGTCCTAAAAGAACTGGTTGTCATGTTCCCTGTGTACATCTGGGCACACAGACATCCCCAGCTGAGGAGGCCTAGTCCTGATACAGGCACTCCAAGGTTGGACCGTATGCATTATAATTTTCCCTGTGACTGAGGTTTAATTCTAGGGAATCCCCCAGGAAACCTCACCTAGAGTAACCTCAGACTTGACTCTTGTGTGTGCCAACCAGTGCAAAATCAATGCCCTGATGGCACTTGTCCTGGGGTCATCTTCTAGCAGAGTCTGCCAGCCTCTTTACACGTATCTATTTTTTTCACACACATATTTACAAAAATATAGGCAGCTATACTGACACACTGGTATAGTACAAATTTGGCCTTAACCAGGCCCAGAATGCCTGCCAGCTATTGGCTGCTTTTCTCCCAGCAATATAACACCTGCTTAGCTACAGTGCAGGTTAGGCAGCTTCCTACAACCCTAAACGTAACAATTTTTTTTTCATTATGCTCTTGACCAGTAGTGGATACTCAACAAATTTCATTGAATGAAATCCATACATGTAATGGATCATCACAATTAATCGAAATGTGCATTATGAAAGAACTGTGCATGAGTTTCAAACTTTTTTGCACTAAAACACGTTACCTTTTAATTCTTTTGCACTACCCTCATACATAGAAATAATCTCAAAGTATATATTTTATTCTATTGTTTTTTTTAAATATGTATCTTTTATTTACTTGAAAGAATTGCAGGAGAAATGGGAAGAGAGAGGGAGAGAGATCTTCCTATCTGCTGGTTTACAGATGGCCACCATGGCCACAATTGGGCCAGATTTTAGCCAGGAAACCGATGCTTCTTGTGGGTCTGCCATATGAGTAGCAGGAACAAACACTTGGGCCATCTTCTGCTGCTTTTCCAGGCCATTAGCATGGAGCTGGGTCAGAAATGAAGCAGCTGGAACATAAGCCAGCACCCACTGGGGATACCCATATTACAGGCTGTGTCTTCAGCTGCTGTCACAAGACCAGTTCCATGCTGTTTCCGTAGTCCCTGCACTATTTTTCATTTTCTTTATTTGGAAGAATTCAGTGAATTTTATTAATGAGTCCATTTTTCCCTTTTTAAAAAAGATTTATTTTCATGTATTTGAAAAGCAGAATTAGAAAAATAGGAAGAAACACTGGGCCAGTAGTATATATGCGCCCTGTAGTACTGTCATCCCATCTGGGTGCCAGTTTGAGCCCTGGCTCTGCTCCACTACTGATCCAGTTCCTTGTTAGTGCACCAGGGAAATCAGTGAAAGAAGACTCAAGTTCCTGGGCCCTTCCACCCACATGGAAGACCCAGAAGATGCTCCTGGCTCCTGGCTTTGACTTAATGCAGCGATGCTGTTGCCGTCACTTGGGGAGTGAAAGATCCAATGGATGAAAGATCTCTCTCTCTCTCCCTCGCTCTCTCTCTCTCTCAGTAACTCTGTCTTTCAAACAAATAGTTCTTTTAAAGGGAGGTAGAGAGGAAAAGACACAGAGAGAAAAATAGGTATTCCCATGTTACATTTACTGGTTCATTCCCCAAATAACCACACAGCTGGGACTGGTTTGCACCAAAACCAGAAACTCCCTTCAGATCTCCCATGTGAGTGGCCCGGCCTCAAATACTTGGATAATCTTTCCTTACCTTCATAGGCCCACTAGCAGGAAACCGATTAGAAGCAGAGTAACCAGGACTTGAACGGTGCTCATACAGGATGTAGGCATCATGGACAACTACTTAACTTACAGCACACTGCCAGCTGCCCTCTGGATCCATTTTCAAAGCTATTCAATTATTAACTATGTTCAAGTAATGCTAGATTACTGTCTCCTTTTGAATATCTTTACATAACATGTTAAGGCATTGATCAAAATGTCCCGTATATGAAAAAAGTTGCTACTAAACCAAGAGAAAAACCAAAAACAAAACAAAACAAAAAAACCCAAAAAATTCAGAGGGAAGAAAATCTGAGTTCTTAAACGTAAGGGAAAAAATGCTCAACCACATTTACAATGAGAAACATGCTGTGTTGCCATTTTTCACCCATCAGATTGGCGAATCACCAAAAGTGTGTTAATGCTCTGCAGAGAGACTGTGGGAAAACAGGTGCTCCCATGCCCCCGCTGGTGGGAATGTAAATTGATCTAATCCCCACAGAGTGCAGTTTGGCAATAGCTGTCAAAATTACAAATGCATATGCCCTTTGACCTGGCAATGCCACTCCTAGGAATTTGTCCTGCAGCTATATTTGCACATGCTAATTGTGATCTATGGACAAGGTTATTTATTGCAGCATTATTTGTAATAGAATAAAAAATTGGAAACAGTACAGATGTTCATTAATAGGGAAGTAGCTAAATAAATTACACTATATCCACTAGATGGAACACCAGGCCATGAAGAAGGTATGAAGTGCTGGAAAAGAAAGAGCTTCAAGACAGATCACTGAGGGTCCAACGCTGTAGCCTAGTGGCTAAACTCCTCACCTTGCACGTGCCAGGATCCCATATGGGCACTGGTTCTAATCCCGAAGGCCCTACTTCCCAACCAGCTCCCTGCTTGTATCCTAGGAAAGCAGTCGAGGACGGCCCAAAGCCTTGGGACCCTGTACCTGCATTGGAGACCCAGAAGAAGTTCCTGGCTCCTCGCTTTGGATTGGCTCAGTTCCAGCCGTTGTGACCACTTGGGGAGTGAATGAACAGAAGGAAGATCTTTCTCTCTGTCTCTTGTCCTCTCTGTATACCTGCCTTTCCAATAAAAAAAATTCAATAATTCTTTTTAAAAATATAGATCACTAAGCAAAAATAACAATAGAGGCTAATACTGTGGCTTAGCTGGTTAAGCTTTTACCTGTAATGCCAGCATGCCATATGAGCACTGATTCAAATCACAACTGTTCCATCAGCAGGCAGAAGCTGGCACTGAGGGTTAATTCTGTCATGTCAAACCACGGAACTACCTGGAGAGTACATAATCCAGGAGTGGGAGAGGCCTGGGAGGGAAATAGTGGGCTCCTCCTTCTTGGGTTACCACTTCCACGGGAGGGCAAGAAAACCAGGACAGGGGCTGGGGTGGCTAGACAGAGAAGCACTCAACAACATCCGTGAGGGCTGGAGAGTTGAGCTGATTAGACGGAACTAAGCTTCAATACCCATCGACATGTACCAGAGCCAAATGGGATGTGGGACAGACTGGACTAGTCTGATGCACACACTAGCAAACCAGGGTAGGGGGCGGACCTCGTGGGGGTCATTGTGGGTTGCTCCGACTGGGCTGCAGCTCCCACTGGTTTATGTGAGGGCTGAGTATGTGCTGGGCAGAACCAGGCTGCACTGCAACACCCATTGGTTCCAGTGGAAGTCGGGGCTGGAAACAGAACCAACCCAGCAATTGCAACCACCAGGTGATTGGGGCAATGGACTGTGCCAGGCCCTGTACTTGCTAGTACATACAAGAATCTGGTCTGGGAACACCACAGACAAAGTTTCTTTGGTGATCTCCCCAATCGAAATGCTGGACTCAGAACCCTAACCAAGTCAATCAACCACCTCAGCTATATGCTGGCAGTGAAAAACTGAGCAAATGGAGACTCTAAGATGGACTATGTCAATCAGTGGATTCTTCAACGGCCTCATCGTGCTTGGAGTGGCAAGATTGGCAGCGATTCATAACTGGTGAACTATCAAAACCACTTGGTCAAGACCCTCGGAGCATGCCCCACATCCGGGACCTGGGGTGGGTGGGAGACTGGGTGGGGTTTCTCCCTCAATATCCCCCTTTACCTCAGATATATGAAGGAAATAATATGGAAATAATAGTCTTACCCACTTTTCTGTAGCCCCTTGAACCTTTTTACCCTAATCCACTATGTAAAGATTGTAAAAAAAAAAAAATCACAGCTGCTTCACCTCTAATCTAGTTCCCTGCTAACATACCTGGGAAGGTAGTGGAAGACCCAGGCACTGGGTCCCTGCCATCCACATCGGAGATTCTGTTTGAATTGCTGGTTAGCCTGGTCAAGTCTCAGCTACTAGGGCTATTTGGCAAATGTACCAATGGATAGAAGATACCTTTCTCTGTTTCCCTCTTCTTCTCCCTCTCATTTTCGCTCTGCCTCTCTTTCTTTCCCTCTGCAACTCTGCCTTTCAAATGAGTAAATCATTCTTTAAAGCAGCAGCTTAAGAATATGTATGGTATGCAACCTTTTGTGGGTGAAAATGCGGTAAATTAAAAAATGGGGTTTTTTTTGTATATTCACAGAAAAATCCAAAATAATGCATCAGGAACATATAACAAGGATTTACCTTTGGGAATCTCAGTCTGAGACCATGGAGGCTTGAGTGGGAAATAAGTAACTGCATCTTAATTTTTTTTAATGTTTCAACCATGAGAATGTATTGTCTATTTTTTTTAATTGGGGGGTGGTGGTAAAAGTGGTTACATTGCCAATTATGTGCTCCTTCTGTTGACAGGCACAGGAAAATGGCTGTGCACAAATTCCTCAAAACTAACTCACTGTGTCTGCTTGGAGCCACCAGACCTGGGTAAGCTGATTGTGGCCTGGATAAGCTTAACTGTCACCACTCCTAAAAGAATACCAATCACAAGGAGTTGTCACTGCATCTAGAAGATAATGTCACCTAGATTTTAGTTCAGTACCTGGCTCAGGGTTAAGTGGGAATGCTTGTTTTCATGTCTACTGACATTTGGCCCTTGCTCCGCCCTTCTCCCAGGCACCAGGTGGCCATCTGATTTTTGAACCCCTGTGTACTGTGAACCTAGTTTGCTTAAAAGTCTGAAGCCTGTGAAGGCAAACACCATTCCTTGATCTTCTGTTTCCTCCGTGCCCAGCACCTTCGCCTGGCATGAGGAGGCTATGGTGTTCAGTCACTCCACAAAGGTCTGTTGAGAGGCCTGGTGCAGTGGCCTAGTGGCTAAAGTCCTCACCTTGAACGCACTGGGATCCCATATGAGTGCTGATTCTGAGCCTGGCGGCCCCACCTCCCATCCAGCTCCCTGCTTGTGGCCTGGGAAAGCAGTCGAGGACAGCCCAAAGCCTTGGGACCGTGCACCTGTGTGGGAGACGTGGAAGAAGTTCCTGGCTCCTGGCTTCGGATCGGCTCAGCACCGGCTGTTGTGGTCACTTGGGGAGTAAATCAACAGATGTAAGATCTTCCTCTCTGTCTCTCCTCCTCTCTCTGTATATCTGACTTTGCAATAAAAATAAATGAATTTTTTTTTTAAAAGGGTCTTTTGAGCACCTACTATGCAGCCAAGTGCTCTACCTACTGCTCAGACCAGGCCTGTGACCCATGTTGGTAATTTAGCAGAAGAGACAGACATTAAACAGGTATTGATGACAAGAAGGTGAGGGAAAAGAAAAAATGGTACAGAAAGTACAGAGAAACCCTACAGGGAGTCCAAGTCCGCCTCTCCACTGAAGTGGTTTTTCAAGTGAGAACTGAAGATCATTCAAGTTACTTTAGTCAAGACTATAAACTGCCCCGTAAGAAAAGGCTTTTGTTTCTCTGAGTAGCCCCTGGGCGGGGAACACCCAGGGCCCTGAGGATCTGCAGATGTGATGAAACATCAACAAGGGTGGGCTTGGTACAAACAGTGGGTGGGTTTCTGTAGAAATGTTTGGGGTGTGAGAATGACCCATCAGAGGCAGAAGAAAGAATGTAAGAATTTCTTATAACCATGGAGCTGCCCTAAACATTTGTTAAGGAGATTGCCTCTATGGTGACGTCCTACTAGCTGTTGATAGAATGTTTCTCTAGAGGAATATCAGCTTCTTGCTTTGCCAGTGCCCACAACCCCTTATAGGCACTAGTTCATGTCCTGGCTGCTCCACTTCCCATCCAGCTCTCTCCTTGTGGCCTGGGAAAGCAGTAGAAGATAGCCCAAAGCCTTGGGACCCTGCACCCATGAAGGAGACCCAGAGAAACCTCTTGGTTCCTGGCTTTTTATTGGCTCGGCTTCTGGCATTGCAACTACTTGGGGAGTGAACCAGAATATGGAAGATCTTTGTCTCTCCTTCTCTCTGTAAATCTGAATTCCCAAGAAAAATAAATCTTTTAAAAATGTATTTATTTATCTGCAAGAAGTACTTTAATCTCATGTTTCACTTTCTGAATGGTCACAACAGCCAGGCCAAAGCATCCAGGGGCCTCCCATGTGAGTAGCAGAGGTCCAGTCGTTTGGGCCATGTTCCGCTGCTTTCCCAGGTGCATTAGCAGGGAGCTGATCTGGAAGCGGAACAGCCAGGATTCTAACAGGCACTTGTTCCCCTCCATACCACAGTGCCAGCCCCAGGTACACATGCTTCTTTCCACTCCAGTTCAGCTGTTCCTCCCCACTTTCCCCCTCACTCCTTGCTTAGCTATCACAAAACAAACAAGTTGTAGTTCTGGCAGAAGAGCAAAAGTAAATATGGAAGCTATATATCAAAGTGCAGCCTATTTTTATTGTAATTAGTGTGATTTCTGTTTGGCTGCCTTAACCATCTAGAAATCAATTCAAGCAACAGCTGTTAAAGTGGTGCTATTGTAATATCACTAGGAAGTCTCCATTCCAACAATAGCTGCTCAGCATACTTAGCCAAATTTAATAGAATTGAGATGATATTGCAACAGATTTTGTTTGTCTTACTAAAATAGCTGTAACAGTTATGATACAGTAGTGAAGACCCTGTAATTACTTTCATTCAGTTTTACATCCTGTGAAGAATTTGAAAATTGGGCCTGGTGCAATGGCTCAATGGCTAAATCCTAACCTTGCATGTGCCAGGATCCCGTATGGGTGCTCGTTCGTGTCACAGTTGCTCCACTTCCCATCCAAGTCTCTGCCTATAGCCTGGGAAAGCAGGAGGGGACAGCCCAAAGCCTTGGGACCCTGAACCCAGGTGGGAGAGCTACTTCTGACTTCTGGCATCGGATTAGCTTGTCTCCAGCCATTGCAGTTACTTGGGGGAATGAATCAGCAGATGGAAGTGAAAGACCCTCACCAAAAAGCATGAGCTTTAGCAGCAGCAACGCCATTTTGCAAGGCTTAAAACTAAGAATGACAGGATCTCTGGAAAGGAAGCGGACAAGGACAGGGCAAGCTTGCCTCATATCCGTGGCCAAACATCTGGCCCCCAAATAAGGCAGAAATATTAGGAAAGAGAGCTAACTCAGCGCCAACTCAGCTGTTATCAGGGATAGGGAACCAACTCAAGGCTAAACTAGTCATTATTAAAAATCCCCGGTACTAAAATAAAATTGCCATCATCATGACCCTGGCCTTATAGGAGTCCACCAATCAGAGTCCTGTAACTATGCTTCTTGCTTCTGTAATTGCGCTTCTGCTCCTGAACCCCATAAAAACCCCCAGACCCCAACCTAGGGCGCGCAAGTCTTCCAAGAGACTTTGTTGCCCCAGGTACCTGTGTATCTGAATAAACCTCTTGCTGTTTGCATCCGCACAAGTGGTCTCGTTGTTCCTTGGGAGGGGCCTCTCCAAAGGAGGGACACCCATTTCGGGGGTCTTTCATTTGGGGGCTCGTCCGGGATCAGAGACCCCTGCCCAAGGACCACCGACCCACCTCCGGGAGGTAAGCTGGCCAGCGCTTGAAATTTGTTCATGTCCTTGTCTTTGTGTTTGTGTTGAAATTTCGCGCTTGCGTTTGTACGACCCGGCCGTGTCGCTTTGTACTTGGCGGACCCGTGGAGGAGCCGACGGGCTCGGACTCCCGACCGCAACCCTGGAAGACGTTCCGGGGACATTTGGAGTCAGGTTTCTGGCTCATTTGAATTTTGTGAACCTGACCCGAATAGGACTCTTTGGGGCTCCCCCACTGTCTGAAGGGTACACGGTTCGTTTGGGAGACGAGAGATCCGGACTCTCATCACGATCTCCATTTGAGTTTTTGCTTTCGGTTTGGCACCGAAGCCGCGCTGCGAAGTTGTTTTGTTTCAGTGCCGGCCTATTGTTTGTGGTTTTTGTGTTCAGTGTTTTGTCTGTCGAGATAATGGGACAATCTATTACCACCCCACTTAGTCTTACTTTACAGCATTGGCGAGATGTCCAGGACATGGCTAACAATCAGTCAGTAGATGTCCGCAAGAAAAAATGGATTACCCTTTGCTCCTCAGAGTGGCCAACCTTCAACGTTGGCTGGCCAAGAGATGGAACCTTTAATCCTAACATTATTTCACAGGTCAAACACAAAGTGATGAATCCTGGTCCCCATGGTCATCCAGACCAAGTGGCCTATATAATTACCTGGGAGGCCCTCATTCATGCTCCACCTCTGTGGGTCAGGCCTTTTATTACTCTTAAACCACCCTCTACCCCCATCCCCTCTGCTCCTCCTCCCCTTCCAACCCTTGGGCGCCCCTCTCAGTCTTCACTCTACCCAACCCTTGTCAAACCCACACAGATTCAAAATGCAAAGGAAAAATCACCCAAAGTTAAGGTCTTACCCCCAGGAGAAGATCTAGTAATGGACCTGCTGGCTGAGGAACCCCCACCATATCGAGATCAACAAGCGGCAGAAGCTGAACCGGAAGAGACCCCAGCCGCCGCTCCTGCACCTTCCCCGATGGCAGGGCGGCTACGAGGGCGTCGGGAACAACCTCCTGACTCCACTTCCCGTGCCCTCCCTCTGCGGGCCGGTCCCAATGATCGGCTCCAGTACTGGCCGTTTTCTGCCTCTGATTTATACAATTGGAAACATAACAATCCCCCCTTTAGCAAGGATCCCTCTATGCTAACCTCTTTGATTGAGTCTATTTTAGTGACACACCAACCCACTTGGGATGATTGTCAACAGTTACTACAGACATTATTGACGACCGAGGAAAAACAACGGGTTTTCCTGGAGGCCAGGAAAAATGTTCTAGGAGACAATGGCCGCCCCACCCAATTACCCAATGAGATTGATGCAGCCTTTCCTTTGGAGCGGCCCAATTGGGATTTTACTACGGATGAAGGTAGGAACCACCTGCGTCTCTATCGCCAGTTGCTCATAGCGGGTCTCCATGGGGCGGCACGGCGCCCCACCAATCTGGCTCAGATCAAGCAGGTAGTACAGGGGTCCGAGGAAACTCCCTCGGCATTTCTTGAGCGGCTAAAAGAGGCCTACCGTATATACACCCCATATAACCCAGAAGATCCAGGGCAAGCCACCAATGTGGCCATGTCCTTCATCTGGCAATCAGCTCCAGACATTAGAAAGAAACTTGAGAGACTTGATAATCTCAGAGAAAGCTCTATTCAGGATTTACTTAAAGAGGCAGAACGTATCTTTAATAAGCGTGAAACTCAGGAAGAAAGAGATGAGAGACTTAAAAAGGAAGCAGAAGAACGTGATGAAAGGTTGAGACGTGAAGCTGAAGAGAGAGAGAATGTCAGAGATCGCAAAAGAAACAAGGAAATAAGTAGGCTATTAGCCACCATAGTGACAGGACAAACTCAGGAGAGACGAGGAGGGGATCGGAGGAGCCCCCAAGTAGATAAAGATCAATGTGCCTATTGCAAGGAAAGAGGACATTGGGCCAGAGATTGCCCTAAGAACCTAAAGAGATTTAAAAGACCAGGGCACCCGGCTTCCATACTGACTCTAGAAGATTAGAGAGGTCAGGGCCAGGAGCCCCCCCCTGAGCCCAGGATAACTCTTAACGTTGGGGGGCAACCTGTCACCTTCCTGGTGGATACCGGGGCACAGCACTCGGTGTTGACCCATGCGCCGGGACCTTTGAGCGACAGATCGGCTTGGGTCCAAGGAGCGACCGGAGGAAAAAGATACCATTGGACGACTGACCGAAGAGTGCAGCTGGCGACTGGTAAAGTGACTCATTCTTTTCTACATGTTCCTGATTGCCCCTATCCATTATTGGGACGGGATTTGCTTACCAAATTAAGGGCGCATATACATTTTGAGAGTAATAGGATTCGAATAACTGATCCAAAGGGAGCGCCTCTCCAGGTCCTCACCCTCCAATTAGAAGATGAATACAGGTTATATGAGATTCTGGGGCCAAATAATACAGAGATAAAAAATTTAAACTTAGATTCTTGGATAAAGAGACTTCCTATGGTTTGGGCGGAAACCGGAGGGATAGGCCTTGCACTCCGGCAGCCGCCTCTGATCATTGAACTGAAAGCCACTGCGACTCCGGTCTCTATAAAGCAGTACCCAATGTCCCAAGAGGCTTATCAGGGTATCAGACCACATATCAAGAGACTTCTGGATCAAGGCATTTTAGTTCCTTGCCGATCACCTTGGAATACCCCGCTTCTTCCAGTAAAGAAGCCGGGAACAGAGGACTATAGACCTGTGCAAGATTTAAGGGAAGTTAATAAGAGAGTGGAAGATATTCATCCCACTGTGCCTAATCCCTATAACTTACTTAGCACACTTCCGCCTACACATATTTGGTATACAGTTTTAGATTTGAAGGATGCCTTCTTTTGTCTCAGACTTAGTCCCCAAAGCCAATCTTTGTTTGCTTTTGAATGGAAGGACCCGGACTTGGGACTCTCAGGTCAACTGACCTGGACCAGGTTACCTCAAGGCTTCAAAAATAGTCCCACATTGTTTGATGAGGCTCTCCATCGGGACCTCGCAGATTTCAGAGTCCAGAATCCGACTCTAATACTTTTACAGTATGTGGATGACCTCCTATTGGCAGCAACCACCGAAACAGATTGTCGACAGGGCACTGAGTCCCTGTTACAAACTTTGGGACAATTAGGCTACAGAGCCTCTGCAAAGAAAGCACAGCTCTGCCAAACCCAGGTCACATATCTAGGATATCAGTTAAAAGATGGACAGAGGTGGCTGACTGCCGCCCGCAAGCAGGCGGTGACCAACATTCCCGCCCCAAGGAATTCTCGTCAACTACGAGAATTCCTGGGGACCGCGGGTTTCTGCCGCCTATGGATTCCTGGGTTTGCTGAAATGGCAGCCCCTCTTTACCCCCTTACAAAGCAGGGAGCAACGTTTAACTGGGGGTCTGAGCAGCAACAGGCCTTTGATGATATCAAGCAGGCTCTTCTGACTTCTCCCGCTTTGGGCCTTCCCGATGTCACGAAGCCCTTTGAATTGTTTGTGGATGAAAAGCAGGGCTACGCAAAGGGAGTCCTGACCCAAAGATTGGGGCCCTGGAGGCGACCTGTAGCCTACCTCTCTAAGAAACTGGATACTGTTGCCTCTGGCTGGCCACCTTGTTTGCGGATGGTGGCAGCTATAGCCGTTTTAACTAAGGATGCTGGCAAATTAACTTTGGGACAATCATTGACTATCTTGGCGCCTCATGCAGTTGAGGCCCTAATCAAACAACCACCAGACCGCTGGCTCTCCAATGCCCGTATGACCCATTATCAAGCTATGCTCCTAGACACGGACCGGATACACTTTGGACCGGTTGTTGCCTTAAACCCAGCAACTCTGCTTCCCCAACCGGAGGATATAGAACAGCATGACTGCCTACAGATCCTCGCAGAAGTACACGGGACACGACCAGACCTAACGGATCAGCCCCTCCAGGACGCGGACTTCACCTGGTATACGGACGGGAGCAGCTTCATAGATAATGGAGAACGAAAAGCCGGAGCAGCAGTAACCACAGAGACCGAGGTAGTCTGGGCTAAGGCCCTTCCATCCGGGACTTCAGCCCAGAAGGCTGAACTCATCGCCTTGACCCAGGCGCTCCAAATGGCAAAAGGTAAGAGGCTTAACGTTTATACTGATAGCCGTTATGCTTTCGCCACGGCACATATTCATGGAGAAATATACCGAAGGCGAGGGTTACTGACTTCAGAGGGCAAAGACATTAAAAATAAGTCTGAGATCTTGGCTTTACTTAAGGCCCTGTTTTTGCCTCGAAAATTGAGTATCATCCATTGCTTAGGACACCAAAAAGGACAGAGCCCAGAAGCTCGGGGCAATCGACTGGCAGACACTGCTGCCCGGGAAGTGGCTCTAGAGAACAAAGCTCCGCCTCGAGCTCTTTCTCTAACTACCCAGGAAGTGCGGTCCACCCTGGATACCTCTTTTGAATATGGCTTTGGAGATATAAGAATCTTACAAGAATTAGGGGCACAACATGATGCTGAAAAAGGACATTGGGTATTTCATGGTAAACCTGTAATGCCCCAAAAGCAAACTCGTGAATTAATTACCTGCTTACATAAATTAACCCATCTCAGCAGTAGAAAAATGAAAATCCTTCTGAATAGAGAAGAGAGTCCTTATTTCCTACTAGGGAAAAATAAAATCTTACAAACTGTAGTGGATGAATGTACGGCGTGTGCACAAGTTAATGCGGGAAAAACCAAAGTAGGACAAGGAACTCGAGTGCGAGGACACCGCCCTGGGACTCACTGGGAAATTGATTTCACCGAGGTAAAGCCTGGACAATATGGTTATAAATATCTTCTAGTATTTGTAGATAACTTTTCAGGATGGGTAGAGGCTTTCCCCACTAAACACGAGACTGCAAACGTTGTGACCAAGAAACTGTTAGAAGAAATCTTCCCAAGGTATGGTATGCCTCAGGTATTAGGAACAGATAATGGGCCTGCTTTTGTTTCTCAGATAAGTCAATCAGTGTCCAAGTTACTGGGGATTGATTGGAAATTACATTGTGCTTACCGACCCCAGAGTTCAGGACAGGTAGAACGAATGAATAGAACCATCAAGGAGACTTTGACCAAATTCACGCTTGCAACTGGCTCTAGAGACTGGGTGCTCCTCCTTCCGGTAGCCCTTTACCGAATTAGAAATACTCCAGGACTACATGGTCTCACTCCTTTTGAAATCTTGTACGGCGCACCTCCGTCCCCCGTTAGTCTTTCTAGTTCAAATTTAATCCCTTATTTTGCCAATAATCCTTCTTTAAAAGCTCATTTACAGGCCTTACAACTTGTACAGCGGGAAATCTGGAAACCACTTGCAGCTGCCTACAAGGACCAGACGGATCAACCAGTGGTACCCCACCCTTTCCAGATAGGAGACTCTGTGTGGGTCCGCAGACACCAGACTAAGAACCTGGAACCTCGGTGGAAGGGTCCTTACACCGTCCTTTTGACCACACCAACAGCACTCAAAGTAGACGGCATCTCATCTTGGATCCACGCCTCCCACGTCAAGGCTGCCCACTCTTCAGAAGAAGAAAGCAACGCCACGACAACATGGAAAGTCCAACGCACTCAAAATCCTCTAAAGATAAGATTAACCCGTGGGACTCCCTGATTATTATAGGAGTGATGTTAAATTCTAGCTTAGTTCACAGCAGTCCCCATATCTCCCGATCAATGGCTTGGGAAGTTCTCTCTCAAACTGGAGATGTTGTGTGGTCAACCTCCCAAATAGCCCCCCCTGGGACCTGGTGGCCTGATTTAACCCCTGATGTGTGTGATTTAGTTGCCGGTCTTAATAATTGGGACATCCCCTCAATAGATCCTGCAAAAGAAAGACCTAAATGTGTCCCTAAGACCAAGTATGGCTTATGTCCATGCCATCGGGCACCTTATAAGATACCAGGATGCTCCCATCCCCGCTTTCGAGTAGAGCTGCAAAAACTTCCATTTTATGTATGTCCAGGAACTGGAAGAGATAAAACGCAGATACACACTTGTGGGGGGCTAGATGCCTATTTTTGTGCTGCATGGGGTTGTGAGACATCTGGGACAGTCTATTGGAAACCCAACAAAAAGGATTGGATACAAGTCAGCCGGAGTAAGCATACTCCGACCAGCTCAGGACCCGGTACTTGTTTCTTTAACCCTGGAAAAAAATGGTGGAAAGGTGGAGATTGTGAAGATTTCTCTTGTAATCCACTTAACATTTCCTTTACCCCTGAAGGAAGAAAAATAAGTGATCTGCCAGAATGGATTAAGGGAAGGACATGGGGTCTGAGATTTTATATGTCAGGAACAGATCAAGGATTCATTTTCACTCTCAGATTACGTCTGGACCAGGGCCCCTCAAAACCTATTGGTCCCAACCCTGTCCTTCCTAGACAGAGAAAACCCTCTTTATTGGCACCCCAAGTCCCACAAGTTCGTAATATGTTCCAAAATGTTACCACATTATCTCCGCAGATCAGTAACCGCGTTGTGACAACCACAACAGGGGACAGATTATTCGATTTATTGCAAGGAGCCTATTCAACCCTTAATCTCACAGACCCAGATCGGACTCAAGACTGTTGGCTATGTTTGATCTCTAGACCTCCCTATTATGAAGAAACCGCCATTATAGGAAATTATACTAATCACACCTCTACACCCATCAATTGTACTACTGTTCCCCAACATAAATTAACTCTGTCTGAAGTATCCGGACAAGGTCTTTGTATAGGAACTATTCCCACGACACATCAGGCATTATGCAGTCAAATCAAAACATTAACTAAAGGAAATTATAATTTAATGGCTCCCAATGGAACCTATTGGGCATGCAATACTGGATTGACTCCATGCATCTCTTCTGTGATACTTAATTTGACTTCTGATTATTGTGTTTTAATAGAATTATGGCCTAAGATTATTTATCATGGTTCCGAATATATTTTTGACCATTTTGAGAATAGATTTCGAGCCAAGAGAGAACCAGTGTCCCTCACTCTGGCTTTGTTACTCGGAGGCATAACTGTAGGAGGGATTGCGACAGGAATAGGGACAGGAACCACCGCTCTCATACAAACTGGTCAATTTAAACAGCTCCAAAATGCTATGCACAATGATATAAAAACATTAGAAGAATCAGTTAGTGCCCTTGAAAAGTCTTTAACCTCTCTCTCAGAAGTAGTACTGCAAAATAGAAGAGGATTAGATATTCTATTCTTACAACAGGGAGGACTATGTGTGGCACTCCAAGAAGAATGCTGCTTTTATGCAGATCATACGGGATTAGTGCGAGATAACATGGCTAAACTCAGAGAAAGGCTCAAACAAAGACAACACCTACTAGAGTCAGAACGGGGTTGGTTCGAGAATTGGTTCAACCGGTCACCTTGGTTCACTACCCTAGTAACCTCAATAATGGGACCCCTAATTATTTTTCTCCTAATTTTGTTTTTTGGACCCTGTATTTACAAGAAATTAGTTGCATTTGTTAATAACAGATTCGCACTTATTCAGACTTTAGTAGTAACCTTACATTCTGCACCATACCAGATCGCCCGATCCCGGTACCGTACAATCCAACAAGATGATCCAGATATCCTAGAAATAGAAACCACTACCATCTAGCCGAATGAAAGATTTCATTCGGAGTTAGAAGAAAAAGGGGGGAATGAAAGACCCTCACCAAAAAGCATGAGCTTTAGCAGCAGCAACGCCATTTTGCAAGGCTTAAAACTAAGAATGACAGGATCTCTGGAAAGGAAGCGGACAAGGACAGGGCAAGCTTGCCTCATATCCGTGGCCAAACATCTGGCCCCCAAATAAGGCAGAAATATTAGGAAAGAGAGCTAACTCAGCGCCAACTCAGCTGTTATCAGGGATAGGGAACCAACTCAAGGCTAAACTAGTCATTATTAAAAATCCCCGGTACTAAAATAAAATTGCCATCATCATGACCCTGGCCTTATAGGAGTCCACCAATCAGAGTCCTGTAACTATGCTTCTTGCTTCTGTAATTGCGCTTCTGCTCCTGAACCCCATAAAAACCCCCAGACCCCAACCTAGGGCGCGCAAGTCTTCCAAGAGACTTTGTTGCCCCAGGTACCTGTGTATCTGAATAAACCTCTTGCTGTTTGCATCCGCACAAGTGGTCTCGTTGTTCCTTGGGAGGGGCCTCTCCAAAGGAGGGACACCCATATCGGGGGTCTTTCAGAAGATCTTTATCTGTCTCTGTTTCTCTTCATGAATCTGATCTGCCTCTCCAATAAAAATAGTGCATCTTTTTTAAAAAGCATGAAAAAGAAAAAGAACTTGAGGGCCCAGTGCAATAGCCTAGGGGACAAATCCTCACCTTGCATGCTCCAAGATCCAAGTTTGTGTCCCAGCTACTCCATTTCCCATGAAGCTCCCTGCTTTTGACCTGGGAAAGCAGTAGAGGATGGCTTGAAGCCTTCGGATCCTGGGAATCCTGCACCTATACGGGAGACCTTCTCGCGCTTGGCTTTTTTTTTTTTTTTTTCAAGATTTATTTATTTTTATTGGAAAGTAAGATACACAGAGAGGAAGAGGGACAGAGAGGAGAGACAAAGCCTTGGGACCCTGTACCCACGTGGAAGACCTGGAAGAAGCTACTGGCTCGGGCCTGGCGGCGTGGCCTAGCGGCTAAAGTCCTCACCTTGAAAGCCCCGGGATTCCATATGGGCCCCGGTTCTAATCCCGGCAGCTCCACTTCCCATCCAGCTCCCTGCTTGTGGCCTGGGAAAGCAGTTGGGGACGGCCCAATGCCCAATGCATTGGGACCCTGCATCCGCGTGGGAGACCCAGAAGAGGTTCCAGGTTCCCGGCTTCGGATCAGCGCGCATCGGCCTGTTGCGGCTCACTTGCGGAGTGAATCACTGAATGGAAGATCTTCCTCTCTGTCTCTCCTCCTCTCTGTATATCTGACTTTGTAATAAAAATAAATAAATCTTTAAAAAAAAAGAATTAGTTATTATTGGAAAGTCAGATATATAGAGAGCAGAGACAGAGAGGAAGATCTTCCGTACGCTGACTTACTCCCTAAGTGATCACAATGGCCAGAGCTGAGTCGATCTGAAGCCACGAGCCAGTAGCTTCTTTTTTTTTTTTTTAAAGATTTATTCATTTTATTACAGTCAGATATACAGAGAGGAGGAGAGACAGAGAGGAAGATCTTCCGTCCGATCATTCACTCCCCAAGTGAGCCACAACGGCCGGTGCGCGCCAATCCGAAGCCGGGAACCAGGAACCTCTTCCGGGTCTCCCACGGGTGCAGTGTCCCAATGCATTGGACCGTCCTCAACTGCTTTCCCAGGCCACAAGCAGGGAGCTGGGTGGGAAGTGGAGCTGCTGGGATTAGAACCGGTGCCCATATGGGATCCCAGGGCGTTCAAGGCGAGGACTTAAGCCGCTAGGCCACGCCGCCGGGGCCCCAATAATAACTAATTCTAAAAAAAAAGTTACACTGCCACTTGTCCATCCTACAGAGGAGCACCTGGTTTAAGTCCCAGCTACTCTGCTTTCTATCCAGCTCCCTGCTTATGCACATCCTGAGAGGCACTGAATGATGATCCAAGTGCTTGACCCACTGATGCCCACACGGCAGGCCACAGGGTTCCTGACTCTTGTAGCTGTTTGGATGGAAGCTACTTCTGTCTCTCTCCCTGCCTTTATGATACAAACCAACCAACAAACAAAATTGAGTCCATTAAGAAAATATATTATAGATAAAAGTCTGAAGAAAACATTTTTGTCATTGGATTCTTTTCTGCTTATAATAGTAAAACGTTTTTTCTCACTCTATCTTCAATTTCCATATAGCACACAGCGCAATATATTAGTTCAGTAAATAGAGAATTCTTCCTTAAGCTACATAGTTACAAAATTCCTAGTGAGAAAAAAAAAAAAAGTCAGCTTTTCTCTGACTGTGCTTTAATCTTCAAAGAGCAAGGAATGTGCACGAGCTGAGAAGTGTCACCAGGCAAGAAGGCAGCCTCTCAGGAGTGCGATTACTCCACAGATGGCAAAGAGCTCCAGCTATTAAAGACAGAACTGGAGGGAGAATCCAGAGTTGACTCCAAACATTTTTTCCTTGTTCTGTTTTGCAACTCTAATTTTTAAAAATGTGATAGCATATATGAAGAGAATATTTGTGGAACCTGTGGAGTTACGAGAGGATCATGTATCTCCTCTGGGAGCAGAATTTGGAATGCAGTTGTGGAATTCATGAACGAAGGTGTTCTTGTCCCCTGAGCAAATCTTGTGTGTTGCGTGTACGCCATTTATTTTCATGGCGTGAGTTGTGTGTTTGCGAGTTGTGTCGATTAAGGAGCAAAGGCCTGTATGTTCTGCACAAGACCTCAGGGATCATGTGTTTCTGGGGCCAAGAAAAACTGGTTCTCTAAATGCCCACTTAGCAAGAACTTCAGTGGGACAGACATTCTATCAGCTTCCTTCCACGACCTGTATGTGATCTTGCCTCTTCCCTCCAGATCCCAGGATAGGCAGAACTTGTCTGCAGCTGGCGCCCCTCTGGGGACCTCTTTGTATCTGCTTAAGTCTCACCTTAGTGGTCTTCTCTCTTAGCTACCCTTCCTCCCAATTCCTACCCTCACCTCCCTAGAAGTGTGTTTGTAAACCTGTCACTTCCACCGAAGTTACAAGCCTAAAAGCATTCTTTGTCTCCTAGAAGAACCAGAGGGGAATAATAACTCCTGCCTTATCTCAGTCATGCCTCCCTGAGGGCATAGGCCCAAAGCTAATTGATCTGAGAGCCACCCTCAATGGCCCTAGTGCTGACTCCCATCCTTTGGGTGCCCTCTGGGGAGAACTACAGTTCCAGTGTATGGAGGAACACTCACTTCTCAGGCATTGGAGGTTGAAACCCAGACAGGCCCATTCTACATCCTCAGTGAGGTATAGGAAGCCAGGTTAACTCTTCTGATGAGGACCAGGGGAAGGTATGTAAATTTCCACCTGCCACTTGGAGGTCTACCAAAGACTTACTGACCTCAAGGTCAGGATTTCTATCTAGGAATCTATCTCCCACACCAGAGCTGGAGCCACGGGACTGGACACATGCTTGTGCTGTGACTGAGTGCAGAGCTCCATCAACTTGCCTCCAGTCTTCTCTGGCCAAGAAAATCGATGTGGATGCTCCTCAGAGAACTGAGGCAGTCCTGGACCACTGTGGATTTGGAAAAGGCTGGTACAGGTGCCGTACTCTGGGACCGCTCTACACTCCTGGACTAAGCTGCATGTAGAACAGGTTTCGTGGTTGATGGCTACCACGATGGCCAGAGAAGGGTGGAGTTTGCCTCCAACCAAACCCTAAACGGATGGCGGAATTCTGACGGGCACCTCAGGCAGTGAGACCAACGTTGCACCAATGAGGGGCACAGACCCATATCCCCCCCACCAATAAGGGCCGAGGTGACCCCCATTTCGGCTTCCATGTCAAGGAGAGTTTAAATGGCCCCTTCCCCGTCTCTTCTATGCTGTTCTTCCTCTGCAGCACACTCCTTCACGTCTGTCCTTTCTGCTGCCTTGGGGAGGGAAGCCCATGACCATGGTTCCCTGAAATAAAGGCCATCTAAATTCTTTTCATATATTTGGTTTTTATTCTTTCCCTGGTGGTCGGCGAATCTAGCATTTGGCCAGTGGCGAATCTAACATTGGTCTCCTGACCCACCACTCTTCTACTGCAGAGCAGAGTTTTGTGATCAGTTTTTTAAAATTTTTTTTAAAGATTTATTTATTTTTATTACAAAGTCAGATATACAGAGAGAAGGAGAGACAGAGAGGAAGATCTTCCATTCAATGATTCACTCCCCAAGTGAGCCGCAACAGCCGGTGCTGCGCTGATCCGAAGCCGGGAACCTGGAACCTCTTCTGGGTCTCCCACGCGGGTGCAGGGTCCCAAATCTTCGGGCCGTCCTCGACTGCTTTCCCAGGCCACAAGCAGTGAGCTGGATGGGAAGTGGAGCTGCCGGGACTAGAACCGGCACCCATATGGTATCCCAGAGTGTTCAAGGCAAGAACTTTTAGCTGCTAGGCCATGGCGCCAGGCCCGATCAGTTTTTTTTAAATAAGATTTATTTATTTTTAATGAAAAGGCAGATATACAAGAGAGGAGAAGAGACAGAGAGGAAGGTCTTCCATCCAGTGGTTCACTCCCAAGCAATGGCTGGAGCTGATCCAATCCAACGTCAGGAGCCTCTTCCTCCAGGTCTCCCACGGGGGTGCAGGGTCCCAAGGCTTTGGGCTGTCCTCAACTGCTTTCCCAAGCCACAAGCAGGGAGCTGGATGGGGAGCGGGACTGCCGGAATTAAAACCGGCGCCCATATGGGATCACAGCGCATTCAAGGTGAGGACTTTAGCCGCTACACTATTGCACCGGGCCCGTGATCAGGAGTTTTGAACCTGGTGAGCTGGAAACAGTGGAACTGTGTACATTAGCATCACTCAAAAGCACTGCCTTTTTCTTCTCTTTAACTTCTGTACAAGGAGCCTGTAGGTCTATCACAAAGATGATGCATTGCCTGGTAGAATCCAGATGTCACATAATGTGTAACAGTGTCTGCAATCTTCTTTGTTTCCTACTTCTCTTCCTCTGAGGGCCAACCTGGTACTGTTTTCTGTTTCCCCAGTCCGCCACATCTGAAGGTTTGTTTTGACTCAGCCTGCTGGACAGCATATGGTCCCAGTAAATACTGGCCTTTCAGTCTGGGGTTGCACATCCCCATCAGCCATGGGGATCCTCATCAGCCATGGGAACCTAGCTGCTTGTGTTACTTGCCCCTGTGCTTGAACCTCAGCCCTGGGCTCATTCCGTTTGCTCATCTTCTACTCACCTCCTCTCCCCCAAATCATTGCAAAACCCTCATTGGAGAATTCTATTGCCATGCAGTAAAGTGAAAGAAGCGTTGCTTGTCATGGTGTAAACACTACCTGGAAACAAAAGGTTGTGCAGTGCATTTGTGACGCACACAGAAATAATATTGGAGTTCTATAGAAAACCTGTGCTTGAATTATTAGGCAAACTGTTTTTAGTGCATCCTTTGATATAATTGGCCAAAATAGGACTTTGGACATATTTCCAAGTGTTTCAGCGTATTGAGTCTCAGAATAGATTAAAACATTAAAATATTTTTTAAATGTCCATTAGAATAGATATTGGCAGGTAGAAAAGTTTTGTGAGACTGCCGCTGTGGCACAGTATATAAAGCTGCTGCCTGTGATGCTGGCATCCCATGTATACCCTGGTTCAGGTCCTAGTTACCATCCTCCTTAGGGACTTTTCTTACAATCAACTAATACATGATTTTCAAAATACTACTTTGTACATCCAGGGGAAAAAAAAGCATAAATGTCCAAACTTTCTGAAGAAGTACCGTTTTTCAAATTTTTTTTAGAAAGTATTGAGGGCCCCGGCGGCGTGGCCTAGCGGCTGAAGTCCTCGCCTTGAACTGCCCGGGATCCCATATGGGCGCTGGTTCTAATCCCTGCAGCTCCACTTCCCATCCAGCTCACTGCTTGTGACCTGGGAAAGCAGTCGAGGACAGCCCAATGCATTGGGACCCTGCACCCGTGGGAGACCCGGAAGAGGTTCCTGGTTCCCGGCTTCGGATTGGCGCGCATCAGCCCGTTGTGGCTCACTTGGGGAGTGAATCATCGGACGGAAGATCTTCCTCTCTGTCTCTCCTCCTCTCTGTATATCTGACTGTAATAAAGTGAATAAATCTTTAAAAAATTAAAAAAAAAGAAAGTATTGGGAATTCTTATAGACTTTTTAATTTGAAGAGCTTTGCTTTTCTCTTATTATTTTCCCAGACTGAGAAGAAAGAGGAGAGGAAGAATATATAAACAAAACAAGTTTATAGGGCCTGAGGCGGTAGTCTAGTGGCTAAAGTCCTCACTTTATGTGCCGGGATCCCATACGAGCTCAATAAACATTTAATATATTCTTAGTTACCTGGTGGACATCTCCCCCAATCCCTACAACAGCTGGAGTGGGCCTAGGCCAAAGTTAAAAGGAAGGTGGCAGAACCCCAGATATTTGAGTCACCAGTGCTGTTATTGAATTTTTCTGTATTGGAGGCGTGGGAGAAAGTTATGCCTTAGCATTGTGAATGAAGATCTGCTCAAGAGAATCATATTGTCGTAATAAACAACTTCTCCAACTTTAGTAGCAATAATGCACCTTGTAAATGTTGGTGGGCAACTATTCTGGGGCTTCTTGTATGCCTCCCACGTGGGCTGCAGGGGCTAAAACATCTGGGCTAGATTCAGGTGCTTTTCCAGTCACATTGTATTAGTAGGGAGCTGGAGGGGGAGTGAAGCCACAGGGATTCCAACAGATGCCCACGTGGGATGCCAGGGACACAGGTGGGAGCTTCAGCTTCTGAGCCACAGTGCCAGCCATTATCTGCTATTTCTTGGGCAAGAAGAGTCGGTACACCTGATTTAGAGATGCTTAGGGACAATAGACATACTGAGGTGAAAAGCCATGTGCGTGCTGCTTTCATAAGAAAATGCAATTTGGTGATGATGAAATATGTGCAGGGAAACGAGCGTGGCAGACGAAGGGCACGAAGTGGGACACACTTGGTACACAAGTTTATCCACGAATAATATGTGTTGTTAAGTCAACTGCAGGGATTAGTCTAGGTTTTAGGAGCAGCAGCCAAATTTCAGCTTCTTCCAGACCGTCAAAATGTGAGGGAGACTTGCCGAAGCACTATTCAGGAGCAGAGGCGCCAAAAGCGAACGCCCCGCATTTTGCACCAACCTCTTTCCTGGCTAGTCTCATCCTCAACTCCCTGGCCCTAGACCTAGGTCTCCAACATGGATCAGAGGCGCTTGGGGCCTCCCGCGCGTTCCATTCGCCAGTCTTTCCCAGTCTTCCTCGATTTAAACAGCCGGGAGGAAGCCCTCCCTCCCCCTGGGGGCAGCTCCCTTTCGCGGGGTGGGGCCTGCACAGGCCCCTTCAGGCGGCGGGAGCCAGCGGGACCGGGCCAGCGCGAGTCCGGGGAAGAAGTGCGAACACAGGCGGCCGGGCGGCGCGCTCAAACTCGCGCCGCCACCAGCTCACGCGCTGCGCCCCACCCTCTGCGTCACCAAAGGCGCCTAGCCAATGAGCGGGCCGGGAAGGCCGGGCCTGCGAGCTAAGCCATGGGAGGGGGAGCGGCGGGAGGAGGACGGGAAGTCGTGGGCGGGCTGCGTTGGATTGACAGCCGGTAGGAGCCAATCCAGCGTGCGGCTTCTCTTCGTTCTCCGCTCAGCTCCGCTCTGCTCTTCGTCCCACCTCCTCCTCCTGCACCCCACCCTCCGCGCTGCTTTTCGGCCCGCCTCCCCTCCCCTCCCCCACTCTGCGGGCAAATCGCGGCTGGAAAGGGGCGGGGGCCGAGGCGGCTGGCTCCGGTGGCGCTTGAGCTGGAATGGACGGGGGCCCGAGCCAATCAGAGATAGGCTGACGGCGCGGCTGTGGCCGGAGTCGGCCAATCGGCGAGCGGCCTGGGGGCGGAGGCCCAGGTTCCAAACGCTCCGCGGCGCCATGGGCTGAAAACTCAACCGAGATGGAATCTCCCAGTCTGAACCGGTTTCAACCGGTTCCGAGTTTGAGGCACTAGGAGGAGGGGGAGAAGCGGCTGCAGCGGCCGCGGCAGGAGCAGCGGGAGCTACAGCATCCGCAAGAGCAACTGTAGCTACAGCCCGGGCGGCGGTGCCTGTTCCAGTCTTAGCTGCTGCAGTCCGTGCAACCACCCCGAGGGGGAGGGGGGAGCCACCAGTCGCTGAGGAGCAAGAGAAGGGGGAAAGTTTAGGCGAGCCTGGGTTGGGGGGGGGCCGGCGCCGGAGCCGCGTGAGAGAGGGAGCCGTGTTTTGGTAGGGGGAAGTCGGACTGCAGCTGGCAGCAGAGCGTACCCCGACCGTGTGGACTCTACGCCCCTTACTCCTGCCGCTCCTGCTTCCGCCTGTGGCTGGGGGGGTCCCCTTGGGGCTGAATCTTTGGGACTTCACCCCGTTCCCCTCCCCCTTTCCTCTCCCCATTCGGGCCGGGGGCATTTATTCTACAGATTCAATTTCCCCTTTTTCTGGAGGGGGTGGGCAGGTGTGTGTGTATGTGTGTGTAATTGTAGGGGAGAGCTGTCCCTGAAATAGTAAATATTATTGAGCTTTTTTTTTTTTGCCCTGTTCCTCCTCGCTTTTTTTAATTTCAATTTTTTTTTTAAGGTGGGAAAACTGAAACCCACCTTCATTTCCTCCCCTCTTCCCCCTCCCCACATTCCCTCGTCCTAATCCCCGACAAGGAAGGAAGAAGCAGTTGGTTCAATTTCTGGGTAAGTCGACTGTGTCTTCGGGGCCAGGGGCGGGCGGCGGCGCGGCCGGGCGGGAGGAGGCCGGCGTGGGGTGCGGCGGCGGCGGGAGGCGAGCCCGGGAGGCGGTGGCTGGCGGGCCGGGGGCGCGGCGAGCCCACGGTGGAGCCCGAGATTGAATGGAGGCGCTTGTGCCGCCCGAGGGGGGTGGATGGAGGCGGCCGCGGGAGGGGAGCGCTTGCTGGGTCATTGGTGTGTGCGGCTGGCGGTGGAGGAAGGCGAGCAAGCGTGGTGGTGGAGCGGGCCCTCACGCGGGTGTGGAAGGGCTTCCCCTGCCCGTTGGGCTGAGGGAGAAGTTGGGGTGATTTCAGGAACGGCTCCGTAAATTATTAGGAGTGGAAGTTTCCAGAAATATTTAGTGCAGCAGCATTGAAACGTCCGCCTGCATCACGTGGCCCCCGCGGTGGAGAGCTTGGGATGGGGGAGGGAGGGGCTGCCGAGTCCCCGCTCCTCCTCTGCAAGCAATCCGTGTGGTCCCACCCCCCACCTCCACCCTCCCAGGGTAGGATAAGAAGTAGATGAGATTAATTTGTTAGGCCTCTGCAAGTGAGGCTCTCGGTGTTGTAGTTTCTTTCCGGTGGCTTGAGAATGTTAAGTTGCTGGAATCATTCACTGTTGGCAACGTGCTGTGGATGGTGCCCTGATTCTCCTTGAATCTACCGTTTCTTGAGTTTGGGGTCCTGGAGAAAGTGGTTATAGTGGAGGAAGCATTCAGTGCTTGCCCTGCCCAGCCCGCCTCAGATCACGCAGAGGCCATGCTGCAGAGAGAAAGGGGCGGTGAACTTCAGGCGCCCGGCCTAAATGCCTCCTCCGGGTCTGGGCGGGGTGAGTGCGTGCTCCCCTGCGCTATAGTTAGAAGTGCTGCATGTCGCCACGGGTGGGAGGCCGGGGAGGGCGGGCCCAAGTGAGGTGTGTTTCTACTGAATGGAGCAGCCTGTGGCACACACACCCCAGCAGCAGTCTTTCGCCTTGGGGCGGCTTGTGGTTTTTTGTTTTGTTTTGTTTTGTTTGCACCCAGTGTGATCCCCCTCCCCCCCGTTTTGATTTGATTTGGGAGCTAGCCTTGTGTAGGTATCTGTGTATGTTCAGTTTGTGGTGGCAGCGAAAACATTTTGTTAGTTACTTGAAGTCACAGTATTGCTGGTAATTTTTAGTATGCTATCCAGTGAATGAGTTTTGGGATCCAGGGGCGCCCAAAGTAGAAACAGCATTTGTGATTACGTCTCCCGCCATGATTGGTTGCTCTCTGCCTGACTTGTGTATCTTAAATGTGTACTACACTGCTGTTAGTGGAAAGAATGCTTTGGAAGCTGTTTATTTGGGGGGGGGGGGGGAACAACGTCTGAATGTGCTTGGGTTTGACCAAAAAGCCGCCATTTCTGTATTACGAACAGTTCAAGAATAGGTAGGTCATTTCGAAGGTAGCCGGCAGTTCTAAGGATGACAAAATATTGTCCCTTAACTGTTTCTGTGTTAAACCTGATGTTTTTTAAACTATAAGGAAACTGTACTTGAAAGATAAACTTTTTAGAGACACTTTAGTTCTCTGTTTAGACTTTAACATTTTAGGAGTGAATCGAAGAAAAGTTTTTTAACAAACTTCCCCCCAAATTTTGAAGTATAAATAGTGCTGTTTTCTTGACATTGCAGGCTTCACTTCTTTTAAGCACTTATTTGAACCCAGATTGGTTTATATGTAGTATCCTATTTTAATACATATTTGTCCAATATCTGCAGCTTAACTGCTTGAAATCTTGAAAACTTTCAGTTGCCAATAGTCAACCAAAAGACTTAAGCGGAATTTTTTAAATCCTCATACTCGGGAGTTTCCTTAATTTTTAGTTATACTTAACCTAAGTGACTCAATCTTTTGGACCTTTAATTTGTTGTGGCTGAAATTGTGTTGAAGATAAATTGTTTGTCATGGGTTTAGCTCCAGTATTAAGACCATTTTTTAAACTGCTGTAAGCAGTGGCCATGAAATAATGCCTTTTTTTTTCTCCATTAAACTAGTTTGTCCAACCATTTTTCTGATCTTGGAAGGCTTCTCAAAAAGGGGTGAAGTGGCAGTGACCTTCACTGTTTATCAACCCATGAGTTTTATGAATGATTTTCAGGTTTTTCTTGAATTCTCGTTAATTGTGCCCAAAATTCTGAGTTTTTTTTAAAAAGATTTATTTATTTTATTACAAAGTCAGATATACAGAGAGGAGGAGAAACAGAGAGGAAGATCTTCTGGCTGATGCACTCCGCAAGTGAGCCGCAACGGGCCGGTGCGCGCCAATCCGATGCCAGGAACCAGGAACCTCTTCCGGGTCTCCCACGCGGGTGCAGTGTCCCAATGCATTGGGTCATCCTCGACTGCTTTCCCAGGCCACAAGCAGTGAGCTGGATGGGAAGTGGAGCTGCCGGGATTAGAACCATGTGGGTTCCCGGGGCATTCAAGACAGGACTTTAGCCGCTAGGCCACGCTGCTGGGCCCAAAATTCTGAGTTTTTAAACTTTGGCTAGAGTTCTCATGTTCTCTGTTCTAAGACATTTTGGCCTCAGACGTAAGTGGCCTTAACTTTGAAGAAAAAGCAGAGATAATGTTTTTGTAATACTGAAGATCTGAAGTATGCTGGTATCCTCATTAGGCTAACACTGCATACGAATAGTAGATTTTAGTATCTCTCAAAGAAGCTTACTTAACAGTATTTGTTTTTATTTGGGAATGAGTAGCGTTTCAAAGCATTTACCTTACCAGATATTTGGAAATTTTTAAGAATCTTGATTGACATTGCTACCATAAGTACATTTTCAATTTGAGCGATTTTTCTAGGGAATTTATTCAAGACAAGTATATGTACTATTACATTGTAGGAAATGTTTCCCCTTCCCCACCTTTTTAAAGATTGATTTGACTGAGAGAGGGCGCTAGCGAGTTTCCATCTGCTGGTTCACTCCCAAAGTGGCTGCAACAACTTAGAATGGGCTAGGAACCTGGAACTCTTATCTTAGTATCCCCTGTTGGTACAGGGCCCAGTTGAGGCCTGCCTTACCCATGTTCCAAGGCAAGGTAGCAAAGAGCTGAATTGACAGTGGAGCAGCTAGGACTTAAACCAATGCCCTTAGTGATGCCCTAATTAAGGTTAGGCCCCTGCCTAACACTGACCCCATATTTAATATCTTGGTTTTCTTTCCAACTTATATTAAAAATTAAGGTAATATAGAAAACATTTACTGAACCATCCAAATGACCTTAAAGGAGAAGGAAAAAGTCCACATTCATGTGTTAAAACTATTTTTAAGAGTTTGCAGTCAGGATTTTGAGCTCTGTCAGGTTTTAGAACCCTAAATTTTTTTTTTAAGATTTATTTATTTTTATTGCAAAGTCAGATATACAGAGAGGAGGGGAGACAAAGAAGATCTTCCATCCTCTGGCCAACTCCCTAAGTGGCCACAATAGCTGGAGCTGAGCCAATCTGAAGCCAGGAGCCTCTTTTAGGTCTCACACACGGGTGCAGGGTCCCAAGGCTTTGGGCCGTTCTCGACTGCCCTCCCAGACCACAAGCAGGGAGCTAGATGGGAACCGGTGACCATATGGGAACCCAGTGCATGCAAGGCGAGGACTTTAACCACTACATTATCGCACTGGATCTAAATTCTTAATTACGGATCCACTTAAACTATAGTTGTAGTTTATAAATATGATTCTTATAATTCTTTGGAGGGACTGGTGGGGGTAAATGTTAAAAAAAACTAGGAAAGTAATGTTGAGTAGATAAGTAGTTTCTGTTATTTGCTCTTAGAATGTTATTAAGCAGGTAATCTTCATTGTAAAAACATGATTGACATGAAATAATGTGTAGGTAACTGACAAAACCTCATAGACAGCCTTATTTTTTTTCCTTTATTTTCAGTAATCTATGCCAGCAATTATGACAATGTTAGCAGACCATGCAGCTCGTCAGCTGCTCGATTTCAGCCAAAAACTGGATATCAACCTTTTAGACAATGTGGTGAATTGTTTATACCATGGAGAAGGAGCCCAGGTAAGGTAGCTGAACCAAACTTACTAACACCACTACAGTCTGGGATAAAGGTATCATGTTTAGAATAAGATCTAAAGCTATCACTTTTTAAAAAGAGCTTCTGTTTTACATGAACTTGAAATATACAGAGATACCTCAAACATTGGTGGAAAGGGAGGATTACAAATTTTGTTGAGGTGCAAAAAGTTGAAATCCATTAGTTTTTCCTAGTATTTGTTTCCCCTGGACTTTTTGAAGATCCCTCTCAAAATTAAATAGGATTTGTCTGAAGAAGAAAACTGCAGTTAGAGTTGGATGCTTTTTGGCATATCGTGTTCTGTATTTCAGAAACTTTGACTCTGGCTAGCCGTAAAGAACCAATTTCTAGTGCTTTGCAGGGTGATTGTAGGTTGTATTATGTACCTGTGTATATATGTGATGTTTGGATTTTATGTGATTCTTTCATTTCTGAATGACAAAAATATTTGATAATGTTTTTCAAAAATCCAGTAATGGAAAGTATTTTTATGTTTGAATATTGTGCCATTGTAAAAGTGATAACTGTTAAGGTAGAGAAGTATACATATTCCAGGTTTTGATCAAGGACTTTTGGGTTTCTGTGTCAGTTTTTAAAGATTTAGTTGTAAGAAATGAGCAATCTTGACTCTTTAATGAGCTAAACTCAGTTCTGAGTAAAAGTTTCTGCAGTAGGATCAAATCTGTTTTTAAGGTGAAATAATTAGAGCAAAACATTTGAACTGGTTAGATGACACACAGCTAGTAGATAGGAAGTTATTTACATTGTCGTGATATTTATGTGCATATTCAACATCTTAACTTTTAGAAACCTCAAAGGTATATATAGTACCTTTTTGTATAGATAATTCTAAATGTATGATGTATAAATGTTGAGGTGTCTGTTTTCCTCCCTTTGAGATGCAGAAGTATTTAAGAGTTATTCTGTAGTGGTTCTGGTTTTCAGGCCAGGTTTATACTCTTGAGGTTTATTCTCTCCAAGTGCTCCTGAGTAAGCTATTCTTTGAGTATTTGTGTCATGTAGTTGTTCCCTTATGTTGTATGTTCAGCATGGAACTTTGAACTTCATTTCTTCCCACATGGATGCGTGGAAAGCAGCTGTTTCTGGAGGAAAGTGTAAAAATAAGGTTGAAAAGCATGAAGGTTGGGTTTGGATTTGAATGTATTTATCATCAGAAATCTAGATAGTGAGTTTTTAATGTTTCACAGTATCAAGAAGCTTAATGGGTTGTTTAAAAGTAGATTTAGCGAAATGTAGGGTTTTGTTTGTTTGTTTGTTTGTTTGTTTGTTTTAAGAACAATAGGTCAGTTTTCCTGAAGGGATTTGGGTCTAATTATATATCATGTGACAATTCGGTTGCATAAAAGTAATCAGTCAATTGAAGAAACAGATTATACCACGTTACACAGATTATATCAAGTTAGGTAGGTAGGAAGATCTTACTTCAGAGGAAAAGGGAACCAAAATGAGTGTTGGAAGTTTAATTGTAGGAACGTTCTTCAGTCATCGCTCTAGAATCTTGTGTGCAAATGTTTCCTGCAATAGACTGAGCAGTAGTGAGGTTGATGCATGGGGAAACATTCTGTGTAAGGAAAGCATTTAGAAGCATAAGTTTTAATACATGGTATAATTTCTTAAATTTGTATTGTTGCTAATCTAATATGGTAAGGACAGCTGAAATTTATTATGTTAACTGAACTTTTGAAGTCACCTGTAGGAAACTTTTCCTTAAGGAAAAGAACTAAAAGGGTAGCTTTTAATTTATATACAGAATTTTTGCCAGCATGAGTAGTGTAGTGGGATATTTGGCACCCTTGGGATGACTACCTTCTTCTGTTCCAAGCTTCACTATTTTTAGTTAAGTAGACAGCCAGAAAAAAGAGGGGAAGAGTTGGATGTTTTCTTCAATATTGTGTTCTACTAAGGTGTCTTAGATTCTTATTGCTTAGCAACTGAAGTACTTCCATCTTTCAGGAGATGTTTTTTTCCTACCTGTTTAGTTATCTGTTTTAGATGCCACTGGACTTTTAATTTAGTAATAGAATGTTATATAAGCTTGGTTGGATTAGACCAAAATAAGACATTTGGATGTAAACATTTAAAAAGTAACTTTTTAAAAAAGATTTATTATTTTTAATTGGAAAGGCAGATATACAGGGAGGAGGAGAGACAGAGAGGAAGATCTTCCGTCTGATGATTCACTCCCCCAAGTGACTGCAACGGCCACAGCTGAGCCAATCCGAAGCCAGGAGCCAGGGGCTCCTCCAGGTCTCCCACGCAGGTGCAGGGTCCCAAGGATCTGGCCCGTCCTCGACTGCTTTCCCAGGCCACAAGCAGGAAGCTGGATGGGAAGCAGGGCTGCCGGGATTAGAACAGGCAACCATATGGGATCCTGGCGCGTGCAAGGCGAGGACTTTAACCACTGTGCTATCATGCCGGGCACAAGAAAGTGACCTTAAAAAAAAAAGATTTATTTATTTATTTTACAAAGTCAGATATATAGAGAGGTGGAGAGAAAGAGACAGGAAGTTCTTCCGTCCGATGGCTCACTCCTCAAGTGAGTGCAACGGCCGGTGCTATGCTAGTCCGAACAAAGTCAGATATACACAGAGGAGGAGAGATAGAGAGGAGGATCTTCTGTCTGATGATTCACTCCCCAAGTGAGCCGCAACAGGGGGTGCTGTGCTGATCCCAGAGCCAGGAGCCAAGAACCTCCTTCAGGTCTCCGACATAGGTGCAAGATCCGAAAGCATTGGGCTATCCTTGACTGCCTTCCCAGGCCACAAGCAGAGAGCTGGATGGGAAACGGAGCTGCCAGGATTAGAACCTTAGAACCGGCGCCCATATAGGATCCCCGGGGCGTTCAAGGCGAGGCCTGTAGCCACTAGGCCACCGTGCCGGGCCCCAAAAAAGTAACTTTTAAAAAAATGTTAGCATTTGATTTTAGATGGCAAGTGCTTAAGTTTAATTTTCTTTTATCATTTGGAAGACAGAGACAAGAATCTTCCAAATCAGTACTAAGTCACTTACTAAATGGCTTAAATGTTAGTGTTGGCCCATACCAAGGTCAGAGCTTGGAACTCCATCCAGCTTAGGTGGCAGGCGCCCAGGCACTTGTGGCCATCTTTTGCTTCCTTCCCACATGGGTTGACAGAGAGCTAGATCAGAAGGGGAGCAACCAGGGACCCACCAGGGGCCCCAACTGGCCCTGACAGTATGGAATACCAGCTTAACACACTGTGCCACAGCACTGACCCCAGGCTTAATATTATTTCTAAATTTTCATTCAAAAATATGAGAGCGGAAAAGGAACTTACTTAGAAAACCACTAATAGGAAATACTATAAAATTAATGTAATTTCAGAATGGGAAAATATGGTTGCAGTAAGTCTGATAGAGTATTTTTGAAAGTTGATCTTTACATTTCTGTAGATTTTTGGGATTTAGGTTTGGTTTCATGTCTTTCTGTGAGATAGTTTTGAAGATGAAGTCATATTGGTGATGTCTTTTGTAAAACTAGAGTATACCTCAAGTAGTTGTGGATTCTAGTTTACTGCTTTGCTTGGTTGTCAAGCACTGAGACCTTGTTTACTTCAGAGTACTTCATTAGCTTTGGTTGAACTTGAATTTGTATTTGAGAATACTAAATAAACCAGATTTATCCATAAAGACTATTATATTTGGAAAAAAGTTTTATTGTTTCAAAGGTCCATTATTTGTTGACTGCTTCCAAAAGTTGGTGGAATCATGTTATATTACGACTTGTTTCTTAATATCTTTCACTCAAAAGAACAGGTTAGCTTAAAAAGTCTTTTTGTGTAATATTTTAGCAAAGAATGGCTCAAGAAGTACTGACACATTTAAAGGAGCATCCAGATGCGTGGACAAGAGTCGACACAATTTTGGAATTTTCACAGAATATGAACACGAAAGTAAGCAAGTGGTGGTTTTAAAATCGATTATTTTTTTTCCAGTCATAAACTTTGAGGAAGGTATCTCATTTTTAGTATGAGAATTTGTTATCTCAAATAATTTTGTATTGTTAACTTCAAAATTTTATCTTAAACATAGAATTAATTCTTGCAAATAGTCCTAAGAATTATGAATGAAGTTTTATGATTGGGACTAGTATGCAAGTTGGCTTTTTGTTGTTGGTTATATATATTTTTTTCCTTTTTATAGTATGTCTGCAAGTCTTAGCATAAATTCTGAATGTAACTCAGAGATGAAACATAATATCAGAGGAATTATTTTGGGCAAGTAATCAATATAATACAGGCTAGGCACCTCCAACATCAAGTTGTGTGGACAACTTAAAACTACTCCATGGTACCAGTGTTTTTAATGGGACGGCACTCAGTTTTTATTTGCAATTGAAAATGTTATGATTTGGGTCCTTTTTTCTTAAGTTTGAACAGAAGGGTTGATCAAAATGTGTTTTGACTGTTTTAGGCTTGATGATTCACGCTTCTCTTTAAACTGCCTTGAAGTAATAAAATGGAAATAACCATGGCATTCTGTTTAATACACAAAAGGTTTCCACTTGATATACATTGTGTTAAAACAGAACATAGCCATGTTCCCATCTGTTTGTGAAATCAGACTGTGTTCAGTAACAGTTTTAAAAATATTAATTAGTTTTGACATCTTGTAAATTTTAGGGCAAAAATACAGTCCAGAACTTCCTCAAAGTGCTAACCTTAAGTAACATAACAGTGTTTGCCTGTTTGCTTGCCTGGTAAATTTTGCTTTTTATACTGACAGACATTACTAATGTTTAAGTTGATTTATCAACAGTATTTTTAAAAACTCAAATTTGTCTTGTGAAAAATGAGATGATTAGAGGAACAGAAAGAAAGCAACAGGTAAAGAATTCTTCAATTTACATAAATTACAAATGATTTGGTGCTAAATTTATGCACTATGACATTTGGCTTTTATGCAATCATTTTTTTTTCTTTAAAGATGTTAACACTACCTGATATTAATCATAATGTTCCATTATGTTGATTGCTTGTAATAGGAAGAAAAGGGGTGTCTTCCTGTGCAACTGACACAGCTAGGCTTTGACGGCAGGCCTCCACAAGGTCTACCCTTTTGATTCCCTTTAACTGAATTCTGTTCATCAATTGTTTTTGTTTCATGGGTGGTGGGAGGGGAAAGGGGAATTCAATGCATAAAATAAGTATTTTTAAGGGCTCAGTAGAAATTTCTACCATAGGGATCATTTCATGCATTTATTTTTCATTTAGTCTTTGCTGTTATCTGTCCCTCATCTTCATAACTCAGCAGTGGATTCTCAAGTTCCTAGATGTAAAACAAAAGTGTGATCCTTTAGAGTATTTTGGGCTATTTATGAATGTTTCCAAAGTAGTCATTTATCACTGACATTCCGATTTGGCTGTCACTTCAGATTTTTGAAACTAAATACTTTTTTTTTATGTCTTGGTTTTGTGTGCAGTCTTTTTGTCCAAGAGGTTGAGTGTTAGGGTATTATGATGTTGATATTTCTTTGATCTAATTTGTGTGGAGCTTTACTGGGTTCCCTTGCTCAACCCCCTTGACAGAAAGATGAAATGATTTGTATCTTCAGCAAGTTCATGATCCTTTTTTATAGTTGGGAGAAAGGACTAGAGCCTAGAAATTGTAATAACCATCAATTAGTAAATAGGAAATAAAGAAATGCCACAGTTAACAGTAAAGGAAGGAAGGAATTCAGATTAAAAGGTAAACAAATGTTTGTGAAGTTATCTTAGATTGTAATTTCTAACTGTTAATATTTTCAGGGTCTTTTTACTTTGATTATATATTAGGGAGAGAAAAGATTAAAATGTAATCTTTTAGTGCTTGACATTAAATCTTTTGACAGTCTGATTTTGTGCCTATCAAATAATTTTAGTGATACAGAAACTGGCGTTTTGATTTTTTAAATTTAGATTTATAGCTAGAAAGCTTCTCTATTTACTGCTGATTATGAGACTTTTTAATGGCATCAAATTTGTGATTTCAGAATTTTTCTTTGGCCTTATTTTTATTTGGGAAGTCTTAAGGAATGTTCTGCAAATGTAGGATTTTAGTTAAAATGGCAAAATTTTCCTGAAAAGTATGAAATGTTAAAATGAAAGAAAACAGCAAAAACATTCACTGTTTGAGCACAATGTAGTTTGGGACAGTCTATATTGTGCTTTGGATAAAATGAGCATTCACATGATCCCTTTGGTTGAAATACTAATGCTCCTATTTTATTGTGTAATGACTAACCATTTTAAAGATGAACTCTTATTCTCAGCCAAAACTTGCAATCTGAGGTTATATGTCTATATATCAAAGTGTTTACCTTTCAGGTATTATAGTCGATTCTTTCCTATTTGTCACAGTAGAAGTTTACCACGTTTTTTTTCCCTTTTCTTCCTTCTGCCTATCCACACTAATTGGTCATAGCAATACTTTTAAGTACTGATACCTATAGTATTACAAATCCTGGTAAACATTATTGACTCTTTAGAGTGAGTAATCAGCAGGAGGGACAAAATGGCTTGCAAGTGGTATATCTAATTTTTTAACTTTCCTGCTCTTCTAGTTACAACTTCTGTTTTTAAGAAGGAATACCTGAAAGGTAGATAACAGATTGCAACATGGATTTATGTATTATTTTGACTGTGCACAAAAGTTTATCTTTAAATAAGTAGAAATAGCAACTATTTAAGGGTGGGAACGAAATTAAAATAAATCCATGGGTTGTCTTGCTGCTCCTTAAATAACACACCAGTGATGCTTATAAACACTTTGTATAGAAAGTATCTGTGACAGTACTTGAATATTTGACCAAAGCTTACAACTCCTTGAAGATGGTAGGAAGCTTGATAGCATCCAAGCTGCTAAATTTTAGGAGCCTGGTCGTGTTAAAAAGTACGTGAGCTCATGAGCAGTCATCTGTGCTGTGAACTCATATCTGGCTGCTGTTTTGTTTTTTTTCCTACAGATAAGCCCATTTGGCTGCTAAGGGGCTTTCTATTTGGTTTTTTGTTTTGTTTTGTTTTTGTTTTTTTCTCCTGGTGTGAGCATGTATATACAGCAGGACCTTACATAGAGTAGTAAACAGTAAAATGAGGAAAATGCATGAAAACTCAGTATATGGGTGAATAGATCCTTGTTTAATATTTGTAATTAAACTTGGTAGCGTAATGTTTTTGAAACTTTAGATGTGAATGTGTAAATGTCTGTCCATTTGTGAATCCTGAGAGTTTCCAGTCCTATAGCAATATATTCACATGCTTCTATTGTCCAATTTTCAGTATTATGGTCTGCAAATTTTGGAAAACGTGATAAAAACAAGGTGGAAGATTCTTCCAAGAAACCAGTGTGAAGGTAGGAAAATATTTAAGGAGCTAAAAACTCTGAATGTTACTATTCTGTGTGTGGGTGATGAAAATGTATCTTCAGTAGTTTATTTTGTTACCTAATGGAGATTACTGTTTTCATAATGTGGCAAGGTTGCATACTATTTAATTGATAGCTAATAACATATAAATTCAGCATGGCATGGTAGAAACCAAATAGAAAAAGACTTTTTACTTTTTCTATTTCCTTGACTGTGTTATTAGTTTGATTGCTAAAATTAGGAAAACCTCAACTTCTAATACTAGTCCCTGGAAAATAGTTCCAGTATAAGAAGCCTGAGGAGTGAGCATTGTGAGCTGGCAGGTGTTACAGCACAAGGGATTAAGACACTGCTTGAGCTGTTCATGTCGTATTTGCAATGTCCACCTCCACTTTGATTCTAGCTTCCTGCTAATGTGCCAGGGAGGCAGAAGATAATAGCATGAGTGCTTGGCTCACTGCCATCCACCTGATGGACTTGGATGGAATTCCTGGCTCAGCCTTGGCCGTTAGGTGCATTTGGGAATAAATTCACATATGGAAGATCACTGTCTCACTTTGGCCTTCAAATAAATCTTTGAGGGTAGTGTTAAACCTCTCGGAATTCTAGCACATACCTTGAATTGTCTTATGCTGCCCTTTATATTTGTTTAAAGTGTTGTCCCTTAACACCTTTCTCATGTTGTTTTTATGGTATATTAGTGTTCTGAATTTTTACTCAGGCAGTTTGACTTAAAACCTGGGCATTTTTTAGCACATTGAGAGGTGTGAGACAAGAATTTTAGTGGCTATACCTTTAATACACCACAAGTTGTAAATTAGGAATGCAATTGTTTACCTTCCCCAGATCTGCTCCTTCATTCAAGTAGATGGGGCTTAACTTGGTTTGACTTGAGAGCCACAAACTCAACCGTCAGTTTGTCTCCTAGCTTCCCATGTCGGTGGTGGAACTTACAGCCACTTGAACTTTCATCACCTGCTGCCTCCTTTTTTAACAGAAAGATAGGATCTAGGGCAGAGCCAGGATTTCAACCCAGCCTTCTGGCCCAGGGTGGCGTCAACAACGCCTATGTGATACTTTTGAGATGCTGAACTAATCTATTTATGCTGGCTTAATACCTGTTGTTTAGAAGGTCAAATAATTTTTTATGTTCACCTTTAATTACTACTGCCTTTAAAAATTTTTTTTGCCTTCATGAGGTGCAGTTGACATGCAGGAAAAATCTCATGTGTAGATTTATAGTTTCATGAGTTTTGTCTTCTGCATATACTCAAAAAAACCCAGTATAATCAAGGTTTGCTTCTGTGATTGCCTTCTGATTCACCATCCCTTTGCTCATTCACCTTATAAACTAAGAAAGAAGGGGCTGGTGCAGCTGCTGGCATCCCATGTAAGTACCAGTTCATCTTCTAGGTGCTCCACTTCCAATCTGGCTCCCTGCTTGTACCCAAGAGAAGCAGTAACGGATGGCCCAAATGCTGGGGCCCTGGCACCCGCTTAAGACCTGGAAGTAGCTTCTGATTTTGCAATGGCTCATTTCCATCCCTGTGGCCAATTGAGGAGTGAACCAGCAGGCGGAAGATCTCTCTGCCTCTCCTTAAAAAGGAAAAATAAAGTGAAATGGCTAATATGGTTGGTGTAGGTTTAATTGACAAGGTTTTTGAAAATGGTCATTCTTACTAGAAGTATATGAATGTGTTTCACATTGCTCCCTGACACTGCTATGTGCCATGTTTTTGAATTCTAGCCTTTAAACTACCATTATAATGGCACCTCCTTGTAGTTTTAACTTTAATTTCCCTGATGAGCAATGCTGTTTGTTGTACTTCTTTGGTGAAATGTCTGTTCAGATAGTGTGCCTTTTTTTGTTGGACTGGTTTCTTGTTGGTTGAATTCATAATGTTATTTGTAACAGATATTTTTCCAGTATATGTGTTTGGAAGTATTTTTGTCTGGTTTGATTTTTTTTTTTTTTTTTAACCATTATTTATTTGAAAACTGCCACAGAGACTGAGACAGAGGAAGAGCTTCCATTCACTAGTTCAGCTGAGTTGAGGACAGTCGGACACCAAGAGCCAGGAACTCCATCAGGGTCTGCCATGTAGGTGGCAGAAACCTGGCCTGTATGCTGCCTTTCAGAAGCAATAGTCTGAACCCTAACCAACACTGCCAGCATGGCTTAACCTGATGCTCTGCAATTCCTGTCCTTTTTTTTTTTTAAAGATTTAATTTTTATTGGAAAGGCAGATATACAGAGAGGAGAAGAGACATAGAGGAAGATCCTCTGTCCGATGGTTCACCCCCCCAAGTGAGCGCAACGGCCACAGCTGAGCCAATCTGAAGCCAGGAGCTCCTCTGTGTCTCCCACATGGGTGCAGGGTCCCAAGGATCTGGGCCATCCCCAACTGCTGTCCCAGGCCACAAGCAGAGAGCCAGACGGGAAGCGGGGCCACCAGGATTAGAACCGGCGACCATATGGGATCCTGGCGTGTTCAAGGCGAGGACCCCAACCACTATGCTATCATGCCGGGCCTGTCCTATGTTTTTTAAATGGAGCCTTTTGAAGAAGAAAAACCTTGACTTAATTTTTTCCCCCTCTTGTTGATATTTGTTAAAGTTATTAAGATTTTTTTTTTCTTGTTTCGGCTTTTGCGTTAAGGTGTAATCTGTTTTATTTAATTTCTATATGTGATGTTAAGATTCTAGGTTGATTTTTACATGTGGTAATTGGCATCACTTGTCGATTTTTCTCCCCATTAGTGAAATAGTTGACTCTACCATACTTTAAAAATTGTCAGAAAACAGAATTTATTTTTATGTGAAAACTAGAAATTCATAGGTAGTTTTTTCCATGATATGCTTTACAGATTTTTTTTTGTAGGTCTCTTGTATCTGTTTCTCTTCCTTTGTCGCTTTCTTTTAATTGAATCTTTTTTTTCTGAAGCCAATTTATTGTTTTGCTTTCAGAATTAAGTCTTGAAATCACTGTTTTCTGGCTTGTCTTTCAAAACTTGGGCTATTAGTTGCTTACCTAAGCATAAGGATTTTAGATTAAATTGACAAATTATAACAAATTTCATAAAAGTTTCAGTTTATGACATTGGACTTGTCATCCTGACAAAACTATTCAATCCAAGAACACTTTGAATATTAGAGGGCCTTTTCCTTATAGTTTTCTTGCAGTATGTAACAATTTAGGAGAAAGATTTGGTTTTTGTTACTCAGTTTTCTGATTATTTGTTGATAGTATGTAGAACTATGCATTGTTTCATTATTTCCTGAATAGAAAGAGCAAGCTCTTCTTTGACTATTGCATAATAGCCAGGAGCTGGAAATCCCATGAAGGCATCGCCTGTGAGTGAGATGAAGCCAATTACTTTAAGTCATCACTGTCAGCTAGGTTCTGTATGCAGGAAACAAGCTGTAGGAGAAAAGGCTGGCATCAGACTGTGGTAGGGGATGTGGAACTCTCGACTAGCATCTGAACAGCTGGGCTTAATAGGAGTGTATGATTTAATGTGTCAAATACTTTCACATTCATAGTATTGTGTAACCATTACCAATGTTTGTTTGCAGGCATTTAAAGATTCATTTGTTTATTTGAAAGAATTACAGAGGAAAGGGGACAGAGATGTTCTATCTACTGGTTCACTCCCTAGGTGACCGCAAAGAATCAAGCTGGGTTGATATGGAGCCAAGAGTTAATTCAGGGACTCCAATTTGGATGCAGGGACCTAAGTACTTGGGATATCCTCCACTGTCTTTCTAGGCGCATTAGCAGGGAGTTGAATTAGAAGTGGATATGGGATGCCAGTACTGTAGTGTCGCAGTGCCAGGCGCAGGATTTTTTTTTATAAGCTCAGATCGGAACTGTGCATACTGATAGCAATATTGCTCATGAGGCATGAATAATCCATGTTTTCTCAATAACTCTGCTCTTCATATCTCATTTGAGTGATGCCATATAATAATGTCTGGATAATTTTGCCTACTATGGTTTCCAAGTTCATGTATGTTATAACATGTATCAGAGCTACATTATTTCTAAAATACTGCATAATATCATACTGTTTGTTGGAGGTACAAAGTACTTACATCACATTTTAGTGCGTGGGCTTATTTTTTGCCTCTTGACTCTGGCTACCTGGCCATGGCATACCCCAAGAGACAGCAGATGACTGAAGTGGTTGGTTCAGCCAGTCCTGGCTCCCCGCTTTGGCAGTCTAATCCTGGGCATTTTATATTGGAGTATTTGGGGAATTACACAGCAGATTAGTGTTTTTAATTATTTTGTAAGCATCCAATCATTGAAAGGCAGATCTTGTATCCACTGGTTTACTCCTTAAATAGTTGCAATAGTCCAGACTATTCCAAGCAAAAACATCATCCAGGTCTCCAACAGGGATACAGACCCAAGCACTCAAGCCATCTTCTCCAGCTTATTAGCAGAGAACTGCATTATAAGTGGAGTAGCCCAGATTCAAAGCTACACTGCACAATTATTTCTTTTTTTTTTTTTTTAATTTATTTTATTTTTATTGGAAAGACAGATGTACAGAGAGGAGGAGAGACAGAAAGGAAGATCTTCTGTCTGATGATCCACTCCCCAAGTGAGCCACAACGGCCTGTACTGTACCGATCTGAAGCCGGGCGCCAGGAACTTCCTCCAGGTCTCCCACACGGGTGCAGAGTCCCAAGGCTTTGGGCTGTCCTCAACTGCTTTCCCAGACCACAAGCAGGGAGCTGGATGGAAAGTGGGGCTGCTAGGATTAGAACCGGCAATCATATGGGATCTGGGGTCATTCAAGGCGAGGACTTTAGCCAGTAGGCCATAGCACCGGGCGACTGTACAATTACTTCTCAAAGAATGAAAGCTTCACAGATCCATTCCTGTTATTTACCAACTATGCAGGTAACAATGGTAACTTTTAGCCCATCTGTGGGAGTCCTGGACCAAGAACTTTTGCTATAGGTTGGTCTGTTTTGCTCTTTGCTCTCACAATAAATGAAGTACAGGAACAAATCTATATTCCCTTTGACATGCCTTTTTTTTTTTTTTAATTACAAAGTCAGATATACATAGAGGAAGAGAGACATGATTTACTCCCCAAGTGAGCGCAGCGGCCGGAGCTATGCCAATCCAAAGCCAGGAGACAGGAAACTCTTCCAGGTCTCCCAAAGCTTTGGGCCGTCCTCGACTGCTTTTATAGGCCACAAGCAGGGAGCTGGATGGGAAGCAGGGCTGCCCATAGGTGATCCCGGTGTATTCAAGGGGGGACTTTGAGCCACTAGGCCACTGCACTGGTCCCCCCTCTTTTTTTTGAAAAGTAGAGTTAGAGAAGAAGACAGAGTAAGATCTTCCATGCTGGTTTATATTTCAAATGCCTACAAAGCTTGGGTTTGGTATCTTTTTTTTTTTTTTTTTTTTTGATTTTTTTTTTTTTTTTAAAGATTTATTCAGTTAATTACAAAGTCAGACATACAGAGAGGAGAGACAGAGAGGAAGATCTTCCATCCGATGATTCACTCCCCAAGTGAGCTGCAACGGGCCGGTGCTGCGCCGATCCGAAGCCAGGAACCTGGAACCTCTTCCAGGTCTCCCACGGGTGCAGGGTCCCAATGCATCGGGCCATCCTCGACTGCTTTCCCAGGCCACAAGCAGGGAGCTGGATGGGAAGTGGAGCTGCTGGGATTAGAACCAGCGCCCATATGGGATCCCGGGGCGTTCAAGGCGAGGACTTTAGCTGCTAGGCCACGCCGCCGGGCCCACAATTAATTAATTAATTTCTAAAGATTTATTTTTATTACAAAGTCAGATGTACTGAGAGGAGGAGAGATAGAGAGGAAGTGGAGCCGCCGGGATTAGACCCAGCGGCCATATGGGATCAAGGCGAGGACCTCAGCCACCAGGCCACGCTGCCGAGCCCCACGATTTATTTTTATTGGAAATAAAATTTGTGGAGTTGTGACGCGATAGAACTTTCATTTGTGGTTCACTCCCTAAATGGCAGTGCAAAGTGAGGATTTAGCCATTAAGCTGTTGCTCCAGGCCCAGTTTAGATTTTGTTTTAAAGATTTATTTATTTTTATTGGAAAGACAGATAGATGCACATTATGTCCACTGGTTCACTTCCCAAGCGGCCGCAATGGCTGGAGCTGAGCCCATCAGAAGCCAGGAGTGAGGAGCTTATTCCAGGTCTCCCACATGGGTGCAGGGTCCCAACGTTTTGACTCATCCACAGTAGTTTACCCAGGGCATAAGCAGGAAGCTGGATGGGAAGTGGAGCAGGTAGGACTTCAATTGCTTCTACTCAGATGGGATCCCAGCGTGTACAAGGCCAGGATTTAGCCACTAGGCAATAGCTTGTATCTTGATGTGTGGTGTAGTAGGAGCTTCCTCTGGCTCTGCATGTGGGGGCTGGGGATCATTGTCCACTGCTTTCACAGTTGCATTAGTATAGAGCTGGAGCAAAAGTGTAGCAGCTGTGGCTGGTACAATGCCTTGCAATCTAATCCTCCACCTGCAGTGCTGGTGTCTTAACATGAGTGCCAATTCAAGTTTCAGCTGCTCCACCTAAAGTCCAGCTCCCTGCTTGTAGTCTTGGAAAACAGAAGACTGTACAAGCCCAGTTCTTGAGCCCCTGCACCCAGGTGGGATATCTGGAAGAAGCTCCTGGTTTCACATCAGCTCAACTTTGGCCATGTGAGGAGTACCAGTGGATGGAAGATATCTGTCTTTGCTTATAGCTCAAACAAAATTTTTTTCAAAGTTTTTTTTAAAAGATTTATTTATTTTTATTGGAAAGTCAGATATACAGAGAGGAGGAGAGACAGAGAGGAAAATCTTCTGTTTAATGTTTCTCTCCCCATGTGAGCACAACGGCTGGTACTGTGCTGATCCGATGCCAGGATCCAGCAACCTCCCCCAGGTCTCCCATGCAGGTGCAGGATCCCAAGACTTTGGGCTGTCCTTGACTGCTTTTCCAGGCCACAAGCAGGGAGCTGGATGGGAGTGGAGCTGCCAGGATTAGAACCAGCGGCCATATGGGATCCTGGTGCATTCAGGGCAATGCTTTAGCCACTAGGCCCTGGCGCCAAGACCCTTAAGTGAAAATTTTATTTTAAGGGGAGCAACTAAGGCTGAAATCTGTGTCCATATGGGATGCTTGTTGTACCAGGTGGGGACTCATTGACAATTCCATCACATTGGCCCCAGGAGTTAACTGTGGTGCAGTTGTTAAAGCAGAGTACTAACATTGCTCTAAAATTAATTGCAGATCTTTAATTTCACGATTTTTCTAATGTTCTTTTTATTTTCTCCACTATATTTAATTATCGTGTCTCAGTATTTTTTAAGATTTATTTATTTTTATTACAAAGTCGAATATACAGAGAGGAGGAGGAGAGACAGAGAGGAATATCTTCCATCCGATGTCTCACTCCCCAAGTGAGCCGCAACAGTCGGTGCTGCGCCGATTCGAAGCCCAGAACCTTGAACCTGCTCCAGGTCTCCCACGCGGGTGCAGGGTCCCAATGCATTGGGCCGTCCTCAACTGCTTTCCCAGGCCACAAGCAGGGAGCTGGATGGGAAGTGGAGCTGCCGGGATTAGAACTGGCGCCCATATGGGATCCCGGGGCATTCAAGGCGAAGACTTTAGCTGCTAGGCCACGGCGCCAGGCCCATGTCTCAGTCTTTTACTCTGGGCTGTTTTATATTCCTCCGATTTAACAAACAGCTTGTTTTGCTAAGTTCTGTTTTATGTATTTTCCATGACCTTAAAATTTTTAAAAATTTATTCTCACTTTTGTGAAAGGCAGAGAGAGATCTTTGATTGTGTAATGCACTTAATGCTTCTAGCTGCAGGTAGCTCAGGTCTGAAGCTGGGAGTCTACAACTCAGTATAGATCTCGTGATTGGCAATGATCCACGGACGTGAGCTCCCCGTACTTGCCTCCCTAGATGTGCTTTTTAGCTAGAAGCTGCAAAGATAGTGCATTGGGGGTTTCCATCAAACAGAATGCTCTAAGGAGTGTTCTATTTGTTCTTGTTCTTTTGAGTTCTGTTTTCGGTTCTCTGCATTTTTTTTACAATTTACTGAATTTCTACTTTTTTCTTTTTTTGTCTTTTTAATTTTTTTTTAATTTTATGGTACAACTACTTTTTTTTCTTAAGCAAAAATACTACTAAAGTATTAATGGCCTTAACAAGTCTCATACATAGCAATGTGTATTTGTCACTGTATTTTTTTAGGAATGTATATATATTTAGATTTATTTTTATTAGAAGATATGCAGAGAGGGGGACAGAGAGGAAGATCCAATGGTTCGCTCCCCAAGCGGCCGCAGTGTCTGGAGCTGAGCCAATCCGAAGCCAGGAGCCAGGAGCTTCTTCTGGATCTCCCACTTGGGTGCAGGGTCCCAAGGCTTTGGGCTGTACTTCAGTGCTTTCCCAGGATCTAGATGGAAAGTGGAACGGCTAGGACACAGACCAACACTCATGGGATCATGGTGGATGCAGTACAAGGATTTAGCCAATAATGGGACCCATTGCAATTTTTTTTTTATTGGAAAGTCAGATATACATAGAGGAGGAGAGAGAGAGAGGAAGATCCTCCGTCCATGATTCACTCCCAAAGTGAGCCGCAACGGCCAATGCTATGCCAATCCGAAGCCAGGATCCAGGAACTTCTTCCAGGTCTCCCTTGTGGGTGCAGAGTCCCAAGGCTTTTGGCCGACCTCGATTGCTTTTATAGGCCACAAACAGGGAGCTGGATGGGAAGAGGGGCTGCCAGGAATAGAATCAGTGACCATATGGGATCGTGGCGCATTCAAGGCAAGGACTTAAGCCTTTAGGCCACGCCCAAATATCTTTTTACATTAGTGTTTACATTAGTGTTAATACCCTTTAGCTGCTAGGCCACGGTGCCCGGCCCCTGTCATTATCTTTTTTTTTTTTTTTTTTTAAGATTTATTCATTTTATTACAAAGGCAGATATACAGAGAGGAGAGACAGAGAGGAAGATCTTCCATCCAATGATTCACTCCCCAAGTGAGCCGCAGCAGGCAGATGCGCCGGTCCGAAGCCAGGAACCTGGAACCTCTTCCAGGTTTCCCACGCGGGTGCAGTGTCCCAATGCATTGGGCCGTCCTCAACTGCTTTCCCAGGCCACAAGCAAGGAGCAGGGAGCTGGATGGGAAGTGGAGCTGCCGGGATTAGAACCGGCGCCCCTATGGGATCCCGGGGCTTTCAAGGCGAGGACTTTAGCCACTAGGCCACGCCGCCGGGCCCCTGTCATTAACTTTTGTGACAGGTTACTGTACTATTATTTTCCTTTCACAGTTTGAGAAAATGCTTCTATAATTTAAAAAAAATTTTTTAAAAGCTGTTTTAATTCAAAATGCAGACAGAATCTTTTCTCTGCAACTTTATTCCCCAGAATTCATTTTGCCAACATTGAGAATGATTTAGGCTAAAGCCAGAACTGCATGTGTGTGGCTATGTGGGTCAGAAACCTGGTGGGTTTGAGCCAGGCAAAAGCCCATGAGCCCCATAGGATCAGTGGCCCAAGCCAACTTCGGCTTTCCCAGGCACATAGGGAGCTCTGGAGTATTGCAGCTAGGACAATCTGCAGTTCATGGCTAAACTTGCTATGCCACAATACCAGCTCCTGTGGCATCTTTTGAAAGTTAGTGAAGAAACAAGACTTCTAAAATAGGAGTAACAGCCAGAGTAAATTCACCGATGAATTTCTAAAAGTTGGAGGGTTTTTTTTTTTAAAATGCAAGTTATCTGTTACCTGATTTGTCTGCACTTCCCACCACATTCTGAGAATTGTAGTGTCTTAGGAAATCATTAGATCTCTTTTTAATCCACATTGTTCTTCCTCCTATTCCTTGTTTATAAATAGGAATAAAAAAATATGTTGTCGGCCTCATTATCAAGACATCCTCTGATCCAACTTGTGTAGAGGTAAGTTTCTTTGGTAACTTTGTTGTGGGTGTGCTGCACCACCTGAAGGTTAACTCCTTTTTTAAATAGATATAGAAATGTGTATATTTATACTACTGAATATAATCTTGTGTTCCAAAAGGAACTGTTGTGTTTATGCTGTTACAAATTACAGTAGTCTCTTATTTCATCTGACTTTTTTTTTTTCTCAGAAGGAAAAGGTGTACATTGGAAAATTGAATATGATTCTTGTTCAGGTGAGCTTTAATTTATTGTGTTTATAGAATAAGTAAATACTTTGTTTATGCTTACTGTTTGAAACAAATGTTAAAGTTTACATAAATAAAGGAGATGAATATCATGTACATTCAACCATGATAGGAATCATCAGACAATAATGTGAATGAAACTCCATTGAAACTTCAACCATTTTTTATAATTTTTATATAGAATTTTTTGTTCACCAAGATAACTACTGATTATATGTTAAAATGTCTTATTTGGAAATACCCGAAAGATCCTTAGCATACAACTTACACAGTCCTGACTTGCAATAGCTTTTGTTAAAGAAAATCCCTATTTGCAGTTCCCCTTACTTTGTGATTTGAATGTCTCATCATTTATGTATTTTAACACCTGTCAGCTAAATAATGATTTGCGTTATATGTATACACACACACTTAGTAAAGCCAAGTAATACCATTTAGAATAACTGAGCAAAGCTATTTGGTGTATTTGGCAGACAACCACATTTGTTATAGAAGTTGCCACATTCCCTGTCTTAATAGGAGAAAATGAAGTGTTGGTATTTACTACAGATTTTATAGTTTTATATGTTTATTTGAGGGTTGCTTTACTTGCCTCTGAGAAGTTGATTGAAATTAACACTTAATGTCTGTATTTTAGATACTGAAACAAGAGTGGCCCAAGCATTGGCCAACTTTTATCAGTGACATTGTTGGAGCAAGTAGGACCAGTGAAAGTCTTTGTCAAAATAATATGGTGATTCTTAAGCTCCTGAGTGAAGAAGTATTTGATTTCTCTAGCGGACAGATAACTCAAGTGAAAGCTAAGCATTTAAAAGACAGGCAAGTAATTTTGTTCAGTGGTTTAAATAATTACGCTATTTTAAGCATTTTAAAATAAATGGTAAATCTTTATAGAACTTTGGATGATTTTTTTAATTGTGTTTTTTTGACAACTGCTAAGTTATTCAGTATTGATTTACGTGGTGACTTTATAGTCACAGCTTTTAAAGAAGTCACTTACAACCATGTATCATCTGAAATTTCTGTTTTAGATTTATATAGTTGGAGAGAGATGTTTGATGGGCCAGGCTGAAGCCAGGCGCTTCTTTTGGGTCTTCCACATGGTGCTAGGGGCCCAGATATTTGGGGGCATCTTTTGCTGCATTTCCCAGGCCATTAAGAAGCTGGATTGAGGTAGAGCACCATATAGGATGCCAGTATTGCACTTGATCTTAGCCAAAAGGCCGAGAAGCTATGGGATGCCAGTATTGGAAGCTGGAAATTGATCAACTACTCTGCAACACTGGCTCCAACAGAACTCTTCATTTGTCTGTGTTTTGTTTTGTCAGTTCTGCAATAGCCAATCCAATCAGGAGCCAGGAACTTTCCCTGAATCTTCTACATGGATGCAGGGTCCCAGTGTTTTGTGCCACCCTATTCTGTTTTCACAGACATAATGGGAAGTGGAGCAGCCAGGTTGCGAACTAGTGCCCTCATGATATCCTGGCTCCTGCAACGCGAGAATTTAGCCATGAAGCCATTGTGCTGGGCCTGAGATTTTTTGATTGTTTTGTTGTAGTTTTAGGATTCATTTCTTTGAAAGGCAGAGTCACAGCAAGAGAGGTAGAGACATAGTGATGTTTCATCTAACTACTTTTTCAGTCCTCAAATTGACTCAATGGCCAAGCCAAAGGCAGGAGCCTATAACTCCATCTGGTTTCCCCTCCTGGATGCTGGGGACACTAGCACTTACCCATGTTCGGATGCCCTCCTAAGTGCAGTAGTAGGGAGCTGGATTGGAATTTGCGCAACCAGTACTCAACCAGTGCTATTTGGAATGCCAGTATTGCAGGCTGGGGCCACCGTGCCACAATCCTGTCTCTGGTGCATATAGATTGGTTTCGGGGGTTTTGTTTTTGTTTGGCTTTTTAAAAATTATTTGAAAGAATTCCAGAAAATTATACTTGATCTATTTACTCCCGTAGTTGCTCGAGTGCTCCAGGCTGGGATAGTCTAGTGCTAGGAGCTTCTAGTTTCTCCTAGATCTTCGATATACATCCCAGGGGCCCAAGCGCTTGTGGCATGTTTCTCTGCTTTTCCAGGTGCGTTAGAAGGGAGCAGCCAGGACATGAATGGGATGCTAATACTGTAGGTGGTGTTTTTAACTCACTGTGCCAGAACATTGTCTGCAGTGCTTATAGTTTTGGCAGCTTGTTTTTGATTAATACCTTAAATATATTTAAATAGAAGCCAATCCAGTCTTTCAATAACCAGATTGATTGTCTTTAATCATTAGCAGATAAATAATTGGTATTTTTATATGTTGTATAAATTAAATTCTTTTTTTTTTTTAAGCATGTGCAATGAGTTCTCACAGATATTTCAACTATGTCAGTTTGTGATGGTAAGTGCTTTTATTTATTTACTTTTTTGTTTATATTTGAGACCCTAGAGCCAAGAGGCAGGTAAAGGTTACTAGCTGCTGGATCACTCCCTTTAGGCTTTCAGCAGCTGAGGTTTGGCCAAGGCCGAAACCAGGAATTCCAAATTCTATCTGGACCTTTTATTTTGTTGTCAGGAATCCAATTTTTAGCCTCTACTGCTGCCTAACAGGATCTGCCTTATTTACGAAGGTGGTGTATGTGGCTGAAGTTACGAATTAAACCCATGCATTTCACTGTGGGTTACAAGAGTCTGCTAGGCCAAACGCCTGCCCTTAATTTAATTTTGAAAAATGAATCACAGAAAAAAATTACTTACAGGTATGTTTCTGTTACAGGAGAATTCTCAAAATGCTCCACTTGTACATGCAACCTTAGAAACATTGCTCAGGTTTCTAAACTGGATTCCACTGGGATATATTTTTGAGACCAAGTTGATTAGCACATTAATTTATAAGGTAAAGTGAATACATGTAAGTTATATTTATCAATGCTTAATTGTGTATATTCTTTTTAGATATAGAGTTCTTTCTCCATATTCAATGTAGTTTCTGAGGTAAGGATGTACAATAAGATCTTACTATGATTTTTGCTTGTAATTTTTCAAAATGTTGTGATTTTATTACTGCACTTCTGTAATTTCATGAATTTAGTTTATTAAATTTTTTAAACTTTTGTTTTGAAATGGCAGAGAGTTGTAGAGATAGATAACCCTGTCGAGATAGAGATACACTTCCACCTGCCCGTTCGTTCCCCAGTGGCCACTTTGGCTGGAGGTGGGCCTGACTTAAGCACTCAGGGCCCATTCCTGTGGCTTCTGAAGCATAGTATTGGGCAGCTGGATCAGAATGGGGCCTTAGCAGGAAGCTAACCTGCTATGTCATGGTGCCAGCCTCATGAATGCAGCTTAATGAACAGGTTTGGTTATGTTTGGTCACCTGTTTTGTTTTTCAGTTGAGAAGTTGGGGTGGAAGGAGAGATCATCTTCCCTCTGGTGGTTCATTCCTCAAATTCCCATAAGGGCCCAGAATATAAAAGCTTTCCATGTGGTAATTGGAACCCAATTCCAGGAATTTACCACTTCCTAGTGAAGCTGGAATCTAAGGAAGTGATAAAATCGTGACACCTAATAAGGAATGTGTACATTGTAACTTCTCAGTCATTTGGCCAATCATCTGTTCACTCTCAGTAACATTCTTGAGAATATGGGATGTTTAACATGCCACAGTTATTTGCTTTCTATAAATCTGCACAAGGAGAATTATCACATCAACAAGTACATTTTTTCTTTTTCTTTTAGTATTTATATAAAAGGACAGAGATTTCTTCTATCCGTTGGATCATTCCATAAATGACTAACAGGCAAGGACTGGGCCAGGGCAAAGCCAGCAACTTAGAACTCCATCCTGGTCTTTAACATGGTGACAAGGCCCCCCCCCCCACCACCAATACTGTGACCACTTTTAATTGTTTTATTGTGTGCAAAAGCAAAGAGTTAGGATTATAAACACAAGAAGTTTTAGCAGATATTTGTTGCCTGAATCTATCCTTTTTGTGTTAATTCTGCAAATCCTTCCAAGACAATACTTTAAATTTTTTTTAAGTGGTGGTGTTACTGCTCAATTTAAGTGTTTTTTCTTAAGTTAAAAACTATATTTAAAAGCAGAGGTAGAGGGCCCGGCGCTATGGCCTAGCAGCTAAAGTCCTCGCCTTGAACGCCCCGGGATCCCATATGGGCACCGGTTTTAATCCCGGCAGCTCCACTTCCCATCCAGCTCCCTGCTTGTGGCCTGGGAAAGCAGTTGAGGACGGCCCGATGCATTGGGCCACTGCACCCACGTGGGAGACCTGGAGAAGAGGTTCCTGGTTCCCAGCTTCGGATCGGCACAGCACCGGCCCGTTGTGGCTCACTTGGGGAGTGAATCATCGGATGGAAGATCTTCCTCTCTGTCTCTCCTCCTCTCTGTGTATCTGACTTTGTAATAAAATAAATAAATCTTTAAAAAAAAAAAGCAGAGGTAGAAATCAAGGGAGAAAGAGAAATCTTTAATCAATGGGTTTACTCCCCAGATCAGCACAATAGTCATGGGAGGGCACCCTGCAGCTGGGGACTTCTTCCAGTTAAAGTCTTTGGGTGTAAGATCCCAACCCGTTCACTTATACCCTTCCAAGCACATCAACAGAGAGATGGATCTCAAGTCAATAACCAGGACTGCCATATAAGACCCTCGTGATGACTCAGTCCATTATGCTATAAAAGTGGCCTCTGGATTTCAGTCAGTTTCATGTCCCGTATACATGAAAGTGGAACGTAATGTGTTAAGGCTTTTAGTAATTACCAAACTGCCATTCTCTGATTGCTGCCTATGCCACTTGTGTGCCTTCTCAGCAGGAGAATAAAGATGCTTTCCGTGCGTTCATTTTAATGCTAACTATTAAGAGAGAGCCAATATAGATTTGCAAAATAAGCATTTTTTACTTACCTGTTTGACACATGACACATGACTATCTGATTGTTAAATGCTTGAAATGTTAATCTTCAGTAACATGTGCTTTGTTCTATTTATTTTTTTTCTTTTTAAAAAAATAGTTCCTTAATGTTCCAATGTTTCGAAATGTCTCTCTGAAGTGCCTCACTGAGATTGCTGGTGTGAGTGTAAGCCAGTATGAGGAACAATTTGTAACACTATTTACACTGACAATGATGCAGCTAAAACAGGTAATGATGTGCAGTTTTAGTGCCTTAGAAAGTGTTGGATTCATTTTCTTATATCTCTGTGTTTGAGATAGATTGTATTGAGAATACTATATTTGTTTTATGAAAATCAGTGGTAAGCTAGGCTTTTTTTTTGTGGGAACTAAAGGTTTTAGGACAGTCATAACAATGTATTCCTATAGAATTTGTAAGCTTGAATTTACTGTGAAAATCATGCATGTCAAAAGAATATTTTTCTAACTGGCTTAATTAGGTATCTTTGAAGTGATCTAGAATGTTAATCATAAATCCTAGTTTACTCAGTGTTTGTGATCTGAGTGAAGGAATTGCATATTTTCATTTTCACTGTCACTAAGGAGGGAAAAGTCTGATAGGTAGTTTATTTGCAACATTTTTGTTTGGAGAAAAATGAAACCTAGGTCACAGGGAAATAGGCATATAATAGAGTTTGTTGGTTATTATATTAAATGCAAACTAACATTCCATTTTTAAACTTACAGATGCTTCCTTTAAATACCAATATTCGATTAGCATACTCAAATGGAAAAGATGATGAACAGAATTTTATTCAAAACCTCAGTTTGTTTCTCTGCACCTTTCTTAAGGAACATGGTCAACTTATAGAAAAAAGATTAAATCTCAGGGAAACACTCATGGAGGTAGGCCTTTTGGAATATTTGTCTCCTGAAAATGTTTTCAGTTCAAAAACAGTTCAAAGTGTGTGCTTTTTTATTTAACTTGCACTTTTTTTATCTTTAATGATTTCTTGTTTTTCTGTGCGTTATGAATGCATAATGTCAGTTCTCAAATATGGTTGACAATCTGAGTCTAGTTTTTGTTATCTACAAAGCTGTGGCTAAAAGTTTAACGAAAAATTAAATTCCTAAACAATAATTCCACATGTAACTTCCAAGGTAAAATGTCCAAAAATATTTTGTAAATAATGGAGATAATCACATAGCTTAAATGTATCCACTTAGAAGTATGTAGTTGTATCATTTTCTTCAGGTATTAATTTCTATTTCAAAACATTTTCATCCACCTTTAAAGGAGGCTTTGAAAAAAGATAATAAAGGAGGCTATGAACACATGAAGCCAGTCATAACCTCCCTTGTTTCTCTTAGTCACTGTAAACCATTCACTTGGTTTTTTGCTAGTGGACTGCCTGTTCTGTTTATTCAGTATTTTGAATAAATTAGTGACCTTTGTGTATGACTACTGTCAGTACAGTGTTTTCAAAATCTCTTAGTCTTAGATGACTAGAGTTCATTAGATGATTATTAGAATCATTAGATGATTCTTAGCTTATTAGAGTTCATATGAGCATAACATTCTGTATCTTTGTGGACATTTCCATTGTTTTATACTTTACTATCACCAAAGGCATTTTATAAACAGTATGTGTTTTTAAGAGGTTTGTGAAGTATGGCACATGGCAGAAGAGGTGTCATTCATTTAGAGTTCAGTGAACTGGGTAATGTGTTATGAAATCAGTGATAAAATGATGTGAACCATGAGTTTCCAGTGAAAGTCACAAGTGATAGGTAGTTTTAAGACTGGCTAATAAGACTTGTGTTAACATTTTGATCTTAATGTATAGGCCCTTCATTACATGTTGTTGGTATCAGAAGTAGAAGAAACAGAAATCTTTAAGATTTGTCTTGAATATTGGAATCACTTGGCGGCTGAACTCTATCGAGAGAGCCCGTTCTCTACATCTGCTTCTCCATTGCTATCAGGAAGTCAACATTTTGATGTTCCTCCAAGGAGACAATTGTATCTGCCTGTATTATCCAAGGTAAGTGCTCTTCTTGATGCTTACCCTAGTTTTCTAGTTTTAAGAGCTAAATGCAGATACTTAATGCAATCCTTGGCTAATTTGTCTAAATTAGTAATTATGCAAAAGGTTCCAAAAACGTGTGCATGAAGGATGAAAAGTAAAACCTCAAAATAGTTTTTCCCAGCATCAGCATTTTTGTTAGACATGCACATTCATTGACCTTTTACTGTTTTGCTGAATCCAAATCTCGGAGAGAAACTGTTGCCATTTTTCTTGTTCTGTTTGACATTAAAATGTGTTCGAACAATACCATTAGGTGTTTTGTAACTCATGCAGCGATGTGTTAGTTTCGTGTGTACCAGTCTTGTTTCCACACTGTATTTGTACTTTTACTATGCTAACAGCATGCAGCTAACATCTTTCTTGATTGATTTCTTATTGCGTAGGTTCGTTTATTGATGGTCAGTCGTATGGCAAAACCAGAGGAAGTATTGGTTGTAGAAAATGATCAGGGAGAAGTTGTGAGAGAATTCATGAAGGATACAGATTCCATAAATTTGTATAAGAATATGAGAGAAACATTAGGTAAGTTAGTGAGCCTGTTTATTAGGTGGATGTAAAAAGTCTGCTCATTGTGCTTTGTAATTGAGACATACAAGATTTTTTTCCTTGCAGTTTATCTTACTCATCTGGATTATGTAGATACAGAAAGAATAATGACTGAAAAGCTTCACAATCAAGTGAACGGGACAGAATGGTCATGGAAAAATTTAAATACATTGTGTTGGGCAATAGGCTCTATTAGTGGAGCAATGCATGAAGAGGATGAAAAACGATTTCTTGTTACTGTTATAAAGGTAAGCAAGGAATATGTACTGGAATCATTAGGTAACTTTTAGATAAATTACTTAAACCTGTCACATTTTACCATTTTACAGGACCTATTAGGATTATGTGAACAGAAAAGAGGGAAAGACAATAAAGCTATTATTGCATCAAATATCATGTACATAGTAGGTCAATATCCAAGGTTTTTGAGAGCTCACTGGAAATTTTTGAAGACTGTCGTTAACAAACTGTTTGAGTTCATGCATGGTAAGTCTCAATATGCTCAAATCATTTTTTTTTATTGTTATTTTTAATTTAGTAATATAAATGCATCTTTTTATCTTGTTAGAGACCCATGATGGAGTTCAAGACATGGCTTGTGATACTTTCATTAAAATAGCTCAAAAATGCCGCAGGCATTTCGTTCAGGTCCAGGTTGGAGAAGTAATGCCATTTATTGATGAAATTTTGAATAACATTAATACTATAATTTGTGATCTTCAACCTCAACAGGTATGAAAAATAGTAGGGATTTTGTAGAAAGTGACCGTAGCTTCAATAAAATATTTATTTTGTAAAATTTGTTTTTCCGGAAAGGCATCTTTTCAGAGAGAAAGATCTGCCTGCTCATTCACTCCCAAGTGGCCACAGTGGCCAGAACTGAGCCGATCCAAAGCCAGGAGCCTCTTGTGGGTTTTCCACATGGGTGCACGTTCCCATGGCTTTCAGCTATTCTCTGCTGCCTTCCCTGGCCACAAGCAGGGAGCTGGATGCGTAATGGAACAAACGGGATACAAACCAGTGCCCATAGAGGATCTGGCGAGCTAGAATTTTAGCTACTAGGTTATTGTGCGGAGCCCATACGATCATAATAGAAATAAAATCTTAACATTTACATTGATTTCAAATAATTGACTTTCGTAGGAAACAAATTTTGTAGTTGGTTTATTAGATGGCCAAATGGTGTAGTATAACTAGATTCAATGCATTTTTAAATTTTCTTTATAAGATATGTAAACTAAGGGCTTTCAACTTTTAAATAGGTTCATACGTTTTATGAAGCTGTGGGCTATATGATTGGTGCACAAACAGACCAAACAGTTCAAGAACATCTGATTGAAAAATATATGCTACTTCCTAATCAAGTGTGGGATAGTATAATCCAACAAGCAACCAAAGTAAGTTTGACATTGTTAGTTATTTGAGTTCTAATAGAGTTAAGACTATTTGCAATAATGATGTTCAGGCTTTTGAAATGCACTGTATATTCATATCCCTGGTATATAACCAGTTTTAGAAAAGATTTCTTTTTATCTGAGAAGTAGGCTTTACACAGCAGAGAGACAGACAGGTCTTCCATTCAGTTCCTAGATGGCTGGACTGTCCAGAGCTGAGATGATCTGAAACCAGGAGACATTAGCATCATCTGGATCTCATGTGGGTGCGGAGCCCTAACAACGTTGGCAGTCTTCTGCTAGTTTTTGAGGCCATAAGCAGATAAATAGACCAGAAGTAATAGTAGCTGGACATCCCATATAGGGTGCTGCCACCAGAGAGTGGAGGATTAGAGTGTACTGGCCCCATAATTTTTTAATTGATGCTTACTAGAAAGCAGAGACAGGCATACAGGCAGAAAAATTCCATGTGTGACTCACTCTGCAGCATCGAAGGCTTGGTTGACCAGGTACAGTAGAAACAGGACCTCAGTCTTCCTCCTGTGGCAGGCAATGCAGTGCGTAACTCCTGGTGCCTATTTGTGTGTGTTAGCAAACAGGGGAATCGGAATGAATGAGCCAGGACTCAAGCCTGTTATTCTGATACAAGATGCATGCAACCCATAGCAGAGTGTAATGCTCAACATTCCTTCTAAGTATTTTTAACTTTTTATATGAAAATGGCAAGCGGATGGCACTGTGGTTGACCAGACCAGTCCTCTGCCTTTGAGCAGCAGAATGCCATATGGGCATCAGTTCATGTTGTGGCTGCTACACTTCTGCAGCAGGTTATAGCTCAAGTCCTTGGGACCCTGTACTCTTTCCTTTTCTCTAAATTAGCATTTCTTATAAAAATAAATCTTAAAAAATAAACAGGGTGTTTTACTCCGTTCTTTGGTTTGATGTGGTAATAAATCTGCAAGTTTTTGCTTGTAGGACTGTAAGGTTTTGAGTCAGAATGCTATTTGTTGGGTTTCAGTTGAGGACTCACACCCATCATTGTAATGTGATGCTGTTTGTTTTTGTCTTTGCAGAATGTGGATATATTGAAAGACCCTGAAACAGTCAAACAGCTTGGTAGCATATTGAAAACAAATGTGAGAGCTTGTAAAGCTGTTGGACACCCTTTTGTAATACAGCTTGGGAGAATTTACTTAGATATGCTTAATGTATACAAGTGCCTCAGTGAAAATATTTCTGCAGCAATTCAGGCTAATGGTAGGTTATTTTGAATTTTTACAAGGTGCTGTAAATGTACAAACTTACTTACTTTCAGTTTTCTCACGTACTAGATGACTTTTTGGTTTTAAAATAGCCATAGCCATCCTTTAAACATTTTATATCCTTGGCTTTAAATTTATGGTAGTAAATGGTTTAAGTGTCGCTGGGGATTTTATTAGGCTGGTTAGAGTTTATTTTCTTGATTATGTTTCAGGTGAAATGGTTACAAAGCAACCATTGATTAGAAGTATGCGAACAGTAAAAAGAGAAACTTTGAAGTTGATATCTGGTTGGGTAAGCCGGTCCAATGATCCACAAATGGTAAGTTTTTTGTTTTTAATATAGCACCTCATTCTCCATAATGTGTTGTAGTTGTGCATTTAGTCTAATTTGAAGGCAATGTAAGTAACTGTTCCATAATTACTTTTATAGCTACTAAGCTAAGAACAAAAACAGCTCTTTAATATTTCTTTAGATCTTTTTAAGATTTATTTATTTTAATTGGAACATAAGATACACAGAGAGAAAGGTCTGTGCATTGATTCACTTCCAAAGTGGGTATAATGGCTGGAGTAGAGCCAATCCATAACCTGGAGTTTGTGTCTCCCACATGGGTACAGGGTGCCAAGGCTTTGGGATGTCCTCAACTGCTTTACCAGGCACAGGCAGGACAGGGAGCTTGATGGGAAGCAGGGCTGCTAGGACATGAACAGGCGAGCATATGGGGTCCTGGAGGATGCAAGGCAAGGACTTAGACCACTAGGCTACCACGCCAGGCCTGAATACATTAGCTAATCTTAAAAGTAAAATTTTGTATATTTTTATTTTTAATGTTTATTTGATAAGTAGAATAACAGAGGTAGTGGTTTTCTGATTTTTTTTTTTTTTTTTCAAAGCTTGTAAGTCCACAAAGCATTTGTGACTGTGCCAAGTTGACCTGGTAGTCTGTCTCTGGATGAGCACTAAAGGAAACTAACAAATGTGAAGCTTTAGTATCTTGAACCAGGCATTTCAATAAGGATGTGGGTTCTTTTTTTTTTTAAGAATTATTTATTTTTATTGGAAAGTCAGATATACAGAGAGGAGGAGAGACAGAGAGGAAGATCCTCCGTCCGATGATTCACTCCCCAAATGAGCCGCAAAGGCTGGTGCTGCGCCGATCCAAAGCCAGGAGCCAGGAGCCCGGAACCTCTTCCGGGTCTTCCACACTGGTGCAGGGGCCCAAAGACTTGGGCTGTCCTTGACTGCTTTCCCAGGTCACAAACATGGAGCTGGATGGGAAGTGGAGCTGCCAGGATTAGACCTGGCGCCCATATGGGATCCTGGCACGTTCAAGGCGAGGACTTTAGCCTCTAGGCCATAGCGCCGGGCCCGGGATGGGGTTCTTGAAGCTACATTACTGACCTTCTGAACTTTTCATCCATATTGGGGCTTCTGTGTTGATATTGAGGACTAATCCTCTGCCTGGGTTGCTGGAATCCCATATTGGTGCTGGTTTGTGTCCTGATGCAGCTCCCTTTTATAACCTGAGAAAACTTTGGAGTATGGCTGAAATCCACGGGACTCTGTACCCAGTTGAGATCTAGGAGCTCCTTGGTTTGGAGTGACCCAGCTCTGCCGTTGCAGCCATTTGGATAGTGAAGTAGGTCATGAAAGATCTTTTCTCTCTTCTCTGTATAATCTGCCTTTCCAATAAAATTAAATAGCTTTGCTTGTTTCTTTAAGACTTCATTTTTTTTTCTTTTTTTTTTTTTTGGAAAGGCAGATTTACATAGAGAAAGAGGTCTTTCACCTGCTGGTTCTCTCCCAAAATGGCTTTCCTAGACCATAAGCACAGAACTTTATGGGAGATGTAGTTGTGGGACATAAATCAACATGCGTGTGGGATGCTGGTGCTTGCTCGTGGGGCATTAGCTGTTTAATCCTTTGACTAGTCCCCAAAATAAGTAAATCTTTAACATTTTTTTAATTTATATTGAAATAGAAAGACCTTTAATTCACTGGTTCACTGCCAAACTGTTTGGAATGTGGAAACAGAGGGTGTGAAACTCATTGTTAGCAGGGATACAATTATTTCTGTTATCTTATGCTTTAGGTAAATTTGAATTAGATACCTGAATACCTTGTGGCATTTCAGCTTCCCAAGTTGGGTCTTAATTCTCAGACCGAATACATACCCTAAACTTTTCATAGTGCTTCTTGATTAGGAAATGTTTTTTAGGGGGCCCAATACTATGGCATAGCACCTAAAATCCTTACCTTGCATGTGCCAGGATCCCATGTAGGTGCTAGTTCTAGTCCTGGCAGCCCCACTTCTCATCCAGCTCCTTGCTTGTGGCCTGCGAAAGTCAAGGACGGCCCAAAGCCTTGGCACCCTGCACCCGTGTGGGAGACCTGGAGGAGGCTCTTGGCTTTGGATCAGTTTAGCTCGGGCTATTGTGGCTGCTTGGGAAGTGAATCAGTGGACAGAAGATCTTCCTCTCTGTCTCTCTTCTCTGTATATCTATCTGACTTTCCAATTAAACTAAAATAGGGCCCGGCGCCATGGCCTAACCGCTAAAGTCCTCGCTTTGAACAAGCAGGGATCCCATATGGGCGCCGGTTCTAATCCTGGCAGTTCCAATTCCCATCCAGCTCCCTGCTTGTGACCTGGGAAAGCAGTCAAGGACGGCCCAAAGCTTTGGCATCCTGTACCTGCGCGGAGACCCGGAAGAGGTTCCGGGTTCCCAGCTTCGGATCGGTGCAGCACCAGCCGTTGTGGCTCACTTGAGGAGAGAATCATCGGACAGAAGATCTTCCTCTCTGTCTCTCCTCTCTGTATATCTGACTTTGTAATAAAAATAAATAAAATTTTAAAAAAAAACTAAAATAAATCGAAAATCAAGATGGGATGATTTGAAGGAATTTTCAAGTTTTTTGAATCCATGGTGGGTTGCCCAAATATTAAGGAAAACATAAGGAAGCAGGTAAGTCTGTTGATGTTTTAGTGACTGGATTCAAAGATTTATGTTAAAAAACCAGTGTGTTTTGTAGGGAGTGTCAGTGTTACTAGTTGAAATGAGAGTTGGTTCTAGTTTTCCGGACACCAAGTGGCTAGTGTTACTGTTGATCACTCCTTTAGCAAGATGGGGATTATATTCTTCATATATCTTTATAAAACAAAGTGTTTTGTTTGTTAAACTATTCATGTATTTGAAACTCGAGTTAAGGAGTGATCTGATACTTGGTCATTTGGTTCTCAGAATAGCCAAAGCAGGAGCTTCATGCCGGTCTCCTATGTGAGCCCAAGTGCTTGGGTTGTCTCCTGCTTTTGCAGCTGTAGATGGTGGTGGCTAGATCAGAAACCAAGCAGCCAGGATGGTGCTCAGATATGATATATTGTCATTGCAGGCAATGGCTTGACCTTATGTGCCAGAACAGTGACCCATTGATGGTTATTACAGAGAGGGAAAGAAGGGGAAAGTATCGGGAAACTGAGAGGTCAGGTGTCTGCTAACACTCCACAAATGGCTGCAGTGGCTGATCCTGAGCTGTCTTAAAACTTAGGGCCTTTCACATGGGTCAGGGCCCAAGGACTTCGGCCATCCTCTGTTGCCTTCCCAGCTACATGAGCAGGAGTTGGATGAGAAGTTGAGAAGCTGCCTATAAGGTTGCCAGCATTATGACTACACCATTCAGCCCCTATTGCCAATTTTTATAGATAGTTAGAACTCTAAGAATAACTTGGTGATAGTCAAGTAACCAGATTAAACCTTTTTCTTCCCCAATAGGTAGCTGAAAATTTTGTCCCTCCTTTGTTGGATGCAGTTCTGATTGATTATCAAAGGAATGTCCCAGCTGCTAGAGAACCAGAAGTACTTAGTACAATGGCTATTATTGTCAACAAGTTAGGGGGACATATAACAGCTGAAATACCTCAAATATTTGATGCTGTTTTTGAATGCACATTGAATATGATAAATAAGGTATGTAATATTAACTTAATTTTATAGTGAAAAGTGCTACTGGATATTCTTAATTGTAAAGGTTCATTTTTATCTGAGATTTATAATCTTAATTCCCTAGAGTATTTAAGCTTCTAGATCAGGAAAGGATTTCATTATATTTTAACCATTTGCTACACAAACTTTTTGAAGCGATGAATATAGAAGAGATTAACAACCATACCTAGCATGTGTTAAACTGGAACATTGTAGTCTTTCTCTTTTTTTAAGGATTTAATTTTGTGATAGATTTAAATAAATTCAAAGAAAGTATTTCGTTTTCCAGTTCTAAAACAAATATAAGAAATTGATAAGAAATTGAAAATAACATGGTGATGATATGTGTACCAGTTTACATATTTGCTTAATTTTTTGTAGTGATCACAAAGTTAAAGAAGAGTCTCTTTTGGTGCTATTTATGCGATTTCTGATGCTTTTATTAGTGAGGTGACTTTGAACTTGATAACTAAAGGGTGTAACGGGTGGTTACTTTATGAGATTCAGTATAATGTAAGAGAACAACTGTAAACATAATGGATTCTTCTTTTAAGGTTTGTTTATTTCTTCCCATTTCACATAGCTAAGGTAATGAGATGTTTTGTTCCCATTGTTTATTTTTAGGACTTTGAGGAATATCCTGAACATAGAACAAACTTTTTCTTACTACTTCAGGCTGTCAATTCTCATTGTTTCCCAGCATTCCTGGCTATTCCACCTGCACAGTTTAAGCTTGTTTTGGATTCCATTATTTGGGCTTTCAAACATACTATGAGGAATGTCGCAGATACAGGTAAATAAATAGCAAATATTTTCCTATTATTCATCTACTTGCTACTGTTTTATATGGCTGCAACGGCCAGCTAGGAGCGTCCAGGTTTCAATCTGGGTAACAGGGTTCTAGGCTTTTGAGCTTTTACTTCTTCTAGACTCTTTGCAGGATGCTGTATCAGAATTGCTTGAGCTAGCCATCAGACGAGAGGCTAGCTTAACTCACCATGCCACTATGTTTCATTCCTTGCCATTTTTATTTTGCTGTTGTTTAATTAATTGTAGTCGATAAATACTGTAATGTGATTCACCTGATTTTTTCCAGAAATAAAGGGTTTACATTGGCACACTAAGTCTTAAAATAATTACCATCCTATTCAATAAACAGAAGATCTCTTTTATTCGAACATCTCCAGACTACATGAACTACCAACCCATTTATCGCTTGATAGTTCTGTTCTTGGATCATTGCATTCATCCTGTTTATTGAACCATTTATTTAATAATGGCTACAAAGTATAGCAGTCTTAATGGTGGTAACTACAGGGTTTTGGTATTATTTGTATCAGCCGCTAGGATCCTTGGAAATTCTCATTTAGAGGATTGAGTTGGATTCCAGCTTTGTTAGCTATTGTTTTTCTCGATTTCTTTATTTATTTGGAAAGCAGAATTAAAGGGTTCAGATGAGATATAAGGTCTTCCATCTACTCATTCATTTCCCCAGTGGTCACGGTGGCTAGAGCTGAAAGCTGGGTATGTCAGATAGCTACAGGGACCTAAGCTCTTGCACCTTACTCTGCTTTGCCAGGCATATTGCCAAAGAACTGAATCAGAAGCGTTGCAACCATATTCGATGTTGGCACTACCAGTGATGACTTTACCTGCCACAACACTGTGTTGGCCCGCTTTAGCTACTCCCTTTTTTTTTTGTTTCTTTTTCTTAATGAATTTTTTTATTAGGCAGAGATTTTTTTTTAAAGGTTTATTTCTTTTTATTACAAAGTCAGATATACAGAGAGGAGGAGAGACAGAGAGGAAGATCTTTCATCCGATGATTCACTCCCCAAGCGGCAGAAACGGCTGGAGCTGTACCGATCCGAAGCCAGGAGCTAGGAGCTCTTACACGTCTCCCATGCGGGTGCAGGGTCCCAAAGTCTGAGCCATCCTCCACTGCTTTCCCAGGCCACAAACAGGGAGCTGGATGGGAAGTGGAGCTGCCGGGATTAGAACCAGCGCCCATATGGGATCCTGGCGCTTTCAAGGCGAGGACTTTAAGCACTATGCTATCATGCCGGACCCCGAAGAAGGAATATTATGACGTAAGACAGTTATGACAGTGGTTTCTATATTGAATAATTAGTTAGAATGAGTGGAATAAAAGGGATTTTAGTCTAGGATCAAATGATTTGAATTTAATGTTACTCATATAAGATGTCAGAAATTGAGGTTAGGGAAGATATTATGTCCACCTGCTTTAATGAATGAATGTAAAGTATATTACTTGAAGAAATTCAATTCTATAGCTGCTAGGTAGGAAATTTGTAAATTGTTGTCAGTATTTCCTTAAGTGTACATAGCAGAAGTTCAAATAAAATAAGTGTGTGCTAATGGGAAAATCATAATTCAGTATAGAATTATCTTGAAGGTAAATTTTCATATTAGCTTTACAGAAATGAAGGTGACCTAGATGAGCAATAAATTAGTATTTTTGGTTAGGATACCTGTTAAAACCACTGTTTTGGGCCCAATGCGGTAGCCTAGTGGCTAACATCTTCGCCTTGCATGTGCCGTGGTTCAATTTGGGTGCCGGTTCTAATCCTGGAGGCCCTGCTTCCCATCCCACTCCATGCTTGTGGCCTGGGAAAGCAGTTGAGGATGACCTGAGGCTTTGGGACCCTGCACCCGTGTGGGAGACCCAGAAGAAGCTCCTGGCTCCTTGCTTCGGATCGCCACAGCACCGGCCATTGCCAACGTTCACTTGGAGAGTGAATAAGTGGATGGAAGGTCTTTTTCGCTGTCTCTGCGCCTCTCTATATCTGACCTCCCTCCCTAATATTAAATCTTTTTTTTTTTTTAAAGCCACTGATTTTTGACACCAGGTTCCAGGCTGGATTCCAGTTTTGCCCCAACTGTTTCACTTTTCTTTTTACTCTAATGGGTTAGGAAAAGCAAAAAGGAGTGACCGATGTACGTGGTCCCTGTTAACCTACGTGAGTGGCTAGGATGAGGCTCATGGCATTGGCCTCGCTCTACCCTGGCCATTTGGCCAGAGGAACGTTTCAGGAGAACCAGCAGATGGAATAAATCTTATCCAACCACCTGAACCCCACAACTTTCAAATAAACAAATACATTTTAAGAAAAATAATAGGTACAGTAGCTCCAATCTCAGCCTCATCTTCTGTAAAAACCTGCATATGCAATGAAAATGTTAGCTAACGGTAGGCAAAATTAGCTACAAGTTTACTTTTAAGAAAAAGTATATGAAAGTCAAAGATACAGATATGTACTTCTCCTTTTTTTAATTATATTGTTGACTATCTTTACATAGTGAATTAAGGTAAAAAGGTTCAGGTGCTATAGGGAGGTGGGTAAGACTATTATTTCCATATTGTTTCCTTCTTGTATCTGAGGTAAAGGGGGACATTGAGGGAGAAGCCCCACCCTGTTTTCCACCCACCCCAACCGGATGTGGGGCATGCTCTGAGATACTTGCTCAAGTGGCTTTAATAGTTCACCAGTTATGAATCACTGCTAGTCTCGCCACTCCAAGCACGATTGAGGCGTTGAAGAATCCACTGATTGACATAGTCCATTTGCCCAGTATTTTGCTGCCAGCATACAGCTGAGGTGGCTGATTGACTTGTTCTGTCCTCTGTCTTTTCTTGGTTAGGGTTCTGAGTCCAGCATTTCGATTGGGGAGATCCCCCAAAAAACTTTGAGTTATTCCCAAACCAGATTCTTGTATGTACTAGCAAGTACAGGGCCCGGCACAGTCCATCGGCACGATCAGCTGGTGGTTGCAATTGCTGGGTCGGTTCTGTTTCCAGGCCTGTCTTCTTCCAGTGGAACCAGTGGGTGTTGCAGTCCAGCCCGGTTCTGCCCAGCACACACTCAGCCCTCACAGCAACCATTGGAAGCTGCATCCTAGTTGGAGTGACCCACAATAACCCAACCCCCACCAGGCCTACCCCCTACCCTGGTTTGCCAGCATGTGCAGCAGACTAGTCCAGTCTGTCCCATATCCCATTTGGCTCTGGTACATGTCAATGGGTATTGACGCTTAGTTCCATCTAATCAGTTCAACTCTCCAGCCCTCACGGATGTTGTTGAGTGCTTCTCTGTCTAGCCACCCCACCCCCGTCCTAGTTTTCATGCCGTCCCGTGGGATTGGTAACCCAAGAGGGGAGAAGCCCACTATATCCCTCCCGGGTCTCTCTGAATCCCGGTTTATGCACTCTTCAGGTGGTTCTGTGGTTTGACTTGACAAAATTAGCCCCCAGTGCCAGCTTCTGCCAGCTGATGCTGTGGCTAAGCCCAAACAACCCTTACCCACTCTAATTTATGCTTGCACCAGCAGGAATAATCAGCCCAGCCTGACTTTTCCCTGATCTAGTCCACATGCGGCACACAGGTGTTGGTCTGTCCTCATCCCAGCCCACGCTCTCCAGTGGGAGTAGCTGTCTGGCAAGTGGACCACCCCCTTAATCCCACTGCCGGCTCTGCCCCCTCTCTTCCTGGTTCTCACGTGTGCTGGTTGGGTGCTGCAGTCACATCCAGTACAGGCAACCTCACCCTGGCATTCCATATTGTGCACTGGTTTTTGTTGCAACCAAACCTGGCTCAACTCACACTCTGTTCTGGTGTTCAGATTTGCCAGTGGATGGCATGAACTGATTCAGCCTGGTCTGCCCCCGACCCATGCCAAATGTATGCCAGTGAGAAACTTTCCATGGCCTATTCTGGGCTGTTTCCTATCATGCTTCTTGTGCTTACCTGCAGGGACTATGTCCTGCCAAAGGAGTTGCCTAGGCTCCTCCATCATAACCCCTCCCAGTGCCAGATTTTGCGCATACCAGGGGGTCTATGAGCCAGCCCTACTCAGTTTACCTCCTGTCCTAGCAGGAACAGTGGCTTTTCTTGGCTGGATTTCAACCCATTCTGGTTCTTGTTGTTGGATGTTTCAGCCCAGCCACAGCTCGTCCATACCCACATACACCACATATGGCTCAGTAGGGGCTGAGACCTAGCCTAGTCTGTCCCACAACTGTTTCCTAGTGGAACGCAGCCCCCATTCCAGCACCCCTTGGTGGGAACCTCAACCCAGTTAGGGTGTCCCCTTGGTGGGAACCTCAACCCAGTTAGGGTGTCCCCTTAGCTCCCCAACTGGGCCTGTTCCCAGCCATAGATCACACGCATGCCAGTGGTTGTTCTGACTCAACTTGGTTCAGTCCCTCACTTGTCCTGGCCTCTGCCTTAGACACCGTGGCTTAGTGTCCTTGACTGGCGTAGAGCAATAGGTACAAGAGCCAAGCTCGGCATGACCTGTGCTCCATCCTGGCTTCTAGTTTAGCTTGTAGGCTAAGGTTTGCTCAGTCCTTCCCAGTACATCCTGTTCCATTACCAGTTTGCACATTAGCCAACTGTTGGAGCTACAGATATGTACTTCTGCATCTCTTGTCCCCCGTTAGCTAGTCTTTTTTTCTCAATGATACATTTGTTTTTATTAGGCAGAAATTTATCTACAACCCTGAGCATCTATCAAGTTCTGCGTGGCTTTCATAAGCAAAGATGACAGCCATTTGATACATCCTTAGAAAGCAGGGTGGTCTACAATACAGATGTCCACAATGGCTAAAGCTGAGCCAGTCTGGCGTCGGCAGCTCAGGGACGTGAAGCATCCCCCACTGTTTGGCAATAAACAGCTGCATATGACATAGCCGCCAGGACAAGAAGCAGTGTCCTTATGTCATGCCAGTGTTTGTATGCAGAAGGTTAGCTTGCAGTGCCACTGCAATGGCCCCTTTCAGCCAGTTTTGTTTTTTTTTTCTTAACTTTTTTATAGAGAGAAGGAGAAGCAGAGAAAGATCTCCTGTGTGCTGGTTCGCTCTCTCAGCAGCCACAACAGCCTGAGCTAAGCCAATCAGGAGCTTCCTCCGGGTCTCCAACATGGGTGCAGGGTCCTAGGCCATAAGGAAGAAACTGGATGGGAAGTGGAGCAGCTGGGATATATGGATTCCTGGCACATATAAGGCGAGCATTTAGCCACTAGGCTATTGTGTTGGCCCCTGTTAGTTTTTAAAAGCTTTTCGCATGGTAGATAGTTGGAATGTATTTTCTGGTATTTTCTTTGGAAGCAAAGTAATGTAAAATTTCCATCCCAGATTTATTTGGAAGAGCAAAATAGATTGTCAGGAGAGTGGGAATGGGTTTTCCATCTACTGGTGAAGTTCGCAAATGACCACTGGAGCTAGGCGCTGTGTCCTGGTCAGCAAGTCAGTTGTTCTTGGGTTCTTCAGAAACTTAGGTCATCATTTCAAAGGGAGAACTGGGAATTTTGGCAGTAAGGTATGGGAAAACAGCATTACAAGTCACACTCAACTTCCACAATACTTGCGTTAGATGAAATCTTAAGTTTTCTCCCCAGAAAAAGTTAATGCAGGCAAAGATTGAGTTATTGGTTTGCAAGCTGGTTTCTTAGGGACAATTCTTGCAGAATCTTATCTCATTGTATTTGCATTGGGTTGTCAAGAAATGTGGTATTTGTTTCTCTTCAATTTTAACAGAATCCCCCTTGTTCTGTTGGAACACTTTCAAATGAGTGTCTCTTGTTTTACGATTTACTTGCTTTGGGCCAGGTGCGATAGCGTAGTGTTTAAGGACCTCACCTTGAAGGTGCCAGGATCCCATATGGGCACTGTTTCTAATCCTGGCGGCCCTACTTCCCATGCAGCTCCCTGCTTGTGGCCTGGGAATGCAGTTGAGGACGGCCCAAGACTTTGGGACCCTGCACCCATGTAGGAGACTTGGAGGAAGCTCCTGGCTTCAGGTCGGCGCAGCACTGGCCGTTGCAGTCACCTGGGAAATGAATGATCGGATGGAAGATCCTCTCTATCTCTCCTCCTCTCTGTATATCTGACTTTGTAATGAAAATAAATAAATCTTAAAAAAAAAAACAATAAAATGATTTACTTGTTTTTATTAAAATTCAGAAAATACAAGAGAGGAGAGACTGAGGAAGTTCTCCATCTGCTGATTTACTCTCTAAGTGGCCACATCAGCCAAAGCTGAGTTGATCTGAAGCCAGGAGGCAGGAGCTTGGAGCCTCTTCTGGGTCTCATGCGGCGCAGGGTTCCAAGGCTTTGGGTCATCCCCAGCTGCTTTCCCAGGCCACAACCAGGAAGCTGGAAGGGAAGCAGAGCTGTCTGAATTAGAACTGGCGCGCATAAGGCGAGGACTTTTGCTGCTAGACTACTGCACTGGCCCCTCAAATGAATATCTTAACCACATTAGATCCTGCTAAGACATGTTGTAATAGGTTGTCATGTTTTTTTGTTTGTTTGTTTGTTTTGCAACGAAACTCTGAAATTATTGTACAGTTTTCATAATACACATTCTGTGTCCTAAAAGCAGTTTAAGTAAGTTTTCTTGAACCATGTCAGCAGAGTTGAACCTATGGCAAGAGTGTCTTAAGTTTAAAGGGGGGGATATCATAATTACTCATGCTCACAAAAAAGATTATTCCTTTTACTTACCTGGTTGTTTTTCCTCTGTATCTCTGCAAGTAATCTGATGAGAATGAATATTGTGGTAACAGGCATTTATGTTTAAGTAACAATTTGTCTGTGTAAGATAAATTTCTTTGTTGAATGGATGTGAATTTTAGTTAAGCTTTTTAGAAACAGCATTAAACCATAGGTATAAGCAAACCAGTATTGATTGTAGTTTTACTTCTCTACTGATTCAAGGTAAGTTAAATGAGTAGTTACCAGTCATAAGAAACAGGAAAAGAGGTTTTTAAGCCGCTAGAAATATTTCATGGCCTGTATTTAATACATATTGGTCGTCTATATCTTTCAGGGTTACAAATCCTTTTTACACTTTTACAAAATGTTGCACAAGAGGAAGCGGCGGCTCAGAGTTTCTATCAAACTTACTTTTGTGACATACTTCAACATATCTTCTCTGTTGTGACGGACACCTCTCATACTGCTGGTAAGAGTTTCAAGAAATTGAAATATTACTGTTCCTGTTGTGATATAAGCATTATCAACCATAAGAAATATTAATAATTGCTTTCTTATCAACAGGTTTAACAATGCATGCATCAATTCTTGCATATATGTTTAATTTGGTTGAAGAAGGAAAAATAAGTACACCACTAAATCCTGGAAACCCAGTTAACAACCAGATGTTTATTCAGGAATATGTGGCTAATCTTCTTAAATCTGCATTCCCTCATTTACAAGAGTAAACAAGTTTTTCATATACTATTTTAAATTGTTAAAATTATCTTTTCAAAGTAAACAGAGGTGATTGTTTAATCATTGTGTTTTTGCTTCTAGTGCTCAAGTGAAATTGTTTGTGACTGGACTTTTCAGTTTAAATCAGGATATCCCTGCTTTCAAGGAACATCTAAGGGATTTTCTAGTACAGATAAAGGTATGTATTTATTTTCTGTTACACAAATGTTCAGCTAGATAACATTAACGAATTGTCACATGAGAGAATGAGTCACCTAATTTGTAATACAAAGTGAATAGATAATTAAAATACTGTACATTCTTATAGATGAACTCAGATTCTTTACAGAATCAAAAGATTCATACATTGGGCCACTACCATCTGCGATGCCGGCATCCCAGATGGTCACAGATGGTATTTTAGTTTGTAGTAACATAATTCAGGCCCCAACGATCTTAAAAGTGAGGTGCAAAATTAAGAATGTGATGCTGATGAGAAGCCATCTAAACTCTAAGTTACTGTGTCCTCCCTGGAATTATTTTTTAAAAACAAGATAATTCCTTTATATGAAAGAGGATTGATATCTTTTATTTCCTGGTACATTCCTCAGATTGAGTTTGGCAGGAGGTTTGTGTGCATCTCCCATATGGGTGCCTGGGCACAGGTACTCAGACCAAGTTTTGCTTTTCTAGGCACAAAAAACTAGAGCAGATGTCCAGCAGCTTGGGCTGAAAGCCACCTAGGTGGTGGCTTAGGCAATTATGCTACAATGTCAGCCCTAAGAATTTCCTTTTTCTAAAGGCAGGTTAAAGTTTATTTAGTTGACATTTTGACTATCTATCCACAGGAGTTTGCCGGTGAAGACACATCTGATCTGTTTTTGGAAGAAAGAGAAACAGCCCTACGACAGGCTCAGGAAGAGAAACATAAACTTCAGATGTCTGTCCCTGGCATCCTTAATCCACACGAAATTCCAGAAGAAATGTGTGATTAAAATCTGAAATCGTGCTGTTTTTCTTTATCTTTTTTTTTCCCCTTCTGCTGCAACTCTTGTTGGCAGTATAAAACAGCATCTGGATATTTGTTGACCAAAATGATGCTAATTTGTAAATTAAAATGTCACCTAGTGGCCCTTTTTCTTATGTGTTTTTTGTATAAGAAATTTTCTGTGAAATATCCTTCCATTGTTCAAGCTTTTGTTTTGGTCATCTTTAGTTTGCATGAAGTTCCAAATTAAGGCATTTTTAAAGATTTTACTTCATGCCCATTTTGTGGCTGGGTTGGGGGGAGGAGGCAAATTTAGGCAAATTCAGTTTGAGGATACACTTGTAAATTCTGATGCAAAATTATACAATTTTTCCTGTAAACAATACCAATTTTTAATTAGGGAACATTTTCTTTCTAGCCTGTATTTCAGCCTAGAAGAAAAGTGAGTAAACAAATTGCGTTGTTAAAGGATTATAGTGCTGCATTGTCTGAAGCTAGCACCTCTTGGACTGAATCGTTTGTCTAGACTACGTGTACTACAAGTCTGTATGGCAAGTCTGCAGCAAGATCATGTGCATATCATCCCATTGTAAAGCGACTTAAAAGTATGGGAACACAGTTAGTTATTTTTACACAGTTCTTTTGTTTTTGTGTGTGTGTGCTGTCGCTTGTCGACAACAGCTTTTTGTTTTCCTCAATGAGGAGTGTTGCTCATTTGTGAGCCTTCATTAACTCGAAGTGAAATGGTTAAAAATATTTATCCTGTTAGAATAGCCTGCATCTTTTTAACAACTCATTAAAAAACAAACAAAACAAAATTCTGGCTTTTGAGATGACTTATACTAATTTACATTGTTTACCAGGCTGTAGTGCTTTCAGAACACTACTTAAAACGTGAAATAAACTTGGTTTACATTTATTTTTCCTTTATTGGCTCAAAGATTATTCCTGTATTAATCAAAATGGTTGTGTTTAAGCATCCAAGTAACATTTTAAAATTATCCTTGATATCTGACCTAAAGTGTGAGTACTAAGGTAAGGGACTGTGGGTTTGTAAATGATTACTTCTGATAGTTTCTGTTCCCTAGAAACCTGATCCCTACTCTGACGCTTTGACTCACTTTACCTTTATTTGGGATTAGGGCTTGTCTGACTCTCATTAAGGTCTACATGTAACAGTAAAACTACCTTTAAAATGTGAGCATGAGTATAAAAAACTGATTGCAGATAAGTGAGCTTTTTAGTTTATCACTTGCTATTTGCCAAAATTAGATTAGCTAGATAACTGATTCTCAACATGGTACTCTGATTATGCCTTTACGTTGATAGGATACACACAACTGGCTCATTCCGCAAGTGACTACAATGGTCAGAGCCAAGCCTGTCCAAAGCAGGAGCTTCCTCAATTCTCCCAGTGGGGTGCAGGGTCCCTATCCCCCAGGCCATTCCCCACCTCCCTCCTAGGAGACAAACGGGAGCTGGTTGGGATGTGGAGCATCTGGCACATGAACTGGGCTGATTAGAAGCACAGCAGATGCAAAACAAAGATGCAGGCGCTGAGCCGTCACCCAGGCCCAAAATTTACAAATTTTTATTGGAAAGGCAGATTTACAGAGAGAAAGGAGCTGAATTAGGGCCAGGAGAGTCTTCCCTGTGTTGTAATGGAGTAGAGGATCCCAGTGCTTTGGGCCAGGGCCATGCTCTACTGCTTTCCCAGGCCATCAGCAGAGAACTGTCTCAGAAATGGAGCAACAGGGATACAAACTGACCCCCTATGTCATGCTGGAGCTTGCAGGTGGAAGATGAGTTGGTTGAGCCACTGTATCTGCCCCAAATACCTGTTTTCAACTTTCAAAAGGAAGAGTAACAGAAATATCTTGTGTCCGCTGGTTCACCTCCAATTAAGGGTGCTCTTTTAGGTCCCTCTTCCTCACCTACCTCTTTGACATGAGCTGTCATTCATTTCCTGTATCATTCTGTCTCCACAAAAGGTTAGTCGTCATCCTGTCTTTTAGACTTCAGTGGACATTGCACTTGTCACCGTGTATTGACCTTCCCTTATTTCTTGGATGATGCTTCAGTCTTTCATATTGAAGACTGAAGCTTGTTCCTGTCCTCAGTAGAGAATGGATGGGGCAGGGCGGGGGAGAGGGGGAGGGATAATGGACAACCAATACTCAGATCCACACTCTTGTGATACAGGCGTCTCAAGCAACAATTGAACATGCTGTTCAATCACATGTGTCCCCTTTGTTATTTCCATTCATTGGAAATCTTTCTAATCGGTTGAATGTTTAACAATGCCCATGCACAATTCCCGTTTATAGTATAGGATTATTTTCAAAACTTCCCTTTCAAAAGGCAGACTGTTGCTGTTAATTCCAACCCAGTCGGTTAACAGTCCTGTGCTTTGAATGTGGAAAGCCTGTCACGGCCTCATGTGCAGGCTCAGTGGCTGATTCTTCACCATGCAGTCATCAGGGTTGCATATGGGCGCTGGTTGGTGTTGTGAGTGCTCCACTTTCCATCCAGTGCTCTGCCTATGGTCTGGCAGAGCAGTAGAAGGAAGCTCCAGCTGTTGTGTCAATTTGGAGAGAGAACCAGCAGATGAAAGCTCTGTGTCCTTTACTCTGAAAAGCTGATTTCCCTTACCTTTCCAATAAAAATTTTAAAAGTGAATCAGGATCACAATATGAATCTTGAATATAATTGTTGCAGAGAAAGTTTAGGAAGATTCAGGGATGGTAGGTGTTAAGTCTACAACTGCATACGGTGTGCTGCTTGTCTTAGAAGCAGCTGCAGATGGAATAATAGGGTATCCTGACTCATGGCTATTGTTAATATGTTGAAAGTGAATCAGTAGGTGGAAGATTCCTTTTATATTTACTTCTTGTCACTCTTATCAAGACCACTGGAGAATTTGGTCTGAGGAATACAATTGTTCAATTTACTAATCCAGGCAGGAAGTATTTGATTTTTAAAGGAAGGCAGTAGCCAACGTTTGGAGAGAATTTGGAAAGCTGGCCCAGTCAGTATGAGTTGCATTGTTGATGCGGTGAGAGATACCATGCCTCACTAACGTTGTCTTAGTGAAAATGGATAGAATGGAGAAGAGGCAGGTTTTGGAAAAAATAATCAAATTTGGACCCCTCAAGTTTGAAATATTCATTAGATGGCTGGACATTTGTTTAGCTACTTTGGACAACTGCACAGCAGGATTGCCCCTTTGAAGACTCAGCTGCCAGTGCACCTGGATGGCAGCAGTTGATGACCTAACTGCTTGGGTTCCTGCTACGTGATGAGCCCAGGATGGAATTCTAGGCTTCCAGCTTTGCCCTAGCTAAGCCCCAGCTGTTGCTGACACTTGGGATGTGAATCAGAAGATGGCAGATCTTTGACAAACTTTTAAAAATTGAGACATGCAAAATTTTCATGCTGCAAAATTTAGGCTCAGTTGGAAGAGATTAGAGATAGGAATTGTTTAATTCCTATCCTCCATTAAAACAATGGAGGATAGGAATTAATCAGGCTGCATTTCATACCACAGGAATTGGGGGGGAGCACCCAGGAAAACTGGCACTTAGGGATAGCCCTGAATCAGAGCAAAGGAACAGGGAAGGGGGATGAAACATTCCATCATGCAAGATGAGAGGTGAAAAGGCAGATATCCAAGTCAGATACTAAGCAGAAACCTCCAATTGTCTCACCAGCCTCAAAGGGAAAAATTTTGACTAGGGGGACCCTGCCCCCCCACTGCTCTGCAGCCTAAACGCCTTCCTCATGAGCAATATGCAGACACTGCCCATCAGCTTTAATTCAGGAAGGCCAGTGAGTGGAGATAAAGGTGGCACGAAGGTGGCTGGGCTTTGCAACATAGCCAGGTGTGGCCTCCATTCCCATTCTTGAAGATGAGCCTTGTTAGCTGTGGACCCAGCAAGGAACCCTCCAGCGTGAATCCAGGCCCATTCCGATGGTCCTCACCGGGGTCCCCACGTTAGTTTCCTCAGATTAAGAGACCAGTAAAAGCTTTTGGCTGCTAGTGTCAGATTGCTTTAGCTCTGGTCACATGCAGGCTTTTGGGGTGTAAACCAAGAGATCGAAATTCTCTTAGCTCTCTGAAAATCTGCCTCCCTGAAATAATTTCTTTATATTTTTTGCCAAATTTTAAAAATTTATTATCGTTGTATGATACAGTTCCATAGGCTCCTAGGATTTCCCTTATCCCCTCCCGAGAAATCATTTTTTAATAAAGTAAGATGTCAGCGGTGGGGCAGGTATTGAGCCGTATCAGATTGTTCCCATACACAGAGGAGGAGAGACAGAGGAAGATCCTCCATCTGATGACTCACTCCCCAAGTGAGCGCAACGGCTGGTGCTGTGCCAATCCGAAGTCAGGAGCCAGAAACTTCAACCAGGTCTCCCACGTGGGTGCATGGTCCCATGGCTATGGGCCATCCTTGACTGCTTTCCCAGGTCACAAGCAGGGATTATAACTGGCACCCATATGGGGTCCTGGCGCATGCAAGGCAAGGACTTAAGCCACTGCACTACTGCACTTGGCCCGAGCATTCTTGCATAGTTACAGCTCTCTTTGAAGTTGGGAAAATGGCTATCTGTGTGTGTGTGTGCGATTTTGTATGGACTAGGATTCCCCCCAAAACTCCCATCCCCCAACTACAGTGGTATAGTTCTTCATAAGGAATCATAATTCCATCACTATCTGGTTTTGAGGCCAAATTTAACTGAGCCCCTTCAAGTCCCAAATAGCCTACCTGCCCTCAAGTCCCTTAATTTAATCTCACCCACAAGAGCCCCTTTTGTTCAGTGAGGTCCTATGTTCACAGACCCTGGCAGTTATGACATGGCTATCTTGGTGGGGGCGTGATTCTGTGTACATTATTTTCATGACTGCACAGATGCCAGTGGTAGTTTTCAGGCTTTTTGTTAGATGGTCAGAAGTCTTGCTTCGCCAGTAGGCAGTTGCTACCTGCTAAGTTGCTCAGCAAAGCCAGTGGAGAAACAGGACTTTTTCATTCTGCCACCTTCAATGGCTTGCCTACAGGCTTACTTGCCTGCATGGCTTGCTGCCATACCTGTTTTCAAGACAGAAGAGAGAAGGAATGCATCTGAGACTGTCAGTAGGCTGTTTCCCCCAAATCTTACCACTTTAGTGTGCAATGGCTAGGCTTCCAGCAGCTAGCACACAAATTTTTGATTCTCTGTATTTTCTCTGGCAGCCTGAGCAAAGAGGAGCCTGTTTACACTATATGACTAAAGAAGATAGATATACCCAGCTTCCTTGTTTGTGGAGTGGGAGAATTTTGAAGCTCATATTTTATAGTTTTCTCAATGAGATTAAGGATTTAGCTCAGGGGTAAGGGTCCTTATAATGAATCTTTGATTAAACAAAATCCCTCTGCGATTTCCTCTCTCACTTTCCCTGACTGCTATAAATTCTTAAGATGACATCAAAGTATTTTCCATTGTATCTGTGGTTATATTTTCTGGTAGGACTAAAGCCATGGCAAGACATCTCCTTGGCTTCTCTTTCACTTTTTTTCTTTCTTTTTAAAATCTAACTGGAAAGGCAGATCAGACTTACAGAGAGACAGATTTTCCATCCACTTCTTCATTCCCCAAATGGTCCCAATGGCTGAAGCTGAGCTGATCTAAAGCCAGAAACTTCTTCAGGTCTCCCACGCAGGTGCAGGGGCCCAAGAGTTTGGGCCATCCTCGACTGTTTTCCCAGGTCACAAGCAGGGAGGTGGATTGGAAGTGGAGCAGCCAGGACATGAATTGGTGCCCATTTGGGATCCTGGCACTTGTAAGGATTTAGCTCCTGGGCCACCAAAGCTGTGCCATCTTTCATATCATAATTACACGTGTTGTTGGTACTCAGTAGCTATCCTGCAGTTAGAAAGTACCCTTGAAGGAGAGTAGAGAGGAAAGAAACAAGTTGAATCCATATCATTGAGCCACTGCCACTGAACTAGCCTTCGGCTCTCTATGAGCCATCAATCACAAGAGAAAAATGAAACTCATTGTCACTTTTTTTAAAAACAAAAATTCTATGGGCCCGGCGGCGTGGCCTAGCAGCTAAAGTCCTTGCCTTGAAAGTCCCGGGATCCCATATGGGTTCCAGTTTTAATCCCGGCAGCTCCACTTCCCATCCAGCTCCCTGCTTGTGGCCTGGGAAAGCAGTTGAGGATGGCCCAGAGCACTGGGACTCTGCACCCGCGTGGGAGACCCGGAGGATGTTGCTGGTTCCCAGCATCGGATTGGCGCGCACCGACCCGTTGTGGCTCACTTGGGGAGTGAAACATCGGATGGAAGATCTTCCTCTCTGTCTCTCCTCCTCTCTGGATATCTGGCTTTCCAATAATAGTAAAATCTTTAAAAAAACAAACAAAAATTCTAACTATTCAATGAACTTGGGCCCGGCGCCATGGCCTAGCGGCCAAAGTCCTCGCCTTAAACGCACTGGGATCCCATATGGGCACCGGTTCTAATCCCGGCAGCTCCACTTCCCATCCAGCTCCCTGCTTGTGGCCTGGGAAAGCAGTCGAGGACGGGACAATGTTTTGGGACCCTGCACCCGTGTGGGAGACCCGGAAGAGGTTCCTGGTTCCCGGCTTCGAATTGGCACAGCACTGGCCATTGCGCACACTTGGGGAGTGAATCATTGGACGGAAGATCTTTCTCTCTGTCTCTCCTCCTCTATATATATCTCACTTTGTAATAAAATAAACAAATCTTTAAAAAAAAACTGTTCAATGAACTTAATCATGTTTAAGAACCACAGAGATAGGTCATCCATCTGCTGGTTCGCTCCCCAAATGGCTGTGATGGACAGAGTTGGGCCAGGCTGAAGCCAGGAGTCAGGTTCTTCCAAGACTCCCTTGTGGTTGCAGGGGCTCAAACAGTTGATCGGTCTTCCACTGCTTTCCCAGACATATTAGCAAGGAAGGAGCGAGATAAGAAGTGGAGCAGCTGGGACTTGAGTTGGCACCATATGGGATGCTGGCATTGCAAACAGCAGATTTGGCTTATTATGCCACAGTTTAGCCCTGTGTTTAAGCCACTTTTAATTGTAGTTTTAAAAATTTTTACTCCAGGGGCATGGTGCAGTAACTCAGTGACCAAAGTCCTCACCTTGCATGCGCTGGGATCCCACATGGGTGCTGGTTCTAATCCCGGTGGCCCTGCTTCCCATCCAGCTCCCTGCTTGTGGCCTGGGAAAGCAGTCGAGGACGGCCCAAAGCCTCGGGGCCCTCCACCCACATGGGAGACCCAGAAGAGGCTCCAGCCTCCTGACTGGCTTTGGATTGGCTCAGCTCCAGCCATCGCAGCTGCTTGGGGAGTGAATCAATGAATGGATGATCTTGCTCTTTGTATATCTGATTTTGCAATAAGAATAAATCTTCAAACAAGTGGATCAGTGTAGAAATGAATCAGCACCCATATGGGATCCTGGTGTTTGCAACAAAAGGATTTAACCACTAGGCCATAGCCGCAGGCACCATAAGGATTTTTTTTCAAAATATTTTTATTGAAAGGTCAGATATATAGATGGCGTAAGAAACAGAAAGATCTTCCATCTGTTGGTTTACCCTCCAAAGGCAGCAATGGCCAGAACTATGCTGATCCGAAGCCAGGAGCCAGGGGTCTCCTCCAGGTCTACCATGCGGGTGCAGGGTCCCAAGGTTTTGGGCCATCCTTGACTGCTTCCCAGGCCATAATTAGGGAGCTGGATGGGAACCAGTGCCCATATGGGATCCTGGCATGTTCAAGGTGAGGACTTCAGCTGCTTGGCTATCACACTGGGCCCAGGAGTTTTTAAACTGTGAAATGATATAAGAATATTAGCAAAGGTTTGTAGGAAAATGAAATTAAAGGATATAAATAAGTTTATTTGTGTAAACCCTCCGGAAAATACATGCAATTTTTTCATATGTATTTTCACAAACTTTTGAAGACCCTTTTATTTATGGACATCAAATTTTTCTGACTAAAATAAAATTTTAATTTTCCATTAACTTTTTTTTTAAAAGATTTATTTTTATTGGAAAGCCAGATATACAGAGAGGAGGAGAGACAGAGAGGAAGATCTTCCATCCGATGTTTCACTCCCCAAGTGAGCCACAACGGGCCGGTGTGTGCCAATCCGATGCCAGGAACCAGGAACCTCTTCCAGGTCTCCCACGTGGGCGTAAGGTCCCAAAGCATTGGGCCGTCCTCGACTGCTTTCCCAGGCCACAAGCAGGGAGCTGGATGGGAAGTGGAGCTGCCGGGATTAAAACCGGAGCCCATATGGGATCCCGGTGCGTTCAAGGCGAGGACTTTAGCCGCTAGGCCATGCCGCCGGGCCCTTCCATTAACTTTAGCAGTATGTTTTACAATTCAGTTTCCATTTAAAAGTATGCATTTCAGGGGCTGGCAATTGCATGCAGTGGGTTAGTCCTCCACCTACAGTGCTGGTGTCCTCCATTGGCACCTTTTGGAGTCCTGGCTTCTCTTCTTCTAATGCAGCTCCTTGCTGACGCACCAGGGATGGCAGGGACAGATGGCACTACCACCCACATAGGAGACCTTACTTACCGGCACCTGACTTCTGTGTGCTCCAGCTCTTACAGCCCTTGCAGTAAATCAGCAAATGGAATAGCTCGGTCACTGATTATCTGTAACTCCTCCTTTGGTTTTTTTTTTTTTTTTTTTTTAAAGATTTACTCATTTTATTACAGCCAGATATACACAGAGGAGGAGAGACAGAGAGGAAGATCTTCCGTCCGATGATTCACTCCCCAAGTGAGCCGCAACGGACCGATGCGCGCCAATCCGATGCCGGGAACCAGGAACCTCTTCCGGGTCTCCCACGCGGGTGCAGTGTCCCAATGCATTGGGCCGTCCTCAACTGTTTTCCCAGGCCACAAGCAGGGAGCTGGATGGGAAGTGGAGCTGCCGGGATTAGAACCGGTGCCCATATGGGATCCCGGGGCTTTCAAGGCGAGGACTTTAGCCGCTAGGCCACGCCGCCGGGCCCCCTCCTTTGGTTTTAATAACTGTAATTTGTCTAAATAAAACCCAGCAATTTGCTGAGTTTATATACAAAGCACTAAGTTGGTTTTCATCGTAAAGAATTAGCATACATACGTTTCTGCAGTAACTGATTTCTAGTTAAAATAGGTTTTAACCTCAAACTAGAGACAATACAAAGACAGAAGTTAAATCCTTCACTCAGCAGTAGCTATCGGAAGGCTAAGATGGGGAAATAATTTCCAAACTATATATTTTCCGGAGTTGTTCATTTTATAGTAATTGTATTTTATTCACAGTTCAACCACTAGAGGGAGACATGTAAACAAAATACTAAAAACACTCTACTTAGCAGTCTTACCACCAAAGACCCAATGCTGGTCCTGGTTTGATCGTCCAGAGTGGTAAGAACTTGAGGAGTTATTTTTCAGGTTGTTTCATTCTTGTATTTGCTTTTTAAAACAAATATCTGAGAGGCAGAGTTATAGAATGTGCTGGTTCATTTCCTAAATGATGAAAACAGCTGGAGCTGCGTCAACCTGAAGCCAACTGGAATTCAATCCAGGTCTCCCATGTGGGAGGCAGAGGCCCAACACATGAGCCATCCTCTGCTTTCCCAGGCATTGTACTAAGGAGCTGGACTGCCGCTGCTCCAGGTGGCAGTGGCTCAGTCCACACCATGGAAATGCTGGCCCATCCTTATTCTGCAATGCACAGAGCACACCAACTTAGCACAGAATAGGGAAGTCCAGAGTTAGGAAACAGGTGACCTTGCTTTTCCAGGCTTCTGTGCCTGGGCTGCGGACAGTTTAAGCAGATAAAGTATTGATAAACCATAGCTCATAGCCTGAATCAGGCCTGCTATGTATTTTCGAAGGCTTGTCATGTAGGACGGTTTTCTATCTCCAGTGGTAGAAAAAGATTAAAATTTGTGACACGAAAATTACATATTTCAATTTTCAGTTTCCTTATATAAAGTTGTATTGGAGCACAGCCACACCTACTGTTGTATACTATGTATGGGTGCATTCATAATCAGTCATAAGTTGTGGCAACAGACTTGCATCATGTATAAGGTATCCCAAATTTATTTATTTTTTTAAGATGTATGTCTCCATTTTGTAGTCTTTAAAAAATTTATTTTATTTTCATTACAAAGTCAGATATATAGAGAGGAGGAGAGACAGAAAGATCTTCCGTCTGATGCTTCACTTTCCAAGTGACCGCAACCGCCAGTGCTGTGCCAGTCTGGAGCCAGGAGTCAGGAACTTCTTCCAGGTCTCCCACGCGGGAGCATAGTCCCAAGGCTTTGGGCAGTCCTTGACTGCTTTCCCAGACCACAAGCAGGGAGCTGGATGGGAAGCAGGGCTCCCGGAATTAGAACCAGTGCCCATATGGGATCCTGGTACGTTCAAGGCGAGGACTTTAGCCACTAGGCCACAGTGCCAGGCCCAAAAGATTTATTTTTATTGCAAAGTCAGATATCCAGAGAGGAAGAGAAACAAAGAGGAAGATTTTTATCTGATGGTTCACTCCCCAAGTAGCTGCAACAGCTGGAGGTGAGCTGATTTGAAGCCAGGAGCCAGGAGCTTCTTCTGGGCTTCCCACGTGGGTGCAGGGTCCGGCTTTGGGCTGTCCTCCACTGCTTTCCCAGGTCACAAGCAGGGAGCTGGTTGGGAAGCGGGGCTGGCAGGATTAGAACCGGCAGCCATATGGGATCCTAGCAGGTTCAAAGCAAGGACTTTTTGCTGCTAGGTTATTATACCAGGCTATCAAGTCAATTTTGACCAAGCAACTTGTTAACCTTTTTTTTTTTTTTTTTTTTTTTAAAGATTTAAGGGACAATGTTGTTACATAGAGATTTAAACCACTACCTGTGAGGCCAGCATCCTATATATGCAGTGAACCTGATCCTGGCTACTGCACTTTGGTCCAGCTCCCTTTGAATGGCCTGCGGCATGCAGTCAAAGATGGCCTCTTGCATCCACATGAGTGAGCTGTGACTAGCTGGGGAATGAACCAGTAGATGGAAGATCTAACTGTATTTTTAAAATAAGTATGAAAAACATTTTTGAGATACAATTGAAATCAGTATGTCTGGTTGTTCCTAGGTCCTTCACTGTCAGATACTGCTTCCCTTTGACTATGGTACAGGTATGAAGTTCACATTACATTCAATTCCTTCATCATGCCAGACCGGCATCCTTTTATCTACGCACAGAAATTCTTTCACTTGCTGAGTTGGCTTTTTAGATGTGGTCATTAAGTGTGGAATGAAGGCACACAACAGCTCACTAAACACCGATGAGGACAGAAAAGAAAAGCAATGTGAGGTTTATAAAGGGAAGTGGATACAGGAACAACTTAAAACATTTTCCCTATAGAAATCAAACTGTTGGGCCCGGCGCAGTGGCCTAGCAGCTAAAGTCTTTGCCTTGAATGGACCAAGATCCCATATGGGCTTCCTCTGTCTCTCCTCCTCTGTATATCTGACTTTACAATTTAAAAAAAAAAAAAAAAACTAAAAAAAAAACATTAAACTGTCATCAGTACATCCTAATATCCTACATGTGCATGTACAGTAGTCCTCTGTGGGAGGATCTCTGAGGGTGTCAGGGATCTTCCATTTGTTGGCTCACTCCCCAGATGGTACAACATCTGGGCCTGGCCCAGGCTGAGGCCCCAAGGCAGGAGCCTATAGGTCTGCCAGGTGGGTGGAAGAGGCCGAAACACTTAACTCATCTACTGTAGCGTTTCCCAGGCAGTTGGTGGGCAGCTGGATCAGAAGGAACCAGCTGGGACATGGGACACAAAATAGTGCCCAAAGGGGCTGTCAACGTCTCAGGCAGCTCCACTTGCCAGTCAGTTCCCCTCTATGGCTTTAAAGGCATAGCTGACAGTTACAAATAATCAGAAATGAGGGAAGTGTTTGGCTACAGGTAACAGAAACCTCAGAGTGGCTAAAAGAAAAACATTTTTCTCACATAAGCAGTCTGCGGATAGGCAACTGTTCAAGAATGCGCCGAAGACCCAGGCTTACTCTGTTACCAATGGGAAGCCTGGCTTTTATCCTGTTTGTGGTTTCACGGTTAACAAAAAATCACAAACTAGGTTTTTCATTTGACTGAAAACAAGGGTAAGAGGTCTGTTAACTGATTTTATCGTGTTCCCCCAATCCCCGTCTTTAATTGGAAAAGAGCAATTTTTCCCAAAATATCTGCCCTGTAGATTTGTTTGCATTTCATGGACAAAGTTTTAATTATACGGGTAGTGGCAGAAAACACGATTACCATGTTTGTTTCTTAACAAATCACAAACATTGTCTTTGCTGCCACCTGAAAATAAAAACTTGGGTTCTCTTGGCAGATAAGAGTGGTTGGGAATATACACTGGAAAGAAAAAGTCGGCCCCAGGAACCAAAGGCAAGACTGGAATTTCGTGGGATAATGAAGATGAAGGCAGCCGAAGTGCTACAGTTCCCCAAGGATCACCTAGACTAGGTTCAGGGCGAAAACCTTCCACCAAGTTTGAACAGAATGGCAAAGCATGCCGGGCAAGGTAGTCATGGCAAGGAGAGACAGCTGTGACATCAACTGGAACCCTAGGGCCCTTCCTCAATGGATGATGCCCTGGCAAAGGTAGTGATCATTCTGGCCACTCCTAAAGGGGCTGTGCACTCCCACCTCGGCAGCGACTGAGGAAGGGGCAAATGAGGTGCGAGTGTCTTCCCCTCGCCTATCATTAGGTGCTAGCAACTCGGAGCTGCAGCTGAGCGCGCCTCTTCCTTCACCAGTTCTTCCTGTGTCTTAACATCCTGGCCGAGCGCTCTCCCTCCAGCGCAGACCACGCTCTTTCAGCGGGCAGCGTGGATCGGCACATGGTGAGGGGCCCTCTCGCGTGAAGACCAAGAGCTGCTGTGCCAACACCAGCCAGCCATTTGTGGCGCCGTCAAGGTGTCTTGCTGCTACGGGACGGATCTGCGGGGTGGCGGTATAGGACGAGGCAGGTTCAGCCAGGTCCCGGGCTGTTCCATCGAGCCCCGTGGGGGAAGAGAGGGCCACAGAGCCGAGCCCGGGCTGGCGCGGCGCCCCGGCCCCGTGCACCTCCGGCTTCCCCCAACCCCGAGGCCGGAGGGCAGGGGACTGGGGGCTCGAGGGGAAGCAGTATCCTCTCGCCTCGCTGGGGTCCGCAGGCTACGCGGCAAGGCGCGGGGGGCGGGAGATGAGGACTCGGCGAGCCCCCCGACCCTCGCGGGCTCTCCACCCTGCTCGAGTGGGCCGCGCTGGGTGACGCCGCGCCACGGCGACCCACCCGGCGCCTCCGCCATCTTCCCCGACTCTCCGGGGCTCCCCCCGCGGCCGCGCTGGCTTCGCGCTTCCCTTCCGGCCGCTGACAGAGATCCGGGCTGGGCGGGGAGGCCGGACGGAAGAGGAAAGGGAGGGCGGCGAGCCGGCGGCGGCGGGGTGTGGAGCGTGCGGCGTGTGTGTGCGCGGAGGGAAGGTGGGAGGAGTGGCGAGGAGAGGGAGGCGGAGGCATGAGAGCGCGAGGCGCCTCTCGTCGGGTCCTTCGCCCGGGCGGAAAGAGCCGAACGCAGCCCGAACGCGCTATTAAAATGGCGGCGGCGTCGGCGGTGGCCGCGGCGTCTGGTCGGTGAAGTGACTCTGCTGCTGCTCTCCCCGCCCGCCCCCTCCCTCCTCCTCCTCCTCCTCCTCCTCCCTCCCCCGTCCTTCCCCCTTCCCCGCCGCCGGCGCCTCGGCGCCCCTCCGGCCCGCGCGCCTCCCCTCGCCCCCCGCGCTCCCCCTCCCCCATCCCGCAGCTCCCGCCCCGTCCCCGCCGCCGCCGCCGCCCGCCCTCGGCGCCTCCCCGCCCCGCCGGCCGGCCGGCCCCCTCCTCGGCCTCTCTCCCCTCCCCCCCGCCGGTCGGGACCAGTCCGTGCGAGCCCAAGCGGGGGAGGGGGGGGCGGCGGCCGAACGATGTGCGAGAACTGCGCAGACCTGGTGGAGGTGTTAAATGAAAGTAAGTAAGCCGCGCCGGCGGCCTGTCGGGGTGCGCGGTTTGGGGTCCCCGCGCCGGCTGCCGGCCTTGCAGGGCGGCCGCGGCCCGCGGGCGGCGACGCCGGGCGGCGTGCGGGCCTAGCCCCCGGGAAGGTGCGAGCTAGCGCGGCCGCCGCGGCGCCTCGGGCCCAGGCCGGCCCGGTTACCTGGGCGCCTGGGAGGCGGCCGCTGCCGAGCTGCGGGCCGGCCAGGCCTGAGCGCTCTCGCCTCTCGGAAAGTTTCCTCATTACAGGTGTCAATTAACGCAGGCAATAATGAGTCCCTCGCCTTCTCGCCCCCTCGTCCTGCGGGCAGGGTGAGGGGAGGTGGGATCGGGCGACTAGGCTTTCCTCCGCAGTCCGAGCCCTCCGGCCGCCCTTTTGATTTCCAGTTTGCGGCCGAGGCCTCTTACCTGCTGATTTTCATTAAACTCGTAGGAAAGAGGGTGGTGATTTTTTTCCCCCTCTCTTGGGGGTGTGTGGGTGTATTAAGCATTTCTGCCAGTCCTTAAATAGCTGAGAATGAACTAGGAGAGGGACCAACGGGACCTTCCTACCCTTTTAAAAAAATACGAATTAGTTAATGATGTTTCCTCCTGCTGTGCAATTCATCGTATTAAAGGTAAATTCCTAACACCCCGGTGCTACTATCCCGGGGTAGTGATGGCCTATGTCCTAGAATAAAAGACATTATTCTTTTTATCTTTTGTACTACCAAAAAGCGCATTTATTTATTTATTTATTTTATTTTTTTTTTGCTAACCAGTTCCTTTTTATTTTATCTCTGCTCGTTACAACGTGGTATTTTGGCTTAAGGTATATTGCAAGTCAGCTACTTCTGGGCCCAAAGGCCTAGTTGGAAAAGGTGAATTAGCTGAAAACGTCAGTTTACAAAAAACTTGTTTGGGAAAAATGTTGATTTATAGACCGCTTACATGGATTTGCAATTTATTCTGTGTGATATTTCTACAGACTTGCTAACCGACTTCTAATATTTTTCCCTTGAACAATTGGTTTGGAGAGGGTAACACCGTCTTTCTTTTGGACTTTGTGTATGCTTAAATTTCGTGACTAAAGGCAGTAAGTGGCGGGTTCTGATGTACTTTAAACTGTTTGCTTGCTGACAGGTGCGAGTATGCTTTTTTGCCTTCTGTTCTAGTGATCAAATATTTGTGTCGTAGATTTTCTTAGAATTTTAAGATTACTTGTATGTATTTTGAGATTCTTTGGTGATGGTCATGAACTTCAGTCCTTAAATTTTTTTTAAATGTATTCTGCAGTCCAGGTGAAAGTTGTGATTGACTTTATATTCAGATTGGGAAAGGGTTAGCTTTGCTGTTTGATATGTTTTAGGAAAAATTTAAGTTTGTTGATTTTATACTTTAATAGGAAAAATTTTTAGAATCTAAAAAAATGAAAGACTGTTAACTTTTCCTTCTGAAAGGAGATGTAATCTCAGTCCCAGTGAAAGGTCTTGTTTAAATATTAGAAACACTGATAAATGAAAGAGAAGTTAGCTTTGATTACCTTTGGGTAAAAGCAGTTTTTCCAGATTCACAAAATCCAGATTTTCTGAGAAATCTGCCTTGATGCTCCAAAACAGGGTTTTATACGTAACCTGGTAGTCTAAAAATACTTAGTTTCTTAATATTTTCTTTAAGGCTAAGTTTAAAAATTTACCTCTTTAACCCTGATCTCATAGCGATGCTTTCTTTCTTAAAGAATTGCTTCAACAATGTCATAGATAGTTTGTGTTAAGCTATTATAGGTTCTTCTCCCTCCAGTTGCTTTAAAGTTGTTCTCATTTTTTCCCTTTGTGTGGTTCCTATATCTAAAGGAGGCTTTTAAGTTCCCTGAGAGCAAAGAGGATTACTATATCTCACCATAGTAATACTTAACATTGCTGTGATGGATAAAACTTGATGAACTTCGCTGAATTGAAGTTGGTTATGTTTTCTTTTTTATAATTTTGTTCACAATAAATATGTTTGGAGTCTGTCCTTTTTACGCTGTAGTTTGGGCAGAGATTATCACCACTTTGTGTTTGACTAGAAGTTGAAGTCCCCATATGAAGTGCTCAAAATTTGTTTTTTGGTATAGCTCTGCATAAATTTTTAACAGCCAAGAGAGGAAATGAAATTGTGTACACTTTTGGGTGGTGCTTTTCATGTTGATGGTCAGATTTACAAACACTAATCTTTTTTAACTTTCATTCTTGAAGTCTGATTAGATACAGTATAAAGTGCATAATTTGTGTAAACAAAGGGTAGACAATGTGGGTAGTATGGCTCCATGGCAGATATGCGGAGACGTGTTAAGTATAAGGACTTTGGAATGTTGCATTTAAAATCTGGCACAATGTAATAGACTTTAAAAATCGTTTAAAACAAGCGTTTAAAATATTTATCACTGGTGAAAATATCACTGTTACCACTTACATCTCAGTTCTTGCTGAGATTGTAAAGATGTAAGCATTCACTGGAAACACAGGTATGCAGGCAGGATTTTGCCAGCAAGTAAAGGACCAATTGGAACCTGAGGCTAGAACCATGTTAGGAACCTGTCTCCAAGTCCGCTTTTAAAAGGTACCTTGAGAGATAACCTGAAAGTTGAAACAGTTTCAGCATGACATTTGGCCTTAATGTTAGAATAAGGAGGATCAGTAATACTGATTCTGAGTTTTCATTTCCCCTTTTAATAAAATGCTTTTTGTTGTTGTTGTTGTTAAATGTAAAGGAATTTAAAAATAAAGCTTGGGAGTATTGAGTAAATTTTGTGGGCTTGCATTGATTTGAAGATAACATTTAAACTTGTATTGGTGTGCTCATTGCACTAGATTTTGTGTATTAACTGACTGTTTTGTAACCCTGAAGGGTGTTGGTGAGAAGTCTCAAGTTCTGCCTTGAATTGAGATTGTTATTTGCCTTTGGAAAGTTAGTTTTTCTGGAGAACAAAATAATACTGTCTTTAAATGTACATTAGTCCTTTGGACCAGTTATATATTGTTGATTTTATTCTGTGTTTTGTAATTTACCAAATTGTACATGATGAACAGTTCATTTGAGGTAGGAGAAGAAATTGAACTTAAGGAGGCTGGTGCCTGTTGAGGTCCTGGCTACTCCATATCCAATCCAGCTCCCTGCTGGTGTCCTGGGAAAGCAGGGGAAGGATGGTCCACATCCTTGAGCCCTGAACCTGTTTGGGAGACCCAGAAGAAGCTTCTGATTCCTGGCTTCAGCCCAGCCCAGCTCCAGCTGTTGTGGAAGTGGGCTAGCGCATGGGCAGTTTCTTCAGTTTCTCTCGTCTCTCCTCTGTAACTCTGCCTTTCAAATAAAAACAAGTATTTAAATAAGAAAAAGAAATTGAACTTTAGAAAGCATAAATTGATTTATTAAAGAACACCAGTCACCTGGATAGTAAGTAGTTGGATATTCTGGCATCTGTATTTATAGAATAATTCTGTTTGTTTCTTTTTCTTTTTTTTATTTATTTATTTTTATTGCAAAGTCAGATATACAGAGGAGAGACAGTAAGGAAGACCTTCTGTCTGATGATTCACTCCCCAAGTGACTGCAATGGCCGGTTCTGTCTGTGCCGATTCAGAGCTAAGAGCCATGAACTTCCTCCAGGTCTCCCAAGGCTTTGGGCCGTCCTCAACTGCTTTCCCAGACCACAAGCAGGATGGGAAGTAGGGTTGCTGGGACTAGAACTGGCGCCCATATGGGATCCTGGCACATTCAAGGCAACGACTTGGCTGCTAGGCCATGGCGCTGGGCCCCTCTTTATTTTTCTTAAAATAAACCCACTCAGTCGCTTCTTGGCTTTTTGGGTAAGATCAGGTATAAAATTTATGCACTCAAAAGGCAGACTCACGGAGAGGGAGCTCTTCTGTCTCCTGGGCCAGGTCTCACATGTGGGTGGTAGGGGTATAAACAAATGGGGCCATCCTCTGCTGCTTTCCACAGACCGTTAGCAGGGACCTGGATGAAACTGATATCTGTATGGAATGTGTGCTCGGCAGCCTGTGGCTTAACTCACTTTGCCACAACTTGGCCTCTTATTTATTTATATATTTATTTGTTTATTAAAGATTTGTTTGTTTGAAGGGCAGAGTCAAGTGAGGGGAGAGACCTCTGCTGGTTCACTACCTACAGAGCTGCACTGGCTGGGACTAGGCCAGATCTACTAAGCTAGGAACCTGGAATTGTTGTCATTTCTCCTGCGTGGGTGGCAGGAGCCCTGCTTTCCGAGGTGTATTAGCTGGGTCAGGAGTGAGCAGCTGTGAGTTGAACTGCTGTTCAGATAGGATGCTGGTGTTGCAGAAGGTGGCTTGATAAGCTGGCCCTGGGATTTGAGTGTTTTGTTGAACAATTTATGCCAATTACTTCCCTGAGCACTTTATATGCATCTGATTTAAATAGTTCTTTTGCTCAGGTAGCCTGTCTTTTCAGATGAGGCTGTGATGGCTTAGAGGGTTTGCTCCAGCTGGTGTAGGGTTCGCTTGACAGTATGAGATCTAGGGAGGATTAGCACAGGGCTGAATTCAAATCGAGCTAGAAGCTCATGCTCTTCTTCAAAAAAATATTTATTTTTTTACTTGAAAGTTGAGTTAGGGAGATAGAGATGGAGAGAAGGGCCTAGCATGATGGCGGAGTTGGATAATCCTGTCTTGCAAGCTCTGGAGTCCATATGGGTGCTCAGCTCTGGCCATTGTAGTCGTCTGGGGAGTAAACCTGCAGTGGAAGGTCTTACCCTGTCTCTCCCTCTCTCTGTAAATTTGCTTTTCTAGTAAAAATAGATCTTAAAAAGAAGATGGGGCTTGCATCTACTGGCTCACTATCCAAAAGGCCACAGTGACCAGAACTGGACGTGTCTGCTGCTGGGAAGGCGGTTAGCGGGGAGGTGGATCAGAAGTGGAACAGCATGCGCTAGAACTGGCACCCACATGGGAAACCAGCACTTCAGGTGAAGGATTAGCCTACTACTATGCTACTGAATCAGCCTCTAAAAGCTCATACTTTTAAGTTAGGCTTCATTGTATACATTTTATTTTATTTATTTTTTAGAAAGATTTATTTATTTTTATTACAAAGTCAGATATGCAGAGAGGAGGAGAGACAGAGAAAGATCTTCCGTCCGATGATTCACTCCCCAAATGGCCCCAACGGCCGGTACTGTGCCGATCCGAACCCAGGCAAGTCTCCCACGTGTGTGCAGGGTCCCAAGGCTTTGGGTTGTCCTCGACTGCTTTCCCAGGCCACAAGTAGAGAGCTGGATTGGAAGTGGAGCAGCCAGGACACGAAACTGGTACCCATATGGGATTCTAGCGCATGAAAGGTGAGGACTTGAACCACTAGGCTAGCATGTCTGCCCCAAGGTTTTTGATTTTTTTTAAAAAGCATTTCAGTGGTTTGTTTGAAAAGCAGAATTGAAGAGACATGCAGAAACAGATAAATCTTTTTTTTTTTTTTTTAAAGATTTATTCATTTTATTACAGCCAGATATATACAGAGGAGAGACAGAGAGGAAGATCTTCCGTCCGATGATTCACTCCCCAAGTGAGCCGCAACGGGTCGATGCGCGCCGATCCGATGCCGGGAACCTGGAACCTCTTCCGGGTCTCCCACGCGGGTGCAGTGTCCCAATGCATTGGGTCGTCCTCAACTGCTTTCCCAGGCCACAAGCAGGGAGCTGGATGGGAAGTGGAGCTGCCGGGATTAGAACCGGTGCCCATATGGGATCCCGGGGCTTTCAAGGCGAGGACTTTAGCCGCTAGGCCACGCCGCCGGGCCCGAAACAGATAAATCTTATATCCTCTGGTTTACTTCCCAAATGCCTGCAACCTCTGGGACTAGGCCAATCCAAAGCCAGGAGCCTGAAATTCCTTCCTGATTTGCTTCTGGCGTAGCTGGCACCCAGACACTTGGGCTGATTCCTTTTTCAGAGACACTAACAGGAAGCTAGATTAGAAGCACAGTGGCTGGAATTTGAACATGTGCGCATGTGGAATTCTTATGTTGTAGGTGGTAGCTTAATTGATTCCACCACAATGCTGGCCCCTGATTTATTCTGATGGAGGACATCATGAATACACTGTTAACCAAACTGAAAAATATTGTTGGGCCTGGTGCCATGGCCTAGTGGCTAAAGTCCCCACTTTGAACATGCCAGGATACCGTATGGGTGCCGGTTCTAATCCCAGAGGCCCCACTTCCCATCCAGCTCCCTTCTTGTGGCCTGGGAAAGCCACAAGTGGGAGACCTGGAAGAAGCTCTAGGCTCCTGGCTTTGGATCAGCTCAGCTGTGCCTGTTGCAGCTGCTTGGGGAGTGAACCAGCAGATGGAAGATCTTTCTGTCTCTTATACTCTCTGTCTTGTCTGTCTTTCCAATAAACATAAATCTTTAAAAAATTTTTTGGAAAGGCAGAGTTACAGAGAGGGAGGCAGAGAGAGAGATCTTCTCTCTGCTAGTTCACTCCTGAAATGGCCAAAACAGCTGGAGCTAGGTTGGTCAGGAGAAACTGCAGACACCTGGAATTTGTTTCAGGTTTCCCATGTGGATGCAGGTAGGTCCCAAAATGTGCGTCACCTGCTGCTGCTTTCCCAGACACATTAATAGGTAGCTGGTTGGGAAGTAGAAAAGCTAGAACTCCAACCCCTGCCCTTACGGATTGCCAGCACTGCAGACAGCAGCTTCAGATGTACTACCTCATGGCTTTGAGCTCAGACATTCCGATGTAGGGTACTTGTGTTCCCGCTTGGTGGCTCAATCAGTATTTCAGATGCCCTCTCCTATTGTAACTTTGTAACTAGCTTTAGCTCTTTATTCATGTAACATATTAGTATTTCTTGAATGCTTAATGATAGTATCTGTAAGTGTACTTCATGGGTGTATCTTAGGTGTAGATTTTGCTTTAACTGAGAAGTACATTATTTTAGCAAGTTGGAAATCTAACAATAGTGCCTTGACCAGTTTGTGACAAATCTTAACTAAATGGACTGGACTACTTTTTATTTGATTTTTTTTTTTTATTTGATTTTTAATTTTCATTTTGAGAAGTGGAGGAGATGGGTAAGAAGAGAGGTGTGTGTATCTATGTCAGTCTGTGTGTGTGTGTTACTTGCCTAAAGGCTCAACAGTTGGGCTAGGTCAGGTTGACTGAGAACTCTGATCTGTATGTCCCCTGGGGGAGGAAGGGACACAGGTGCTTGAGCCATCATTTGGTGGGGACTTCCAGGTTGTACTTTAGCAAAAAGCTGCATTCTGAGTGGCCAGTGCTTGAACAAGGCACTCCAGTGTTGGATGCACGCAGGTTTGTTGTGCCACATGCCCTTGGTATATGTGCTGCTGAAGTGAGCAAATGCCATATGCCTCTGGGCAGCCTTTTCTTGTACTCTAATTTTTTCTCTGAATTACAAGATTTCATGTTCTCTCATTATAGACAAAAGCTTTTCAATTTTGGATCACCTTTGGTGACTCCTGTTGATGTTTTTAAAACGTTTCTCATCTTTTGTACACCTTTAAATTTTTTAAATTGAGATTGTGAAAAAGTGTTATTAATATTCAGTTTGTTTAATCTTAGTGATAATTTCCCTCTTTAATTTAAATTAGATTTATTTTATATGAGAGAGAGAGTCCTACTGTGTGCTGGCTGACTCCCTTAATGCCTGGAAGCTGGGAACTCAATTCAGGTCTGCCATATGGGTGGCAGGGACTTGAATGATTTGAGCCACCACTTGCTGCCTTCTAGTATCTGCAGGAGCTGATTTTTCAAAGCAAAATTTTGCCTGTGTAGCATTTTTAAAGAATTTTCTTTGAAAGAGGGACAGAGGGAGATGGAGGAAGGGAGAAAGAAGAGATGCTTTTTTTTACTCCCCAAGTAACAACAGCCATATCTGTGACAGCTTCTCCTTTTCTGGGTGGATTAGTGAGATACTAGATTGGAAGCTGGAACTTGAACTCAGGCTGTGATTTTCATGGCCAGTGTTGCCAGTGGTGGTTTAATGTGCTATGCCACAGCATTGGCTCTTCCCCAGGTTTTATTCTAGGAGCTGTTCACTGATCAGGTGTATTCAGCCTTTTATATCTGTAGGGGCCTGTGCCCATAGATTTCAACCAGCTGTGCACTGATAGATATTTGAGCAGGAAAAAAACTTGTGACAGTATAAACTTGTGAACATATATAGACTCACTCTTGTCATTGTTGGCCATATATTGTCATAACTATTTATATGGCATTTGATTTAGATACTGTGGATTATCTAGTGGCTGTGTATCTATTATATGCAAATATTATACCATCCTATATATGGTACCTGAACTATGAATTCTGAAATTGTGGAGGGGTGTTAAAACAAATTTCTTGCATATACTGAGGCTCAACTTTATCAACTGCATAGATTCATTTTATAGATTGTTACTTGGTTTTTTTATTTTGGTGTTTTTAATTATAGGTTTAATTATTTTTGTGTGGTACAGTAGCTTCTTCAGAGTTGACTTTTTAAAAACATAGTAGATGATAATCATGATACCTGTTTGTAACTGTCATAGTTCTTTATTGCCAGAAGAATTGTCTGGGAGGGGAGAGTAGAATTAGATCCAGCTTCTTTTAGAAAAGATTTTGCTGGTTCACTCACCAAAAAGCCACAGAGGCTGGAGCTTCCTCCAGATCTCCCACATGAGTGGCAGGGATCCAAACATTTGGGCCATCTTTCACTGCTTCCCCAGGCTCATAAATGGAGAATTGGATCAAAAGTGGAGGAGCTGGGACTTGAACTAGCGCACATTTGGGATGCTGACTGTAGGCAGTGGTTTGACTCGCTGTGCAGTGGCTCCAATCCTTGACCTAACTTCTTAACTTGGTGTGCATCATTCCTGTTTGGCTTCAAATTGATTTTTCTAGCCTCAGTTCTGTTTCTTTGTGAGACCCTCTAAAACTTCTTCCATTTTTTTTTAAGACTTATTTATTTTGTAGTTGAAAGGGAGATTTACATAGAGAAGTACAGAGACAGAGAGAAAGATTTTCCATCTGCTGGTTAACTCCCCAAATGACCATAATGGGCAGAGCTGAGCTGATCCAAAGCCAGGATCCAGGAGCCTTGAGTCCCAAGGACTTAGGCCATTCTTCCTAACTGACCAGGCCATAAGCAGGGAGCAGGATTGTAAGTAAAGCAGCCAGGATGCTTCTACTGCCACCTTTAGATATTAGCAAGAAACCGGATTGGAATCAGGTGGGACTTCATTCTTAGCGCTGTGATATGAGTTGCAGTGTCCCAAGTGGCATATTAATCTATACTAACCACAGTGCCCACCTGGGATACCTAATTTTATTTATTCATTTTTTTTAGAGAAGCACATAGTATATGGACCCTATGTGGTAGGCTAGCAGCTAGAGTCCTCACCTTGAATGTGCCAGAATCCCAGTTCTAATCCCAGCTGCCCTGCTTCCCATCCAGTTTCCTGCTTGTAGTCTGGGAAAGCCGTCAAGGACAGCCCAAGGCCTTGGGTCCCTGCACCTGCGTGGGAGACCCAGAAGAAGCTCCTGGCTTTGGATTGGCGCAGCTCCGGCTGTTGTGGTCGCTTGGGAAGTGAATCATCGGACAAAAGATCTTCCTGTCTGTTCTCCTCTGTGTATATCTTACTTTCCAATAAAAATAAATAAATCTTTGAAAAAATAAAAATACAAAAAAGATCACATAGTATAGAAAATAGATGAAAAGGAGAATCTAGAACTACCCGTAAAGCAGTAATCCTTTTGGTAAACATCTCTTCTTTGTTCCTGAATGTTGTTTTCATGATGCAGACATGTTTTTATGTCAGTGTATACTTACATTATGATTTGTTTGCCTCTGTAGTTTTTCATTATTTGGTTCTACTTTAATCTAAAAGATCTGATAGCCAGGCCCGGCGGCGTGGCCTAGAGGCTAAAGTCCTCGCCTTGAAAGCCCCGGATCCCATATGGGCGCCTGGTTCTAGTCCCGGCAGCTCCACTTCCCATCCAGCTCCCTGGTTTGGCCAGTATGTGGGTAGCAGACGAGGTCCAGGCTGTCCCACGATCGCCATTTGGCTCTGGTACTTGTCAATGGGTATTAAAGCTTAGTTCTATTATTATTGGGAAAGCCAGATATACAGAGAGGAAGAGAGAGATTGAG